>NC_089793.1:46510792-46513292 GCF_040412425.1 Macrobrachium rosenbergii
TATATATATATATATATATATATATATATATATATATATATACAGCAGAAGTTGAGGGTGGGTTCTATCAATCCAGCAAACAGCAATTTAGTGCGAGGAGAAGGACACTTCTTTATTCCTTTCTGGGTGCTTTATTTAGCTGCTGAAGTTTCAAAACGTTTAGTCCCATTTTCAAAGCTATATAATAAAAGAAACATATATTAAAAAAAACAGACTCGGAATAACATAGCATAAAATTATAACATAAAAGTATCAGTATATTAAAAAGGAAGAGTGTTTATTTACCAAGTAGTGCTGAAGGCAAGACCGAGTGACAGTCCGGGTCAGGTTCAGCTTCGACGTGAACTCACGAGAGGTATAGAGTTGAGGTGGTCTGAGTATTTAGTTGGGGAACAAGTTGTTTAATAAAAAGTGATTCTAAAATTGCTAGTTGTTGGTCGTTGGGAGTTCGGCCTATGATTTTAAAATCTTTGTAGTTAATATCGACTTTGCATTTCTTTGCATGTTCACGTATGCAAGAGAATTCTGGATTAGATAATTTAACACCCGTTCTGTAACTCACGCCTCGATGAGAATCCAATCTAACTTTTAACAACCTGCAGGTGGAGCCGACATATTTCCGCAGGTTACATCTGGGGCAATTAAATAGGTAAATGATTCCCGAGGTCATCAAAGGAAGAAGACTCTCTTTGTGTTTGAATAAGGACCTAATTGTCAATGGATTAAAAGGTATTAGCTTTAGGTCAATTGCTGGTAAAAAACTGTTTATTATCTGCCGTAATTCTCGATAGAAATTTTCATCATGAATGATTTTAAAATCATAGGCCGAACTCCCAACGACCAACAACTAGCAATTTTAGAATCACTTTTTATTAAACAACTTGTCCCCCAACTAAATACTCAGACCACCTAAACACCTCTATACCTCTCGTGAGTTCACGTCGAAGCTGAACCTGACCCGGACTGTCACTCGGTCTGTGCCTTCAGCACTACTTGGTAAATAAACACTCTTCCTTTTTAATATACTAATACTTTTATGTTATAATTTTATGCTATGTTATTCCGAGTCTGTTTTTTTAATATATGTTTCTTTTATTATATAGCTTTGAAAATGGGACTAAACGTCTTGAAACGTCAGCAGCTAAATAAAACACCCAGAAAGGAATAAAGAAGCGTCCTTCTCCTCGCACTAAATTGCTATATATATATATATATATATATATATATATATATATATATATATATATATATATATATATATATATATATATATATATATATATATATATGTATGTACGTGCGTATGTTTAATTATTTTGTTCATTTTTACGTTTTGGTGAGTGTTCCTGTCTATATTTTTTATACAGTATATATATGCTGTATGCTTGCTTGCACAGAATTTACCTTTTGTATATTTCATACTAATATCCTGGTCGCCCCACAGAACTTCTCTACTCTGCATTCTCGTTAATTACTTTTGTTTCTGAGTTGAAAGCAAATTTGTTAGATGAGCTTAGCTATTTCCATAAAAAAACTGGAAGCGGGAGAAGATGGAGAAAGGATAGCAAACTCGCACCTGGACCACACTTTACTTTAATCGCGTTGGATTAAAAAGAATAAACAAAACGAAAAAGTTTATTCTCCGGTGGCAGATCCATTTAAACTTCTTGCGTTCTATTTCTCTCTCTCACTCTTTCTCTCCCGATGAAAGTCGAATAAATTTCTATCATGGCTGTTTTCTTATACAGTATGAGTTCCTGGTTTTTTTTAGAGAATGTTTTTAAGACGAATATGCTGGGAAGTTGCTGCTGTTAATGGAGTGGGATTTGTTTTATTATTGATTCAAACCATTTGAAGAGAGAATAGCACTGGCTGAGATAATCTTAAATGTCTTTTGTTTTCTACGATCCCTCATCTCAACCGTTTTAGGAGATTTTATACACATTCCAAGATGATCTTCATCCCCATCGGTATCCTGATGCTAAGGGGTTGTTTTTTTTTATGCGTCTTCTCCAACTATTCCAATGAAAAGCATCTTCCTCCATTAACCTCTTCTTCTCCAAGTCCTCTTTCCCTTTTTCACTCCATTTAATCTTTTGCCTCCCTTTTGACCTTCTACTCCTAACAAGTTCAATCCAAACCCCTCTTCGTTTCGTCCCCCTCACTCATCCTTAGCATATGCCCAAACCTCCTCATTCTCGGCTCTCTTATCATATCAGTAGTCTTTTCCACGCCGGTGCATCTCCTGATTTCTTCATTTTCCCGCCTCTCTGCAGCGAGATCTCCAAAATCCACTTCAGCTTACTCATTCGTTCTCGCTCCAGCCACTTACCCATTCCTTCTCAATGACCATGTTTCTGAACCAATGCCCCATCAATGGTCTGATTATAGTTAGTAAGTAAGTATACCTTAGTTTAACCAGACCACTTACCTGATTAACAGCTCTCTTAGGGCTGGGCCCGAAGGATTAGATTTATTTTACGTGGCTAAGAACCAATTG
>NC_089793.1:46518292-46585792 GCF_040412425.1 Macrobrachium rosenbergii
CAAAAGGCCTTGCAGCACTCCAGTGTCTCCTTTCCTTCGTGGATTTTATCTTTTATATATATATATATATATATATATATATATATATATATATATATATATATATATATATATATATATATATATATATATATATATATACACATAGATATACAAGCATATCCAAAAAAGTGCGAAGAATTCGAGAAGTTAAGAGGGCATTTTGGCTATTAGAATTACATATGTGTCTGGTAAAAGTGACCAGTAGATTCTACATATATATTTCAGCCTAAAAAGCAATAAAAACGATTGCCCACTTGGCTACGATGGTGAGGATGGGTCTATTCCAGCTCTAATAAATATATCTGAAAACGACAGGTATATGTATGTATGGGAGGTAATAGACTTATCCTTCTCGTGGTCAGGTCGGCAACGTGACCTCCTTGTGGTTATGGTGACGCGGGTTCGTCTCCCGCGACCGGCAGTCACAAGTCTCTTCAATTTCTTGCGTTTGGATGTTACGGCTTCGTAGTTACAAGCATATCCAAAAAGCGCGAAGAATTCGAGAAGTTAAGAGGGCATTGTGGCCACTAGAATTACATATGTGTTTGGTAAAAGTGACCAGTAGATTCTACACACACACACACACACACACACACACACACACATATATATATATATATATATATATATATATATATATATATATATATATATATATATATATATATATATATATATATATATATATGTGTGTGTGTGTGTGTGAGTGTATGTGTGTGTGTGTGTAGAGAGAGAGAGAGAGAGAGAGAGAGAGAGAGAGAGAGAGAGAGAGAAACAGTTATGTGGTACATCGCCGTGACCGCTACATTAGTCTCAAGAGGCGTAGGTTCGCATTCTGACCGGGACAGAAGCAATGATCATTTATAATTCTCTTTAGGTGTAACTTATCACCAAGATAAATGAACCCGATAGTATGGGACATTTGCAGCTTAATATTTGAGACTGAAAGTCCAGAGTTAATGAAACACCCTAGAGTCATTAATTTGGTGACGTTGCTTGTATATTGAAAAGAATTATGGGATATTAGCAATACTGACAGTGAAACATGGTTTCCCTTATTCAGATAAATTATCCGCAATTAGTCATAACACTTCAGAAAGTCGAGAGAGATATGCCATAATTATGGAATATTCCTGGCATATACTTTTCGACGAGTTCACGAAAAGCAAAGTTTTCTGTCTCAAAAGTTGTAGGGTAAACTTTATAAGTATGTAAACAAAATTGTGCACGAAAATACTAATTCTAGATTGATTATGAATGGTAGATAAAAAATCATACTTCCAGTGTTCTAAACGTTCGGAATATTTAAGTGATATTAATTCTTTGACGAGGAGTTATGGCAAAGTTATGCCAATAATGCGTTCTTTTGTAAATTATTTAATTGTCAAAACAACGTTCTTTCTCTCCCATTGTAAAATCTTTAAACTTTAGAGCGTTTGATATAACTTTTAATCATACTTTATGAGCGTCTTAAGATTTAACTTCATGGCCCACGGATCTCTTTTTGTCCCTACAAGTCTAAAAATAAAAAATCCGAATTTCGGTGATATTTATCGAACAAGGGACTCTCGAAACGAGCTGCCTTAGGATGTCGTGGAACACAATTGCAAGAAGACCCTCACCTGTACTTTCCGCCAGATGGCCGAATACTGCTTGATGGAAGACCTCGATTATTGCTCGAAGGAATATTCACGCTCTGTGCTCTTGTGCCAGGCAAGTTGTTATGAGCATGTCTAGTAGCATTTTCGCTCTACTTCTTCCCCTCTCTTTCCTCTCCTATCCCCTCTCACTCCTCCGCTTTCTCTCTTATTCTAGTCATTCCATCTCTCTTTTGCTCATGTGTTTCATTCTCCCGGCTGGAGATTAAATCCGGTGGAGATTCGATCGAAACTCATATTTGTCTTCAGAGGCCGACTCTGAAACCTTTGATTCTTGACCAAGATACAATGTATAAAACCCCACCATTGATCCAGAAGAGAAGAGTTCCTGCTCGTTTCCTATTGCGATCCTTCAGCTCTGAGGTTACCACGGTTGCAGGATTGGTCTCAACCATGGTGGCAACAGAGCTGAACATGTACCGAAAGGAAAACCAAATAACCATGTTGCTAATAGTATATGTATATATATATATATATATATATATATATATATATATATATATATATATATATATATATATATATATATATATATATATATATATATATATACATGAGTGGTTAAATATCACACAGGCTGTTTGCGTCATGCAATGTTGAAAGTGATGATTATCTATCTATCTATCTATCTATCTATATATATATATATATATATATATATATATATATATATATATATATATATATATATATATATATATATATATATATATATATATATATATATATATATATATACTGCATATAATCGTCACTTTCAACACCACATGACACAAACAGCCTGTGTGATATTTAACCACTCATGTGTTTCTTATGCTTTATCTTCCACAAATCTCCACTCGTCTCCGACCTACCCATTCCCTTATTACTTGTACCTTTCTTCATTCATTTCAACGATTACATTTATCCGTTTAAATCTCTCGGACATACTTTAATTTATATTTTATCTTATCTAACATGCTACTAGTAACATGGACATTTAGTTTTCCTTTCGGTACTTGGTCTGGCCTGTAACTTAATTTGCCATCCTAACCATTTATTATCGTTTGCTCTTCTCATTTACCTAGTGAATACATATTGACTGTCGAGATACTGCAAGCCAGGTTTGATCCCAGGCCTCGGTGCTCTACTGGGTTTTTCGCGTCTTGAAAGTTTAACACATCTTAGATTCATGGTCTTGATTTTCAAAACCATGTTTGATTCCTGACGTCAGTAATGCAACCAGGGTTTCATTCCTGTCTCACTGATTCCAGGCATTGATACTTTAAACCAGGTTTTGTTATAGTTTAATATTGGTTTGTTTCCTGCTCTCGATACTCTGAATGGAATTCTCAGCGTTGATAATTTAACATAGTTGTCATTCCTGTCCTTTATAGTTTAATCGGTTTTAATTCCTGTTCTCAGTGTTTAAAACTGGGTTGACTCTTGACCTAGATATATTAACCTGGGTTTTACTTCTGGCCTCTATAATTTACTCATGGTGCGCTTATTGTCCTTGATAATTTAATCCTGGTTCAATTCCTGATATTCTTACATTAACCTAGGTTTTATTCCTAACTACGATAATAAGGCCCTAATATTGATTCCTGCCTTCAGTAAGTTAATCTCGGTTTGATTCCTGCTCTCGATTGTTTAAACAGGGTTTTAGCTTTAGCCTTTACAATATAAAGTATATCTGATTCATGGCCTTGATAGTAAAATCTGGGTTTGATTCCCGGCCTCAATAACTTAACATGGTTTGAATCCTGACCTAAGTAAATTAGGTCTGCTGGGATTCTAGTCTCCATCATCTAACACAATATAGAACCATGACCTCGATAATTTAGCTTTGGTTTGAATTGTAGCCTCTATAGTTCAGCTAGGGTTTTATTTCTGGTCTCGATATCTTAGTCTGTGCTTGATTCCTAACCTCAATAATCTAACTCAAGTTTTAGTGTTGCCCTCGATCATTAAACCATGTCCTAAGTACTAGCCCCAATATTCTAACCCAAATTACATTCTTAGCCTTAAAAACTTGAATATGGTTGATTCTTGTCGTCAGTAATTAAGCCCTGGTCTTAATCATAGCCTCATTATTCTAATCAGATTAATGTTCTCAGTGATTTAGGCCATCTTTGAATTCTAACCTTGATAGTTTATTTCCAACTTCGATCATTTAACCTGGATTTTAATCCTAGCCCCAGTAATTAACGCCGGATTTGATTCCTGGCCTCAGTAAATTAAATTAACTTGAGTCCTGTCTTTGGTAATTTAGCCAGAGTTTGAATCCTAGCATTGATGACTGAACTTAGTTTGATTCTTGGCTTCTCTGCTCTAGGCTAGGTTTGACTCCTAGGCATGAAACATGAAGCTGCGTTTTATTCGTGACTTCTATGAATTAGAATAGACTTGAAACTTAGCCTTAGTAATTTCACCCCGGTTTGATCTCTAACCTCGACATTTTAGCCAGGAGTGAGTCTTAGTCTCTAAAATTTATCCTGGTTTGATTTTTGCCATCAATATTTTAGCCATGGTTTGAATCCTGCCCTCAGTGATTTACTCACTGATTGATTCCTGTGTTAAGTTACCCAGATATGTGAAGGATTTTAGGAATAGTTGAACATTCCACCTTTTAATAGATAAACTGGCTTACTAACTCATTGCATGAGCATTTGAAATCATGCTTTAGCACAAGGCTGCAACTTTGCTTCTCGCCGTACACCTGCTTATGTGCCAAGCTTACAATACTTTGATAATTACTAGTTATTTCACACTATGTTGGTCATTGATTACTTTTATATCTTGTGTCCTATTTATCGTAATTTTGTGCTCCTGATAGTGCCATTGACAATGGTTTCAATTAGGTTAATTTTACCATCTTCTAGTATATAACTGATGAGTAGTGACAAGCAATAATATAAATAAATCTTTCTAATTAAGGTCACCATACGTTTTTTAGGTAAATCTTTTGTGCTCCTGATAGTGCCATTGAAACGGTTTTAATTAGGTTCCTGGTATTCATATCTCTCTTTCACATTGTCTTACCACGACGATGGGCATATCATATAAAAAGGAAGCTGAAAACACTGTGATCAGTTATTGCGTTATGAATGCTTTCTGTCATGTTATGCAAACACCAATTTCCAGAATGAACAGCCAGTTTGCACACCGGAAATAATCCTCATCAAACGCTTTCATTATTGCCGTCGTTTTAATACGATCAGTTAATGAGATTCTGGTGACGCTGGCAGTGCTTGCACGAGATTAATTCAGCAGTCAATAGGATTAAGTCCATTTTTACATACAAATAATTATCTATAATAATAATAAAATCACAGCAGATCTTTCTTGTTTGTACAACCCTTGTGGGGGCGGGGTAGGTAGGGGAAACATGACACATCCACCCTCCTCCTGCAAACCTGTACAGTGTGTCCGCCTAGGGTGGGGGTGGGGTAGGTAGGGAATTGGGAGGGCAGGGGAGACATGACAGGCAGTGCCGGGTTCCAGTGCAGCGTAGCATGCCATCAAGCTCGTCAGTGAATAATTCTCCAAAACCTTGTGCTTAGAAACTCAAGTCTACCAACTATGTCTAGATCAACATTGCGTTCGTGAATTTCTCTGCCTAAGTCTCATTATTCTCAAGCCTCTTTATTAGTTCGTTTTGGTATAGTTTAGGGGTAAATACAAATGCTTCAGTGCTGTCGTAAATAATTTATTTTCCTCTCTTGAGCACCGATAATACGCCGCCGTATGGGTTAAGATCTCTTCTGCTAAGGATTACATAATATTTTGTCATGACCAGTCCAAACTGAAGTGAAATGCAGTGGAAATATATATATATATATATATATATATATATATATATATATATATATATATATATATATATATATATATATATATATATATATATATATATATATATATATATATATATATATATATATATATATATATATATATATATATATATATATATATATATATATATATATATATATATATATATATATATATATGTATATACATATATGTATATATATATATATATATATATATATATATATATATATATATATATATATATATATATATATGTATATATATACTGTATATATATATATATATATATATATATATATATATATATATATATATATATATATATATATATATATATATATATATATATATATATATAGAATCTCTCCCGGTCAGTTTCTTATCAGATGTGTAAGTAAGTGTAACAACCGGAGTGGCTAAAGATCCAAATAAAGACTTATTGGCGAAACTCTGACGTCCTTAGCAGGATTCGAACCTGCATTCGATATATCAGAACGAGGCCATGTTAACCCATCAGACCACGAAGAAAGATAAAAGCCTAATGCCATTCATACATACATAGGCTATACCTGTCAAATTAAGGTACATTTATTAGAGCTGGAATACTGTCAGGGAGAAAATTCTAAAGTCGAAGTGAAGATTTACAGAACTCACTGGAAGTTATCACTTGCTTTTAGTTATATCCCTTTTATGGTTAGTGGTGAGAGATTTGTTAGTTGCTGCTTTAGGAAAACATTCGATTTTTGAAAAAACAACTTTGGATATTTATGCGTTGCACGATATTAATAAACATGAAATTGCTCTGTTTTCAATATGAGGCGTAAAGGTTTAATTAACGTACCTCACTGCTAAGACCAAACTAGCTACCCTTCTCAGTTGGAAGCGCTGGTTGCAACTGTCGTTTCCTACGTCTAATTCCATTCCCTTCTTCTAAAAGTTTTTCACTCTACGGAAAATGGTTTGATCAAACTGATTTCAAACTCTATTTTCTCCAGAAACCTAAATATTTTGTTATCGAATGATGCATTTTCATAAGTATATATAAACGGAATCCTCATAATTACCAGGGACTCAAAAACTTAGGTTTGTGAATTACCTGTTGGGAGTATTATATATGTATACGAGTATATATATATATATATATATATATATATATATATATATATATATATATATATATATATATATATATATATATATATATATGTGTGTGTGTGTGTGTGTGTGTGTGTGTGTGTGTGTGTGTGTGTGTGTGTATAGGTTTCCACAGCATTTCATTTTAGTTTGGACCGATCATAACAAAATATTATGCAATCCTTAGCAGAAGAGATATTACCCCATACGGCAGCATATTATCGGTGCTCAAGAGAGGAAAATAAATTATTGTGTAGGTTATAATTCCTTAAGAGTTTATCCCACAACTTGATCGGTTAGATTTTAATCCTGTTCGAACTCATCGCAAAATTTTATAGGTTATGCCTTGACTTGTTTCGAATTTATATCCCCATTCTGAGTCATTTCGATTTCACCCTACAAATAAATTAGGTAGAGTAATATGAAATGGTGCAAATTTTTTCCACAGTTTGGTAGATTAGTCATTAACTCACATTAAATTCAGCCTGCAACCTGGTTGGTTATGCTTTAAATCTGTTTTGAGTTTATCATACAGTGCAGGGTGTTAGCTGGGTTTTACACAAATCCGAATCTAAATTTCTCATTGATAAGTTAGTTTTTTTTATAATTTCGAATTTATTTCACAAAGTGGCAAATTAGACTTTAATTAACCAACAACTTAGAAGTTTAGGCTTAACAACAAATGGGTAAGTTCGGCTTTCAAAAATGTTTAATTTATCCTACAAATTGATTGGTTTGTTTTTCTTTAATTCCAAATTTACTCCTCAACTGAACAGATTAACTTTCATTCATTTCGAATTCAGCTAACAACTTCGTAAGTTAGATTTAATAAATTTCTAACTTGTCCGTCAAAGAGTAGGTTAGGCCTAAATTCATTTCGAATTTATTCTACTATTTAGTACATCAGATTTTAATTAATTTTGAATTGATCCCGCAACTTGATCAATTAGGCTGCGTTTCATTTCAAATTCATCCCACAATTTGCTAAGTTAGAGTCTGGTTCATTTCGATTTTATTTAAAACTATGGTACATACAGTAATAGGCTTTAATTAATTTTGATTTTGATGACCGACTTAATTGGTTAAGCTTATATTCATTTCAAAGTCATATCACAAATTTGAATGCTAGACCTAAAACCGTTTTGAATTAATGTCAAATTGATAAGGCAGTTTTTATCTAATTTCGAATATAGTCCACAACTTGGCAGATGAGGATTTAATTCACTCAGATTTTATGCCACAACTAGGAGGGTGACCTTGAATTCATCTGCAGTTCATCACAAAACTTTGTTGGTTAGGACTTACATCATTTTGACTTTGTCCCACAAATTAGTAGGTTAAGCTGTTAATTAATTTCTAATTTACTCTACAACTTAGCAAGCTATGATGTGATCAGTTTTGAATGTATCCTTCAACTTTGGAAGTTAGGCTTTAATTCACTCTAAACTCATCATTTAGCTTAGTCGGTTAGTCTTTAACTTCAGATTTATCATTCAAATTGATAGGTTAGGCTTTAAATTACTTTGAATTTATTACTTAAATTGGTAAGGTAGGTTTCACCTCATTTTGTATTTATCTCACTAACTTGTAAGTCAGTTTGTTAATTTTTAATTTATTCTGCAACTTGGTAAGCTACGCTTTAAATCTTTTAAATTTCATTCCACACTTAGGCCGTAATTCATTTCAAAGTTATTCAGCGGCATACTCGATTAGTCTTTAATTCATCGCTCAAATTGGTAATCAGCATTTGATTCAATTCTAAATTATTCCACAGCTTTGGAAATCAGGTCTTAATTCAGTCTGAGTCTATCCAGAAACTAGGTAGGCTAGGATTTAATGTATCTAAAATTAATTCCATCCAAATTTATAGCACATCTTAGTAGCTTACCCCTTAATTTACTTTGAATTAACCAACAACATGATAGGTTATGCTTGAACTCATTCCGAATTCATTCCAGCAATTCATGATTAGGCTTTCTTTTCTATTTAACTTCGAATCTGTTCCATAACTCCATTGACAGTTTAGTCTGTAACTAATTTCAAACTTATTCCTCGTTTGGTAAGTAAAGCGATAATAACTCCCGAATCAATCCTACAACTTTCCTGGTTTGGCTTTATTTAATTTCGATTGTATTCGACAACTTGGTAGGTTAGACTTTAGTTCTTTACAAGATTCACTGTTCGTTATTTTTACCATGCAGGGAATGGAGTCGGAAACAGAAGTGAAAGCAACGAATAGAAAGTAATTATGTAAAGGTTAACAAACGAAAACCATATATGAGAGAGTCATCTCAATCTATTATATGGTCTCTATTATTATTGTCGCTGCATTCAAACTTAATTTTCGGCAAATGTGTATGAGAAATTATTTATACATTCGCAGATGTCCAGGGTCGCTTCAGATAAATTATATACGAGTCAGGGAACGTCACCCCTGACATTCGAAAGACATGGACTAATCTCCTTAAGAGAGAAAACTCGCACACCCGAACATGCTGATAAAATGATCATTTCTCAAAGACCACCCAGTGATACGTATCGGGAGCTCTCCCATCATCTAGTGACTAATAACAACAACAGTCATTGGAGAAATATAAACAAACCTTAAGTTCCTCTTTTTCTTCTTAGCCATTTGAATAAGGAAGACGAGGTGAGAGGCTCTGTGGAAGAGGCTGAGGTGCCGGCAGTTACAGGGAATTTCTGTTCCTATATAAGTTGATATTTTTGCTTTTATTTGATTATTTATTTTATATTTTATATTTGATTATTTATTTTATATTTGTCCCCATTTTGTCGTTATTGCCTTGCCTTTTTTCATTTTCTGATATTTTTACATGCTTTTATTTAACTTGACTTCTCCATTTGTCTGTTTGGGTCAAAAGTTCTAACTCAATTTTCATCCTGTTCCCCTCGTCCGATGGACTTGAAATTTTGCACGATTACTCAATCCTAGTGACAATACAACTTTACACAATCAGTAGGTCAGCAGTGACCTCTAGTGACCCTACAGTGATCTCTCCCAGTACGTTAGGATTTGTATGAAACTCTTCGGATTTTTCATACCTTCTTTGACTCGGTAGAATAAGTTAACCACTCTAAGGATTTTTCAAACCTTTTTTGGCTCTACGGGATACCATGTTCAATTTTTTTTTTGCTACAATCATAAATCGGTTACAATTTCTGTCAAAACTAAAAAGTATAATATGAAAAATTACAAAGAAATTTTGTTAAACACGCTTTTATTAAAATGCACTAAAAAGTAAAAAATTATTTTTTGAGACACACCAGGATTTTCTTACAATTAATCATGGTTACAAAAATAAAAGCGTGGACGCCAAATATGGAAGGAAATGCTACAAGAAAAAAAAAATGTTTATAATTTTTTGCAGCATTCCTTCCCTGTTTGGCGCCCACATTTTTTTTTTGTAGACATGATTAATTGTAAGAAAATCCTGGTGTGTCTCAAAAAATTATTTTTTGCTTTCTAGTGCATTTTAATAAAAGCGTGTTTAAAAAAACTTTTTATTTTTACTTACATATCAACGAAATGTTAAAATCGGTGAAACTAAGTACATCATTTTCATAGATGACACTCATTTTATTCATGCAGTGCAAGAAATTCTCTTCCTGCTAGGCAGATCACATATGTGCGTTTTAAACTGACCTCTTATATTCATAACATCTGATTTCAAATGAAAAAACAGGTAGCGGAAGAAAATGAAAATAACTCCAGCATGGGACACTAAAAGAGAATACATGCATTATTAGAGAGAGAGAGAGAGAGAGAGAGAGAGAGAGAGAGAGAGAGAGAGAGAGAGAGAGAGAGAGAGAGAATATATATAATAATATATATATACATACATATATATATATATATATATATATATATATATATATATATATATATATATATATATATATATATATATATATATATATATATATATATATATATATATATATATATATATATATATATATATATATATATATATATATATATATATATATATATATACATATACATAATGCCATGAAGACTTAAGTGTTCACTACA
Source organism: Macrobrachium rosenbergii (assembly GCF_040412425.1). Taxonomy (NCBI): domain Eukaryota; kingdom Metazoa; phylum Arthropoda; class Malacostraca; order Decapoda; family Palaemonidae; genus Macrobrachium; species Macrobrachium rosenbergii. Next base: position 46,529,006 of record NC_089793.1, read on the forward strand.
TGTTCAAAAGAAAATAAAAGAAAAAACTTGTGCTATAACCGAGATCTAGAAGGATGCTGATGAAATTGCAGTTGTACTCTCTTTTCCCTTTCCTTCTTCAAATGAAACTTTTCTCGCCTGAGCACTAACCTAGCAGTCAGTGAATCAATTTAACAACCGTAGGACAAATTCAAATAACGCTACAGTCTAGTTCAAACCGGGCGCATAACCTCTATCGTTTTTATTTTATCGACCTTGCCAAAATGAAATGGTCTGATACAGATCTTTAGATGTAGTTTTGACCTGGGGTACCTCGAGTTTTTCTCAAATGCCGCCTTTTATGGGATGGGGTTTCTTTCAAGACTGTGGGCACCCTCAGCACCCTTGAGGCTGACGATTCAGCACTACCGTCTCAGCACAAGGCAATTTAAGCAGCAGACTGTTCTGCGTCAAGACAATTTGGCGCCCTTTTATTTTTAAGACTTTATTCAGTGGAACATGGGGCTAGGAAGAAACGTTTTAAAAATGGAACTGATTCATACAACTGAGCATTAAAAACATATACAAAATTATGTTACACTTATGATAAGCTAAATCATTATATTCAAATTCGAGGTGGCCCTCTATTCCTTTTTCGTTCCTACATCCAGAAACAGTTGTCTATATTCTCTCATCTGTTCTTCTATATTTTTGCATTTTGTTTGAGGATTATTCCAACTTAAAGTTTCTCGGAACATTCACCTCTTCTTTTTATAAGTTGGTGAAGAACATTGATGAAGGTTTTTCACAGTAAGCTGTAACATTTTTTGTCCTTTTCGAAGTCCAGAGTTTCCAGAAACATGACTGAGTTTTGTTTTTGTGAATTTTATGCATTGCTCGTTTATTTGGCAGTTGCGCAATGCTCGGAGGGTTACATGTCTCAGTTTTTATTTCCTTTACCCCCTTGACAACTATTGCACGTGGTGATGAATATGCTCGTTAACCATCTAAAACATCGTTTTTTTTTCACTCAGAAACGCTGGCCTTCATCTTTAGTCGTAGTGACTCCAAAAGCCTTACATTATTTTGTATTATACTCGCTTTGTCAAATGAATACACAATAGATATCCCTTGTGGCAAGATTTATCTTTTTCTCTGGCTTATTAAATTCTGAAGTTTTGCAGCATAAATATCGTAGCTAAGTGGGATTAGATATAAAAAAAATTATACTCTCTCTCTCTCTCTCTCTCTCTCTCTCTCTCTCTCTCCACAGCGCTGTTAAAAACAAAATAAAGTAAGGTTGCTCACGGCAAAACTAAAGTATTTTGCCAATATTTTCCAGTGAAAGACGAAACGCATAAAAGGAACGGGACAGGGGCTGAAATTCTTCGGCACTGAGATAGCCTGGTGCTGAATTCGATGCTATGGGAGACGACTGCGATTTTGCCCCCCAAAAAACAAAAAATCGACATTAAGGGTCAAGAAGAAGGATGGGCTTAACACCATAGGGGAAATTGAGCCTCCTTTACAGGTTGAAATATTTTTTGTAGCCATGAAAAAACAGACACAGGAAGTGATTTCCTTAGCATTACGGTCTTAAAAGTCGATGTAATGAAAACAACAAAAAGCAGCCTCACTATATCTTTGTATTCCCTAAAGTGCATCGGGCATTTGCATGTATCCATTAAAGGGGATGGTCTCCGGCACTTAAGGAGAGAAATTCATTTGATTGTTTTCATTTTAGAGACAGCTATCCAGATGATGGTTTCCAGCCCGTCTCGGTTCCCAGTGAATGAAATGCAAATCTGTTCTTTCAGATAGTCTTCAGATGTGCCCATATTCTCACAAAACTGACTTGGGAAATATGGCATGCCAATTTCAGAATGTTTTTATAAAAAAAATCTCTCTCTCTCTCTCTCTCTCTCTCTCTCTCTCTCTCTCTCTCTCTCTCTCTCTCTCTCTCTCTCTCTCTCTCTTTTATTGCAGTGGATCTTATGCTTCTCAATTTTGGAAGGGCTTTGTATTTTTATTGCCCAAATAAGTTTGGTCCCATTCGTTTAAGAGCTCTTAAATCATCCGACACATATTCATAATCACTAAATGAATTCGTGTGTCATTAACGTGAAACCTTTCATAATTGTAATCAAGCAGTGACTCTTAATTACATCTTAATTACTTATTGAATTTGTGATTATCAGAGAGGTGTTGTAATGCATGGGAAATAGCTATTTTATCGGACAATAGGGTTTTATTATTGCACTCCCCCATTTATCCAATTTACCTTCACAGCTCGTGATGGAATTTTGATTGATTGCTATTTAATCTGCTGATAATGAAATGACTTACATTACCCACGAGGCCCCAGGGACGAGTATCTGAAAATGTGCATTATCAGGTCCAAAGTCGTCTGCTCTGATGGCATCCGGCAAGGTTTGCGTTGTTTCCCCCTTCAGCCGTGTCTGATCTTTTTCTGACTCTCTGTTCTCATGTCATATTTGGGAAAATGTTCCCAGCCGTCAACTTTCCTTGCTGAAAAAGATGGCATTACTTGCACCGAATGTGCATAAGCCCACCGTAAATACGATCAATGAAACCCTGTTCCTCCCTGATCTTCGGTCTCTCTCTCTCTTTCATACGCAGTTTGTTGTCATATGGGACACAAATATCAATTTCTCTCTCTCTCTCCCTCTTTTTTCTGACCTCGACGCAGTAGTCTGTTGCAATGCAGCACAAATTCGAAGTGAGCTGAGGTAACATCTTTGCCTGAGACGTCTCTTTCAAAATTTCTCTATCTTAGAGAAAAAAAAATGCACAAGCTAAAGGATTTGAATTAGGGCCATTTGCATCTTTATTTTACTAAGAATTTAACCCATTGTGATTGGCCAAATCACGGAGTACAATGCTGTCTTTAAATAAAGGCAACTCGGGTGTTGTCCATGGAAAGGGAACGTTTCAAAACGTTTTATTCTGTGTATTTCGCTTCCTTTACTTGTCAAAACACTACGAATTAAAAAAAAAGTGATGTATCGGTTGCATCTTTTGCTTCACATAAGGCATGCAAAGACTAAAGATGCGTTTTTCTCGAAAGGCGAAGGCATAATCTAAATATCAAAGGAACACTCGAAGTGAGTCTTGAGTACTAAACTAAATAGATATTTACGGAGGGAAGATTCATTCGTAGGGACCGAAAGTAGAGGAAGAAATTAGGCACTTATAACTGAAAATATTACTTCCACCTGGAAGTATATTAAAAAGAGATACTCATATTCAGGGAGATATTTTTAAATGAGAAGTAAAGAAAGGGGAAGAAAACTTTCAGAGAGAAAAATTTAAAGAGAGACACTGGAAAGGAAGAGGAATCGCTCAAAAGGAGAGAGAGAGAGAGAGAGAGAGAGAGAGAGAGAGAGAGAGAGAGAGAGAGAGAGAGAGAGAGAGAGAGAGAAGGCTAATTATGTGCACCTGTCCCTTGATAGGCAATTGCATCTCGGGAGTGCCAATGCATTCAACGGGTGAACGGGAGGAATAGCTTCACCTGGAAAGATAATTTCATTGAAACAACAAGGACGCATTTCTCGATTTCCTCTTCCAATTTCTTGTAGGATCGGCTAATCTGGAATACTTGTCCCATCTGCTTGACTAACTAAATGAAGATTTAAGGACTGGAAACAGACTCTAGCCTCTGGTGAAAGTAAGTAGGAGCATTGCGCCAGACCTCAGAGGTGTCAGTTTGAAACAGAATAAATGGAGTTTCGTTGTATTGTCCATCGTCTGCTGTCTGTGCATGCATAAAATACGAAGGTTAAATTTTAGGAACGTTTAAAAGAAAGACTATTGTGGACAATCGTTATATTTTCCAGTTCACACACATACATTATATACATATATATATATATATATATATATATATATATATATATATATATATATATATATATATATATATATATATATATATATATATATATATATATATATATATATATATATATATATATATATATATATATATATATATATATATATATATATATATATATATATATATATATATATATTTACATACGTACGTGTGTGTGTGTTTCTTTTATCGTTGAATAGTAGTATGTATTTTGTTATCAAAACTTCATGTCTGTTATTTACTTGCGTGTCACGTTTTATGTTACTCCCCGAAGTTGAATATACTGTACTGTATATTCAGTGTATTTTTGCCTGTCATTTTAACCAAACTGGGTCGAACATGAAAACCGACCCTCATTTTTCATGTTCGTTTGTGGAATAATTCTCTTTCTCTCTCCTGTCTTTGATATTAATTGTTCTGACGCCATGGACAAAACCTCCATTGGATTAGCACGATAATCAGTTTACACGGGGGAACACGCAATGATAAACGTACCAGAGGTTGGTGGTGAACGCAAGGGGACTGAGGCAAGTCAGACGTGAGATGCTTTTTTAACTGCAACAAAGGAAGACCACGGAAATAAGGATTATTTGTTAATATGATTCTTATGAGAGAGATTAGAAATTAAAAACTAACTCTTAGTTATGGTTTTTGTTTACTCTGTCATAGATAGGTAGATAAGTAATTCATTGTACTGTTCACAGCGTTAAGATTCCTGGCAACGCACACGCACGGACGCAAAATTATCCGAAAAATATAATAGTCCAAAGCTGTGTATCTAAGGGGGACTTAGCGTTATGTCTAGTTAAGCGATAAGTCATTCCATTGATGCAACCCACTTCCCGTTGCAAGCTTGTCTCGAAAAATATTGTATAAAATGTTAGGATGACAGGTCTCCTCAGAAAAATGGCCTGAGTGAGAGAGATGATGATAATGGTGGTGATCATGTGATTTTGATTGTCATACTCTAATCAGATATAGCGCTATCTTCCTCAGAGATAAAAATTCGTCCTAGTGTATACTCAGAAGAATAGTTGTATGTATTTTCTTGTGCCAAGTTATCAACTAAATTATCATAGCACGCATTCAAATGAATTTTTTCCATACCAAAACATATCAGAATAGGCGTAATTGTTGTGTTGTATGTATGTATATGTTTATATTTAATATATACTGTGTATATATATATATATATATATATATATATATATATATATATATATATATATATATATATATATATATATATATATATATATATATATATATATATATATATATATATATATATATATATATATATATATATATATATATATATATATATATATATATATATATATATATATATATATATATATATATATATACCAGGTGTTTCGAAATTAGAGCCCCCTCGATACAGCCATGGCTAGTGACTCAGAGGAAATCAGATGGATTGACCGAATCCAGGCTGTAACCTTCAGAGAGGCCAGAGATGCTGGCACAGCCTTCATTTCACGTTCCTGGACAGCTAAATACATTAAAAGAGATGAATCCTTTGTTAAGAAAAACTGGAACAAAAATCCATATGACTGTCATCGTGAAAAGAGTGAGAATCTTGGAAAGCCTGAAGTGGGTAGACCAAGAAAGTCTTTATGTAAATTGGCGCTTGAACTAGAAACAAAAAGAGGAAAGAAGAGAAGTTATAGTGCTGTATATCGTGAGTTGAAAAAATCTGGTCTCAAGCCATTTCATATTATCAGCAAGCCCAACATCACTCAGCAACAGAGATAAGACCTTGCATGGTTTTGTGGTTCATTTCTTAAAGATTGGGATAAAGCTGACTTTCTCCATGTTGCCGCATCAGATGAATTCTTCATTTACACAGTCAGGAAGCCAAATCATAAAAATGACATCATTTGGGCTGCAAAGTTGGATGATATCAGCGATAATGTGCGCTATCACCAAGTTCTGAAATTTCCTGAATGTTTGGGAATTTTTCTCTGTTTCACAGCCAAACAGTTAATGTGGATCATCAAAGAAAAAGGACAGTCATGGAATGGCGAATAACTTCAGAGAAACTGTGCTCACTGGTGGAGTATTTCCTTTCCTCAAAGATCCTGAAAATGTGTTATCTGTTGAAGAAGTCATATTTTTGCATGATAAGGCACCATGTTTCAAGGCTCCTCAGACATAGGAGCTGCTTCGAAACAGTGGTATCGATTTCTTCTCGTCAAGTGAATTTCCAGGTAGCTCCCCTGACCTTAATGTTTGTGAAAACATTGGTAGTATCTTAAAGGATTATGTTGAAGCGCGCACAGTGAACTATGATGGTATACCAAACCTCGATGACCTGCGAAGAGAGGTGATGGAAGTGCTCAGGGAAATGGAGTTTGAGTCTCAGCTTTTTTGCGATTTGCTGAAATCATATCCCTCAAGAATGCAGGCTGTGGTACAGGCAGATGGAGGCCACACAAAATATTAAATATTCAGAGAGAAACTTAAATAAATACCTGTTCTGAATTACTTTTGTTTTTGTCCATATCAATTTTAGTTTATGTTGTATATATATATATATATATATATATATATATATATATATATATATATATATATATATATATATATATATATATATGTCTCCTGTAATTTCCACAATGGTCCCGTGGATGAAGTTTATAATAAGTCCTCACGTGAAAATAAAAGGAAGTGGTACCAAAGTCATCCTCTGGGTACTAAACAGTGTTAAGAAAACAATATACACGCAAAAAAAAAAAAAAAATTATAGGGATAACAGATAACAATAAAATATGTCAACAAGCTGTTTAAGTATGTAAATAACATTCTTCAAAGCAAAAACATACTTAGTGGAAGTGTGTAATTGCTACAAAATACCAGTATACAAAACTTCTTTGTAAAAAATCTAACAGATTGTTTTACTGTTGCAGCCTTAAGAATAAAGCTCTTCAACAATTCGCCCATCTTAAAAAGTCCATCGCTCAAATTCATGCTACTACAATCTGTCATGCAATGAAGAACTTTTAAAAACAACTCTAGCTGAATTCCAGTCTATTGGGTGTTCAAAGTCTCTTACGTGACAAAAAAAGGCGCTTGAGCTGTTTGCAACCCGTACATTATATTTATGTTGTGTGACTCTCTTACTTAGTTCTTTACCAGATTGTCCAATATAAGCTAAATTACAAGTTGAGCAATTAATTTTGTACATCCCTCCTGTTGGCATTACTGGTTTATTACAAAACAACGAATTCTTAATAGACGAGGTATTACTAAAAACAACATTTATTTTCAGACATTTCATGCTACTTACGATCGATAAAAGTTCACAACGGTATGGCAAACTAAAATATTTTCAGTGTCATAATGACTTAGTCTTTCATGACAATTTTTTTTTTTTTTTTTTTTTTTTTGCACTTTGTGGGTAACTACCGGTAACATTCAAAGGATAACATAATTCTGCAATAACATAGATGTTCTGAATTTCCTCAGTTAAAAATTCAGGGTCACAAATTCTGTACGTTCTTAAAAACATCCTGAGAGGACTGATCGTTTTATCTTGGGGTGAAGGTTAGAAAAATTGTGAATGAAAGCATTCACTGCTGTTGGTTTCCAGCAGTGTTTGAATTTAAATCCGTTGTCGGTTCTCATTACGACTGTCAAGAAATGGTAGGGTTTTAGTTTGTTCTGTTTCCAGTTTGAACTTTATGGATGGAACCAGGCCATTCCAAAGACCACCTGCATGTTATGTCGTCGACCTATCTGTACCATGTCAAAGCGAACGTAATGACATTTGATAAGTAACTGATTTCATAAAATTCCATGTATATATTTGAGAGAGTTGCAGATAAACAACTTCCCATTACCAAACCAAAAATCTGTCTATAAAATCAACCACTAAACATAAAAGTATTATCGACTATGCACAACTTTGTCAGCTTAATAAAAGCATGATGGGAAATAGGAGTAACTATATTCTTTATTTTTTCTTTTAGAAACTGTAGCAAATCATCAATGGGCACTTTTGTGAACAGTGAATTGACATCAGAACTAATCAACCTGCAATTTTTATTTTTATCTCTCAGTTTCGTGATAAGGTCTTCCGTATTTTTAATATGTACCTCTGATATATTTCCTATGAGAGGATTTAACAAAGAGCCTAACCATTTTGACAAATGATAAGAGGCTGAGCCTATCGAACTGATAATGAGCCTAATTGGTTGATCTTCTTTATGAATCGTTACTGTGCCATACATATAAGGAAGAGTGGCATTAACGGCATAGAAATCTTTGTTAACGTCCCACCATGAACTATCCAAGAAGTTTTTCCAGCCATCACCCCAAAATAAAACGACCATTCTTCTTAGGGATGTTTTTAAGAGCATACAGAATTTGTGATCCTGAATTTTTAACAGAGAAAATTCAGAACATCTTTGTAATTGCAGAAGAATTATGTTATCCTTTGAATGTTACCGATAGTTACCTCCAAAGTGCCAGAAAAAAAAATTTATGTCATGAAAGGCCAAGTAATTATGACACTGAAAATATTTTAGTTTGCCATACCGCTGTGAACTTTTATCGATTGTACGTAGCCTGAAATGTCTGAAAATAAATGTTGTTTTTAGTAATACTTCGTCTATCAAGAATTAGTTGTTTTGTATTAAACCAGTAATGCCAACAGGAGGCGTGTACAAAATTAATGGCTCAACTTGTAATTTAACTTATATTGGACAATCTGGTGAAGAACTAAGTAAGAGAGTCACACAGCATAAATATAATGTGCGGGTTGCAACCAGCTCAAGCGCCAATTTTTGTCACGTAAGGGACTTTGGACACCCAATAGACTGGAATTCAGCTAGAGCTGTTTTTAAGAGTTCTTTATTGCATGACAGATTGTTGGTCGAGGGATGCCTCGTTAGTTCTCATAGTAACATGAATTTGGGCGATGGTCTTTTTAAGATAGACCAATTGTTGAAAAGCATTATTCTTAAGGATTCAAGAGTAAAACAAGCTGTTAGATTTTTTACAAAGAAGTTTTGTACTGGTATTTTGTAGCAATTACATATTTCCACTAAGTATGTTTTTGCTTTGAAGAATGTTGTTTACATACTTAAATAGCCTGTTGATATATTTTATTACCTGTGACCCATATATTGTTTTTTTGTGTATGCTGTTTTCTTAACACGGTTTAGTACATTGAAGATGACTTTGGAATAAAAGTTGAAAGTCTAGTACCATTTTCTTTTTATTTTCACCTGAGGACTTATTATATATATATATATATATATATATATATATATATATATATATATATATATATATATATATATATACATATATATATATATATATATATATATATATATATATATATATATATATATATATATATATATATATATATATATATATATATATATATATATATATATATATATATATATATATATATATATATATATATATATATAAAATAAGTCCTCACGTGACAATAAAAGGAAATGGTACCAAGACCTTCAACTTTCATTCCATAGTCATCTTGAAGGTACTAAACAGTGTTAAGAAAACAACATACACACAAAAAAAATAATATAGGGGTCACAGATAACAATCAAATATGTCAACAAGCTATTTAAGTATGTAAACAACATTCTTCAAAGCAAAAACATACTTAGTGGAAATATGTAATTACTACAAAATACCAGTAAAAAACTTCTTTGTAAAAAATCTAACAGCTTGTTTTACTCTTGCATCTTTAAGAATAAAGCTTTTCAACAATTGGTCCATCTTAAAAAAGACCATCGTTGAAATTCATGTTATATATATATATATATATATATATATATATATATATATATATATATATATATATATATATATATATATATATATTATATATATATATATATATATATATATATATATATATATATATATATATATATATATATATATATATATATATATATATATATATATATATATATATATATATATATATATATATATATATATATATATATATATATATATATATATATATATATATAATATATGTATAATATATATGTATACACACACACACACGTATATATATATAGATGTTTGTGTGTGTGTGTGTACAGTACCTTTACATTGCATGGATTCTAGCATATCACATATTATCTGGCCAGTAACTTGTACCTGTGGAAAGAGTCACCCCTCTTAGCAGGCGGTAAAATCCTGGAAAACTGATGTTGTCTTTTTCCTTATTTAACATCTTTCCTCTCATTTTATTGGGAGTCGTTGACAGTTTGCATTCTGAACTTAATATACTCAGACTTAAAATTCCTTTATTTGTCAAGAGCTGAAATGGTTTAGAGACTGATAAGTGGTCCTATTCTGTCTTTTGGACATAATATTAGTTTTTTTATGCGACTGATAGTTTTTTGTATTTATATTTCTACTTTGTTTGCCCACGTCCAGTAACGAGTTTTGTTTGCTTTTTCTATATTGAGGATGTTATAGATTTCACGATCTGCAGGACTGTGAGTTTCTATCCCGCACGTGTTTTCCGTTCTTAAGTGCCTATATATATATATATATATATATATATATATATATATATATATATATATATATATATATATATATATATATATATATATATATATATATATATATATATATATATATATATATATATTGTTACATTCTGAGGCTGGTTGGAAGAATGAAAATGGATTTTTTAGTTAACTGCCTTGAAGGCCAACACAAAGCTCTCAGAATGTAAACGATAAATGGAATGAATAAACTGACTTACCTTGATATCACATCTAAGTAAACAGAGAACTGGAGGTCGCCTTGGTAAATTATAACCAGTACATGCTTTAAACTGAATTTATTTACAAATGAAACAATCAAGAAATTAATAATTAAGGGCTGACTTAGTAGTAAACAAGCACATACAAGTTGCAATAAAAGCTCGACACTGCGTGGCAAATAGCTGAATCTGAGAAGGCTACTGCCTTGAAATAGTTCTACACTTATATGACTTTAATGCAGACTGGTTAAAAGATTTTTGGTTGTTAACACAACTGGATTCCTTAAGGGGGGAACTGTTTAGTGCCCTGGTCTGCTAATTAGAAGACTCTTGCATGTGGCAGGATAGCAGTTAAACGTCTATGCTATTTTTAGTTCGCAAGGCAGGGGGGAACTGCTTGAAGTGCCAGATAACAGGATTCTGGAAGAGAATTCCAGGTTAGCATTCAAATCCAACGACTTTCTCTCACGTGAAATTACTTATGCACAATGGAGGAATTGATCAATTAGATTTAATTAGCACAGGTAACACTATGGTGGGAATGATCTAATTATAATCACTGAACTAATTCAATTTGAGCTTGGGACAAGTCATGAGATACAAATGGGCTGCTAGGTCTGATTGGACAAAGGAGGCTTTGTTTAGGAGAATGAAATGTTGGAAATACTGAAAATGGAGAGAAATTCACGAGGAGAGATAGAAACTGGCGGTGGACGGAGTGCTACCAGATGTACCATATTCCCTCTGTGCATAGAGCTCGTTGCAAAAGATGAATTTCGGCTGCAGGAGTCTCACAATCCATGCCAACTTAGAGAGATGAAGAAACACCACTCGATGCTGTGGCGGTTGGGTAAGGAGTGCTTGTGTCATCCAGGTCGTGGGGGGTCACATTCAGTTTGGATTTGGGTTGGGCACAGGACATCGGCAATCTGAAAGCAGTCACACAGCCAGCAAAAGGTTATAGGGAAAATAGGTCTTATAGCAAAGTCCTTAAGGGTCAGTATAGGAGCCCACTTACAGCTCAGATTGGCCCTTTTGTCCCTAACGGTTATCTAATGACCCCAACATTGATGATGCGGGGGCTAAGAGGTCGCTATGATGATCTGGGGGGTAGGTCTATATAAATTCATCCCCCCCCCCTTCATGGTGCCTCCTCTAGCCACCATGAAATTTGATTTTCTATCTAACGGGCTAAAGGGATGAATGGAATATATATGAGAGCTCCCCCTTTAAAAAGGTATTCACTCCCTTTTGGGCGTGAAGACCTTGGCTAAGTAAGTTATTTGTCCTGACTAAACAGTTAGTTCCCTAAATTAGTTGTGCCTTTGCACTGCAGCTAGCTAAAAGGACCTACCTAACTGCTAAGAGGGTATACTAGTTTTGCTAAATTACTTACTACAGCAGAGCCTAACGCCTATGCAAAGGCATCTACAGACTTCTACTGGCTTGTTCTGACTACAGGAGAATTCTACTCCTAGGCAACGCGTACATGGTAAATGTGTCGTGTTGACATGGGCTACTATCCTATGGACTTGGCACTAAATCAAATGACACTGAACTAACTAAATGCAATTAATTATGGGTTACGCAATGCTTTACGGAATAATGCACACAACAATTTTGGACATGAGCAACCTGAAATGTTGATTATGGTAAGTGGCCAGGGGTGTACCAGCTTGAGTATTGGACAGTTTCATCATAAGGTTATTATCAGGGTTAGTACTACAAGATGCCCAGGGTGTTAGAGGTTAGTCTACCTGGGCAGAGATCACACAGGCTACCTCCTCTGGGTAGGTGCCAGGAACACTCTGAGATGGAAGCGGCACTGTGTCAATGGGACATGAGTGCCAAGGAGAGCTTGTGGCTCTTATTGGTTAATTGGATCTCTTCCGCCCCTTCTTCTTCTTCTTCTGGTTCCTCCAAGATCTGGCTATGCCATTCCTAGGAGGCAATAAGGGCACCGACTCTGGGGAAAGGCCTGAAGTGCCGTCAGGAGCTGGATAACAGGTAGCCCTAGTAGCTATGGGCAGGCTCTCTACTTCGGCTGCTACGACAACCGTCGTACAGGTAGAACCAGTGTCTGCGCCCTGGCCAGACAGTTCCTGGTCGACCAGAGAAGGCATAATGTTAATGTCTGCCAGAGGTTCATCCTCGGCAGATAAAAATGATTGAGAAGAAGAAACGGCAGGTGTCGGAGGCTCACAATTGTCGATGATCAGTTCAGTGGGGTTTGGAGAATCTTTCGTAGGAGGATCTGTGACATGGTTTGGATCCGGCACTAGCACTAACTTGGGGCCAGGCACAGAGGTTAAGGTTAGTAGAGGTGCCACGTCTGAGACAGATGGAGCTTAGCACTGCTCAGGGCTCTCAAGTGGCACTGGCAGGGAATTGGAGTCAGGCGTGGCTGACGAGGGACCCAGGGGTGCAAAACCCCTCAGTGTACCTGAGGTAATGGGAGACAGAGATTCCTGTCTTGGGTGGAGGGCAGACCCTCTTGAAATGGTTCTGGGTGTAGTGTCCGCTGCATTTTGTTTGCTAAGACACCTCGCCCAATTCTCTGAGTGCCCTGTTACATTACAGGTCTTGCAACGGTACCTGGCAATTTCCCTTTATGGTAAGGAAGGAAGCTTTGGGTGGCCATACTTTTGTGAGGATTGAGGATTGGGCCTGGAGCTGCATGGAGAGTGCCCCTTCCATTGAACACCTTGGTGAGTGGAAGGTAGGGCTGACGGTGGCATGCCTGTCATGGTGGCGGTGTCCTGGTCAGGTGGGTTTTGGAGTTAAGGCCTCCTTGGTGGAGGTAGCTGGGCAACAGAGTGGCATTGGGGAAGGACATCCCCAGAGGAGGCCTCGTCCCAACAGGAACTCCACTTTATGCCTGATTTTATTCACCATGTCAAGGCGGTGAGGTTGTGTGCCCCAAGGGGTGGTTACCTGAAGTTCAACTGTGGGAATGGTCTTGGTTTGCTTCTCTATCCAGGTCATCATCCACCTGGTCTTTTCATCAACAGTGATACAGGCTGGCACTTAGGCCCGGTCAATCAGACTGATATCTGAGCTAGTGTCTACTGTAGCCGGCAGGCTCACTGTTAAGCTAGAGCCATCCAGGGGTGCTACTGAGATGGACTGAGTCCAGACCCGCTCAGGGTGAGACATTTTTGGTGGCACAGCCACAGAGGTCATGGCACTAATCAGGTTGACATGCTTGCTAGAGGCAATATGCTTTGGGCAACCAGGATATCTGGCAGTATAGTGCCCTGGAGTTCCACAATCTCGGCAGGGTCCCTTTGAATGGGCTGGTTTCCCCATGGTGACTGTCGGTGGAGAAGACTGAGTGGATGCAGAGGGAGAGGAGTTTTAGTTGTTGGTGGTAGGCTGTCTATTGTTGCCCAACTTGTAGCAGCAATCAGATTCAGTGTGCCCGGACTTCTTACAGTTGGTGCATGTAGGCTTGCTAGGCAGTCTGTTCTTTGGGTAAGTCGAGCCTGAGAGGTACCCAGGTGGCACTATGTGGTGGTGAGACGTGCTGTGGGACTGATCATAAGTTTCCCATGAATCGGCCATACAGCAGGCTTCCATAAGTGTGGTAGGCTGCTTATCACTGAGATACACAGCAAGGGGCCCAGGCACACATTGGAAAAGATCCTCCGGCATGGTCCGATTGAATAAGTCCTTGAAGGTAGTGCATGACAGGGAGTCGAACCAGCAGGTACCAGACTGGGCCTTATGACAGGCCCATTCCGTCCAGGACTAGCCAACTTCCTTGGCAAGACCTCGAAACCGTTGTCTCCATTTCTCTGGGGTTATTTTCTAGGCTTTTGTGATGACCCTATGAACTTCGAGAATGTCTCCTCTTTGACTCTTCTCCAGTGAGTGGAGGGCTGCCTTAGTTTTTCCTTCCATGTGCTTGGCAAGCACTAAGGCCCTCTCTGTCTGGGTGGTGTTGTAATTTTCAAAAACGGCGCTGTTTCCTCCAACCATGCTTCCGGCTCTTCCTCAGTCCACTTGGGGACGAGGGAATTAATGCTTGAGAATGGGGCATAGGGTGTAGCAGGTGTGGGGTTGGAAGCGTGTTGGATCGCCATAGCTTCAGCACTTTCCCTCCTTGCCTTCTCCAGCTCGAGCTCCTTGTCTTTGAGAAATAGTTTGCTTTCTTTGAGAGCTAATTCTCTCACTGTCTTAGCCTCTTTGTACTTCCTCTGATCTCTTTCTTCTTGTTCTACCTGGAGTATGTCATCCAATCATCCAGCTGTTCTTTCACCCACTGGGTGAGTTCCCGTCCTGTGTAAGCTGCATCCTTGCCCATGTTCATGAGGGCTTGGAGCTGTTCTAATGACATGGTTATAGTCTATGAGGACGACTAGGGGAAATGGTCTGTGACGATGGGGAAGTGCCCCGTAATTTGGTGGCACTTCTGTGGTGGTGTGGCACCTTTTCAATAAGGTGGCACTGTGGTAGAGTGTGCTGGGCGAAGGTCACACTGATGGAGCGATCCTGAAGGAATAATGACCCTTGTGGGTGGATACACTGTCGTTGGCACTCTGTATCACAGGTACAGGTGCAGTGGCTTATGTGTGAGTACTATGTCTTGGTGGCACTGGGGTGCCGGGGTGTTGGGGGGAACAACACTAAGAGGCAGTGCAACCAAACTGTACTGAAGGAAATGACACTCTGCCTGAGGCAAAATGTAAGTAAGGAGTAAAAGGGAAAGTGGAAAGGTAAGCGCTTCAGTAACTTAAGTCGTTGGCAGTGCCTCAGATTAGTGGCACTGTGGAAGGAGAAACCCTTGGGCTTGCACTCATGGGTGGCTAGTTCTAAGAACTAGGGCTGCTCCCTGACATGAGGAAAGGAAGCCTTCTTCCTGACAGGAGGAAAGGAAGGTTATGGAGTTTGCACTCAATGTGCAATTTGGTGCTTGCGGTATACGCAAGTATTAGATAATGGAAACCCACTCGTGCACGACAGTTGATAACTGTTATTAAATGGTTGTACGTACGCTCTGTGAAACACACGAGAGTTCACTCCGTGGGCTGAAGCACTTAATGTGAAAATAGATATGGGAGACAATTCAGGGGACACGGGCGTGTGTAAATTCGTGCACTACGTGTGAATGAGTAAAAGGACGAATTGATGGGGGATCTTAAAAGATCAAAGTTTGGTGTAAAAATGAAAAGGAAAAAAAAATATTGCACTTGGCTTTATGAAGTAGTGGGTTTATTTTTCAATACTCATTTATTTAATTTTAGTATTCCCTGTGTTATGATGGAAGAATATTAGAGTTCTCTCTCTCTCTCTCTGAGAGCGTATTTATAATGGAATGTATTCATTGCTTAATTTAATTTATTCTAATTTCTTTTGATAAATTACGTTATGTAAAATTACGCTGTTACTTTTTTTTCTAAAAATGTACTTTTGGTATTTACGTAATTTAATAGCTAGCCCCCGTCATTACAAATTATATGGTGGAAAGGGTTTCAAATTATTATCAAGATTATCAAGATATTTCGTTAGGTTTACGTTAGTGGGCAAAAATAAATGGAATTTCGTTCGGCGAGTGAACGATGAGAAATGGAACTGGGTGCGCGTGAGAGAACGGCTGATGACTGTTGGTTGTCGTCGTTCGAGTGATATAACAAAGATGATTTAAAATTTAAGAAAAAAAACACTCAATTTTTCTGACTGAATTATGGGTGCTGATACTCAAAATCGAATTATTTAACTTAAAACATCAGTAATGCCTTTACTTTACTTAAAACATTAAGTGTAAATTTGAACTGGATATAATGATCTTTGAATTGTGGGGGTGGGACGAGGGAAGGTGCATGCGCCAAGCTGGTACAGCGCCAAACTGCTAGAGGTCGTCGCACGTATTTTAACAACACGAATTTTCGACTACACTTCACCAACACAGTAAGGCTTGATTCACACTATAGGTTCGGTCGCGCTCCGCTCTCGTTCCGGTCTCGGTCCGGTCCAATAATGTTACGTGAATTTCAATGGAAGCATTCACACTGGTGCTCACGGTCCGCTCTCGCTCCAGTCACGGTCCCTTCAAAAGATATCTTGACTGGAGCGAGAGCGGACTGTGAGCGCCAGTGTGAACACAATTGCCACGATCCTGCCAACCCCTGCCCCACTCAAGTCGAGACTCAGCCTTCATATAAGCAAATAGTGTTACCTTTTGTTCTATAAAAACATGGATAATCAAAAGAAAACACCACAATGGGATCGTGCAAAAGGTAGGTAAATTATTAAAAACAGTTTTCCTTTTATTTATCTCAGACAGATATAAGGACAATGCATACACCTAGCATAAACATAAGCACAAACTGAACAAAATTAATCTACAAAACCTACTTTGACTTGGTGGTTTCACATGAAATGTTAATAGAATTAGTGAAAAGAAAACCAGAACTATACGACCTGACTTCGCTGCACTATAGTGATAATATAATGTGACTAAAAGAAGAAGCTGGGTGGAAGTCAGCAGGCAGCTGGGTTGCGAAGGTAAGAAATTCAATGTATATAACAGTATCCTAATGTCCTCTGTGCGAATGTATTTCCTAGTCTCACTAAACAATATTCCTATACAATTATCTTTGCATACTTATACTTTATCACTTTGCCAAGGCACTGAAAGACAAGAAATTACATATATTTAATAATAGAAGAAAGAAATTCAATATGTATAATAATAGCTTAACGTCACTGCGGAAATGTATTTCCTAGCCTCACTAAACAATATTCCTATACAATTATGTTTGTTTATTTATATTTTATCATTTTGCCAAGGCACTGAACCAACTGGGAGCTGAAATAATCTTTAAGTGTTTCTCTCACGCCAAAAGCCTCCTTTGTAGCATTTCCCCCTCTTCCTCTCATTGGACCACTACATTTGATGGAGGCATGACAACAGTATCTGGTATTGCAACAATATTTGGGTGTATCAGATTGTGAAGTATGCGTGTTGTTGTAATAATTGCATTAGCATTAGAAGGCATAGCTTTAAGTTTCCTTAAATATATTCTGAAGGTCTACACTAGACTCAACTATCCTCCTGGCTCTAGATAATCTAGAGTTAAAAATCCTTTTTCTACATTATATTTCAGTCTGTGAACCTGGGTAGGGGCTCATTAAATTTCTCTTCAGAGGGAAAGCCTCATCTCCCACTATAACATATGGTGCAAGCACATCAGTGCCAGGAAGTGCAACATCTTCTGGTACATGCAACTGTTCATCATCCAGGTATTTGCAAAGTTTGGAATTGGTAAAAATTCCACTGTTACTATTCCTATCTTGCAACATAGGATGAACCCACAATCTCTTTCTTTTTCGACTTTCCTTTCTTTCTTCTTCTTCTTCTTCATCAAGTGCAATGGCGATTATTGCCAAATCAGCTACAGAAAAGTCACACATCCTCCGCAGCCGGTGGTGAGACTTCCACTGGTGTTGGAGAGAGGAAATGATGGGACCGAGAGCGGAGCGAGACCAGACCGGAAGTGTGAATGCACCAGGACCAGGGGCCGAGCGCGACCGGACCTGTAGTGTGAATCAACCCTAATTGAGCACTTCCTCTGCCGTAACTGTTTTCGAAAACACACTCTTAGCTAACTGTTCATGGCTAACACATGCAATAAATCCCTGGCAAAACACTTCCTGATCCCTAACGGTCAGTTTTCTGGTATCACAACACAGCTGCTATTCTTATGATGCAAAATTTCGCGGGCAGTTATTCTGCATTGCTAACTTTAGAACTTTTTTTGCACTCTCGCCTTTATCTTATATGATGATATTCTGACTAAGAGATTTGCTGCTAAACACTTCTTTTTTTGTTTTTAAAAACTTTTTCTTATCTGTTCCTAATGTATCCTTAATTTTACAGCAATTATGATAATAACCCTTACCTTGCTATCTTTAGCCTCGGTTCGGTCACCCTTACATTCACGCCTTTGTGAATATTGGAATTAAATTATTTATGAATTATATATCATTCCTGGTTCGTTTCCTTCCTAGTCTAGTGATAGCAATGCTAATTCTCGTTACTAATGGACTAGGATCCTGGCGAGATCAGCCACTGTTACATTGTGAGGCCGGTTGGAAGAATGAAAATGGATTTTTTAATTAACTGCCTTGAAGGCCAACACAAAGCTCTCAGAATGTAAGCGATAAATGGAATGAATAAACTGACTTACCTTGATATCACATCTAAGTAAACAGAGAGCTGGAGGTCGCCTTGGCAAATTATAACCAGTACATGCTTTAAACTGAATTTATTTACAAATGAAGCAATCAAGAAATTAATAATTAAGGGCTGACTTAGTAGCAAACAAGCACATACAAGGTGCAATAAAAGCTAGACACTGCGTAGTAAATAGCTGAATCTGAGAAGGTTACTGCCCTGAAATAGTTTAACACTATGACTTTAATGCAGATTGCTTAAAAGATTTTTAGTTGTTAACACAACTGGATTCCTTAAGGGGGGAGCTGTTTAGTGCCTCGGACTGCTAATCAGAAGAATCTTGCTCATGGCATGATGGCAGTTAAATGTCTGTGCTATTTTTGGTTCACAAGGCAGGGGCAGACCACTCGAAGATCCAGATAACAGAGTTCTGGAAGAGAATTCCAGGTTAGCATTCAAATCCAATGATTTTTTCTCACATGAAATTACTTATGCATGATGGAGGAATTGATCAATTAGATTTAATTAGTACAGGTAACACTATGGCGGGAATGATCTAATTATGATCACTGAACTAATTTAATTTGAGCTTGGGACAAGTCACAAGATGCAAATGGGCTGCTACGTCTGACTGGATAAAGGAGGCTTTGTTTAGGAGAGTGAAAAATTGGAAATACTGAAAATGGAGAGAAATTCACAAGAAGAGACAGAAACTGGTGGTGGACGGGGTGCTTCCAGATGTACCTTATTCCTTCTGTGTGCAGAGCTCGTTGCAAAAGACGAATTTTGGCCGCAGGAGTCTCACAATCCATGCCAAGTTAGAGAGATGAAGAAGCACCACTTGATACTGTGGCTGTTGGGTAAGGAGTGCTTGTGTCATCCAGGTCGCGGGGCATTGCATTTGGTTTGGTTTTGGGTTGGGCGCAAGACATCAGCAATCTGAAAGCAGTCACACAGCCAGAGAAAGGTCGTAGGGAAAATAGGTCTTATAGCTAAGTCCTAAAGGGTCAGAATAGGAGCCCACTTATGGCCCTGATTGGCCCTTTTGTCCCTAAAGGCTATCTAACCCCCAACATCGGATGATGCAGGTGCTAAGATGTCGGTACATTTTCCCCAAAGTCAGGTGATCTGAGGGGTAGGCCTACATAAGTTCACCCCCTCTTCATGGCATCTCCTCCAGTCACCATTGAATTTGATTTTCTATCTAACGGGTTAAAGGGACGAATGGAATATATATGAGAATATATATATATTATATATATATATATATTTGTTAATATATATATATATATATATATATATATATATATATATATATATATATATATATATATATATATATATATATATATATATATATATATATATATATATATATATATATATATATATATATATATATATATATATATATATATATATATATATATATATATATATATATATATATATATATATATATATATATATATGTATGTATGTATATATATATATATATATATATATATATATATATATATATATATATATATATATATATATATATATATATATATATATATACATACATACATATATATATATATATATATATATATATATATATATATATATATATATATATATATATATATATATATATATATATATATATATATACATATATATATATATATATATATATATATATATATATATATATATATATATATATATATATATATATATATATATATATATATATATATATATATATATATATATGTATGTATTTGCACACACACACACACACACACACACACAAGAAGGCACTTTAAGCAGACAGCTTGGCAGATGGTTTTCCTTTATTAATCACGGCCTACGTTTCGATATCCTTGTCTCATCCTCAAGGCTAAAAATACAAGGTAAAATATAGAAATACATGAAGAAATCTTAGTGTGTATGTACAAATAAATTATGATAAAGTAAAACATCAATACAAAAGGTAAACCTAAAATAAAATTGTTAAAAACGAGAAAGAACTAGAATGTTTCAACTAACAGACCTTACTCCTCGAAGTTCAGTTGCTGTATGAAAAAAAAGTAAACATAAGGTAGGGTGTGGTTTAGGCTATATACAGGGGCGCGGAGCAGGTATAATTGTTCAAAGATGGAACAAGTTTCTTGATTCAAGAATAGGGAGGTGGTGTTCATGTTGGCTGGTTAGTATTTTACTTTTGCATAGTTTTATATGATTTCTACTATTTGATGTCTCAGGATTGGACAACTTGCTCCCAGTACGAAAGCTAACGCCAATATGTGCGTCACATCTGACTTTAAGCAGCCAGCGCATGTTTCCCACGTACTGTATGTCTGACAATGGCATTGACAGCAAGTAAATAAATAAACAACACCGGGCTGCATTAAAGGGGCAATTTTTCTTTGTGATGAACCATACAACATACAACCAACAGTTCTTGGGTTCTTAAATATGAGCTTCACGTCAACTGCGGGAAAATAATTCGTTAAAATTCTTTTTAGATTGGGTAGGAAAGAGGTGTCATGTGTGAATGGAAAACTTATATAGTACATTAATTTATGTGCCAAGTGTTTGGCAGCAGAAGGATGAAAGGACTTATCCAATGTTTTTTAACATATTTTAAAAATAAATTGGATGGAAAGCAGCTGAATTTAAATAAACATAGAGAAAACCTATTTCCTTATGAAAAAGATTCCAATCAGATGTAAGTGTAATGGTCCTGCAATTTAAAATGATAAAAACATGAATTGTGAAAATTCTGTCCAAGACCTGTAAAGGTTTTCTTATGAAACACACCAGTATGGAATCTATTGTCATCACGGATGACGATAGTGTCTAAAAAAGATAATTAGTTATTATTTTCTAATTCATAAGTAAATATAATGTTATTATTTAGTGAATTAGCATGTTGTAAAAACTGGTCACAGAGTAGTCTTTGAAAAGGACAAAAGTGTCGTCAACATAAGAGCGATAAAATAAAGACTTAAACGCAGAGGGACAGCTGTCCAGCAGCTTGCTCTCGAATTTTTGCATAAAAATATCAGCAAAAATTCAGCTGAATGTATTACCAATTCCTACATCTTCCACCTGCATGTAAACTTCATCATTAAACACAAAGGCCGTGTCCCTCACCGCCAACTCCAACAGCTCTTTAAAATCTAAATGGTTAGAACCATGGCACACATTGTCCTGATCATTAAAAATAGTATCCAAAACACTATCAATTGTTTCCTCCAATGGTATATTAGTGAGTAGTGATTCTATATCAAAACTGACCTGGCCATGACCAGTCGGAATCCTGACATAAAATACTTTTAAATTCTAAGGAACTGTTAAAGTAAATTTGTTTTGGAAAGAGTTTTCCAAGAGAGGGACTATGTATTTTACAATTTTGTAGTTAGGTGTAGTATATGAAGAAAGGATTGGCCTGATAGTTATTTTCTCTTTATTTTTACTTTTTTTTTCATACAGCACCTGAACTTTGAGGAATAAGGTCTGTTAGTTGAAACATTCTAGTTCTTTCTCTTTTTTAACAATTTTACTTTAGATTTACCTTTTGTATTGATGTTTCACTATATATTTTACCTTGTATTTTTTAGCCTTGAGGATGAGACAAGGATCTCGAAACGTAGGCCGTAATGAATAAAGGAAAACTATCTACCAAGCTGTCTGCTGTAGTGCCTTCTTGTACATCTTGTACATATATGTATATATATATATATATATATATATATATATATATATATATATATATATATATATATATATATATATATATATATATATATATATATATATATATATATATATATATATATATATATATATATATATATGTATATATGTTTAAGAGGCGATTTACATATTTTTGTTTGGAGTGAAAAGGGACTGCATTTGGCCCTCCTGTAGAGAAGATCTCGTCTTTTTTTTACGGCTCTGCTATAATTGGATGGACTTCTTGCTTCAAGTGGGATTGTCTGCTGCTGATGATCAGTGTCGCTGGATGCACATACCTGACCCCCTTCGTAACCTACGGGTGTGCTCTCGTGCTCTCAGGTGTACTGCAACCACCGTCATCGCCCACATCCTGAGCTCTTGCCAATTGTTATGGTGGCGCCTCCAGAATCTTCCTGCGAACAGCCGTGACTCGAGATATTCTGAGGGCCGTTAGGAGGCCTTTTGGTCACGAAGAAGAGTAAGCATCTCATTCTGTGCCTTCTTTGTATCCAGAATAGACTCATTCCCTTATGGTTAAGCATTAGTGTCCTGGGACAACCAATACATCGAAGTGCCATCGAGACCATCACTCGTTTGATAAACTGCTTCAGTGTGGAGACTATTGCCTTGTTTTTGTGTCTGGTGTGGGGAACGTATCCATGTAATGGTATATTACTGTAAACATTGTGCAGAGTAAGGTTAAGGTTTTCGCTCTTTCTTTCATCTCCCACTTATTACTGACTTAGTGCCGAAGTTGTTTGGTTTCTCCCTTCTCCTCAGCACTTTCTCTCTAACTATCGCTTACGTGACGGTTAACTGTGAGTTTGAATGGGAGTTGTAAGTGAATGTGTTCGTGCCCTCAGCCAGTAATTCGAGGATGTGTACAAATAATGCATTGTAATAAATGTAGGCATTTACGCTGACTTTTTCAATTAACCCCTCAATAAAGTGTATTCTATCTATGTTGCTGGTACCTAACTGAATGTTTATTCTGTATTAATCTTTGGGGGAGTGATTTGCCTGTGAAACCAATATAAGATTGGTCACAGTCGAGGCAAAGGGATTTCGTAAACTCCTACGTCTTTGGGGACTGGTTATTGTTGGACGTTAATCAGGGATTTGTCTAAGGTATTTAGGCAGGTAAAAGCTAAAGGGTTAGTTTTCAAGTTTCTGCGTCAGCGTCTTAATCCTGTCCAGGTGTGGGATTTTTTTTATTTTATTGTTGGGCATCTCTCTGGTCTTGTTATGGGGGTGACGGTAGAAAATAGTGTTTGCTTTGTGGATCGATTTCTCAATTAAATGGTCAGGGTGCTTTAAAGATGACAGCTGCTTACGGGTTAGTTCAATTTCCTTTTCCAGCAGATCCGGGGAGCAAATCCGTAAGGCTCTTAAGAATAAATTGCAGGTTACGCCAGTTTTGATAGAGATGTCATGATAGCTATAAAAATGGATGTATGACAGAGAGAAAGTTGTTTTTCTGTATATGGTAAATTTGTATTCTGTCATATCTCTAATTATTAAAACGTCAAGAAAAAGAATTTTGTTGTCTGTTTCCCATTCAACTTTAAATTTGATGCTAGGCACTAATCCATTTAATTTTGAAAGAAATTAATTGAAATTGCCCAACTTATTACCACAGAAAGTTAAGATATCGTCTACATATCTCATCCATAGCATGTCTTTAGGTTTTATTGCGTTTATTATTACAGTTTCAAAATATTCCATGTATACTGTAGATTGGCAAAACAGGGCTTAAACGGCTACCCATGCTGCACCCGAATTTTTGTTTATAGAATGACTCCCCGAATGAAAAGATGTTATTTGATACACATAATTCAACTAACATAATTATTTTATCCAGGGCTAGTGGGAAATTATCTGAATAGGGACTAATTTTTCCATAAAAAACTGTAAAACGGCCTGTACTGGTACTTTTGTGAATAAGGAATCTACAACTAAGCTTAGAAGTTTTATGTTGTGAAGTGGTATACTCGTATGTGCTTCTTTGAATTTATGACAGAAATCTTCAGAATGTTTAATAGGACTGGGAGAAAATGTGCCTAAGAAAGGGGAAAGGAGGCTGGCTAACCACGTAGAAATTTTATAATTAAAATCTCCGGCACATGAGATGATAGGTCTGAATGGAAGATTCTCTTTATGAGTTTTGGGAAGGCCATAAAAGTTAGGTAGTTTTGGGTTAATGACTTTAAATATCTCAAGTAGTTCAATGCTCTTTTTGTCTTCGCCAATTAATCTTACTTTTCTGAAAAAAATTCTGTCTTGGAGGGGATTTTTCGCTAATTTGTCATAAGTGTTAGTATCACTAAGGAGTTAGTTGATTTTGTGGAGGTAAAAGTCTTCGTCCATAATCACGATTTTGCCGTCTTTGTCGGATCTACATATTACAACATCTAATTTTTGTAGCGAGCTATTTTTGACCACATAAATAATCATAACCACAGACTAAACTGGAATATGTCTCGTATAATTTATAGCAACAATTGTCGGTTCAAAAGCCAGATGGTGGAATCAGCCTTAATTAAAGAAAGAAATGCAATGAATCTCTCAAGAGTCGCCTGGGATTCAGATATTACAGATAAACTCTTGCTCCAACCAGCGATTAAGAAGATTAAAGGGAAATTGTCAACTGGAGTGACTTAACGGCTGACCTATGGATCATCTGGTATAAATACCGCTTTTCTTGAAGTTTTTCTCATTCACTATTTGCCTGAGGAAAGAGACAGTTTGGTCTCTGAAATATAACCTTTATTTTCCACATTTTGGCGTTTCTATGGGCTCCCTTATATTTGATGGAATTTGTTATAATAAAACATATTTCAGCCATATATATATATATATATATATATATATATATATATATATATATATATATATATATATATATATATATATATATATATATATATATGCATACCTGTATATATAAATTTCTGACTCACATCAGGATCAGAACCAAGGTCTTTCAATTCCCAAAAGGCAAGAAAGCTGCCCACTTGGCCATACAAGTCATAAAAGAAAGTTGGAACCTGAGGCAAGCTGCACCCAAGGAATTATCTGGGCAACCTAACTGTTTGCTTACAAGCGTGTTTTCCCCAACTTCCCGACTCAGCAATGACTCAATAGACAGCATTTCATTCGAATTATCCCTTCTGAATGAATAAGATAGAAACGATCAACACACAATCATGTGTGGAACAGAAATAAATTTCTGAATCACATCAGGATCAAACCCAGGTCAATCAATTGAAAGGCAATGGCGCTGCTCACTAGGCCATATAAGTCATAGAAGAAGTTGGAATCTGAGGGCAACTGCACCAAAGGAATTACCTGGGCCAGCTAATTGCTTGCATACCAGCGTGTTTTCCCCAACTTCCCGACTCAGCAATGACCCAATTGACAGCATTTCATTTGAATTATCCCTTCTGAGTGAACATGATAGAAATAATCAACACATAATCACGTGTGAAACCGAAATAAATTTCTGACTCACATCAGGATTGAAAAACCTGGGTTCGATCCTGATGCGAGTCAGAAATTTATTCCTGTTCTACACGTGATTGTGTGTTGATTATTTCTATCTTATTCACTCAGAAGGGATAATTCGGATGAAATACTGTCAATTGGGTCATTGCTGAGTCGGGAAGTTGAGGCAAACATGCTGGTATGCAAGCGGTTAGGTTGCCCAGGTAATTCCTTAAGTGCAGTTGTCCTCAGGTTCTAACTTCTTTTATGACTTGTATGGCCAAGTGGGCAGCGCCCTTACCTTACGATTGAAAGACCTGGGTTCGATCCTGGTGTGAGTCAGAAATTTATTTCTGTTCCACACGTGTTTGTGTGTTGATTATTTCTATCTTATTCACTTAGAAGGGATAATTCGAATGAAATACTGTCAATTGGGTCATTGCTGAGTATGGAATTTGGGGAAAACATGCTGGTATGCAAGCAGTTAAGTTGCCCAGATAATTCCTTAAGTGCAGTTGTCCTCAGGTTCTAACTTCTTTTATGACTAGTATGGCCAAGTGGGCAGCGCCCTTGCCTTTGAATTGAAAGACCTGGGTTCGATGCTGACGTGAGAAAGAAATTTATTTCCGTTCCACATGTGATTGTGTGTTAATTGTTTATATTATATATATATATATATATATATATATATATATATATATATATATATATATATATATATATATATATATATATATATATATATATATATATATATATATATATATATATATATATATATAGCCAAACAGTTGGTGGGGAGGCGGACATACAGACTTGTTAAAAACGGCCAATTTATTCCCGACGTTCCGTAATGTCTTCATTACATTTTCGGGGGCTGTACAAAATAAATAACATAAATTACAAAAGGCTATATATATAAATTTTAAAAATTAAGATTGCACAATGGATTACAAATAAAAAAAATAAAAAAAATAGAAGGGACAGTTAAAAAGGACAACATAAAAAACAAAAGATCTCTCTAAAAAAATATATATACAATATAAAAAGTAAGCAGATCTGGACCAACCTATTCACTGGCAATGTTAAAACTCAACAGAATACGAAAGACTAAGAGAGGTACAGTGTGCCGGCAGAGGTCTGGCTGTTTAACAAGGGGACGAGTCGTTTAATCATTAGTGATTCCAAAATGGCCAATTCATGGCTGCTAGAAGCTCGCCCTAAAACAGAAAAGTCCTTATTTTCAATTGAAGTTTTACACATTCTAGAGTGATTTCTGATATTCGAAAACTCTGGGCTTGTAATTTTACTGCCTGTCCTATAGCTTATTCCTTGATGAGAGTCTATGCGTGCTTTCAGAAGCCTCCTGGTGGATCCAATATAAGCTCCTAAATTACATTTAGGACACGTATAGCTATACACACACCTGGAGGACATATAAAGGGCATAAACGATCTTTGTACTTAAAAATAAAGACCCGATGGTGAGATGATTGACAGGTGTCAGGTGGACCTTTTAATGGCTCCAAACTTACTTTGGATCTGTTGTGAAAAGTTTTTTCTAAAATTATTATCAAATAAAAATGGAAATTTAGCATAAAAATTCAATTTAGGAACACTGTAAATAGTAGGCTTGAGGGAGAAGTACTTGTCTAGAAGCGTGCGAAGTATCTTAAAGACCAGTTCAGACGGGAAGCAGTTTTCCTTAAAATATTTACATAAAAAGACGATCTCATCTTGGAATAGACCCCAATCAGAGGTTAGCGTTAGAGCCCTGTGGAGGAGAGTAAAAACAGAATTAATTTTAAAGTTAAAAGAAAAAAAAAACTATACAAATTTGACCCCCAGCCCGTAAACGTTCTTTTTCTAAAAATCGTTGTGTTAAAAATATTATTTTGTCTAAGAACTAGGATGTCTAAAAAAGAAAGCTGATTTTCGTTTTCTTTTTCTAGGGTAAACTTAACATTGTGATGTTGTAAATTTAGAAACTCAAGGAAGGAATCAGCATCATAATTATGTCTAAAAAGGGCAAAGGTATCATCAACATACCTTACATAAAAAAGGGGGCGGCAGGCTAAGGGACAGTCATCCAAGAAGTGCTCCTCCAGGGAGCACATGAAAATGTTGGCAAAAGTAGGACCGAGAGGACTTCACATTGCCATGCCGTCAGCCTGCTTGTATAACTTGTATATATATTTTTTTAGAGAGATTTTTTTGTTTTTTATGTTGTCCTTTTTTTTTATTTTTTTAATTTGTAATCCATTGTGCAATCTTAATTTTTTTAGATGCAGAAATTTAGAAAGACATTGCCGACAACTGGAAAAAAAAAAAACTTGATCTGGAATTTCTGTAGTACTGTCCTTTAAATAGCATTGTGCCAAATTTAGTGAAGTTTAAACTTTATAAATCTTCCCTATCTCCTTCACAGTTTTACTTGGACAATGCAAGGAAATTACTAGCAAACAAAGGATTATTGATAAACATTTAAGTGTCGTTAACAGATGCTGGTCAGAGGATGTCTCTAGTCTCTCTCTTATAGATAGCATTATTTTTAAGACCCTTTTTAACAAAGCAATACAGGATTTTATTGACAATGTACAACTACATCATAACAAGAAGCTAAAAAACTTAGGCATTTCTATTCCTAAATTTCACACAAAACGTACCTCTGTTTTTAACTTTTTCAACTACGTATTATCTAAGAGGGAAGAATTTCTTCTTTCTCTGGGTTTGGATTTCTGCCTGCCTAACTTTAAACCTATTCCAAGTTTTTTTTGCCGTTAGAATCTATTTTTCACAGACTTAAATCGCTGCCTTTTGATGTCCACCTTGGTGATCTCCAAAATCGCTTATTTGATCTGTCACATCACACTTTCAGAAAACTAAAGACCCAATGGACCCCATTTTTTAAAAAGACTGATTTTGAAATTCTAAAGGAACTGTCACAGAAAGAAGACCTTATAATCACGAAAGCAGATAAAGGTAAGGGAGTTGTGTTGTTGAATAAACTGGATTATATTACGAAAATGGAAATCATTCTTAATGATTCCCCCAAATTCCAGATGATTGGATCTCCCGATTATTCCAACATTTTCAAAACGGAAGATAAAATTAACCGTTTCCTGGGAACTCTGAAAAGTGAAAATATAATTAATAATGAAACTTATCAAGAATTGTTTGTCACAGGCTCGTCTTACGGTATCCTCTATGGGCTACCAAAGATTCATAAACAAGGTACTCCTTTGCGGCCTATCCTTGCGTCATACAATGCCCCTAATTACAAACTTGCTAAATTTCGGGTTCCCTTGCTTGAGCCATTAACTACAAATAATTTCACTTTAAAAAATTCCAGTCAATTTAAAGAAAAGATTTTATTGCAAGATTCAGACCTGTTCATGACCAGCTTTGATGTAGAATCCTTATTTACCAATGTACCTGTGGAGGAAACTATTAATATCAGTTTAAATTAGCTTTTTCCTAACCCGACAAAGTTTTTAGTGGTTTTAACCGTTCGTTTTTTTTAAATCTTTTAAGCCTGGCTGTGCTGGACACAGCCTTTATTTTCAACGGTAAGTTATACAAGCAGGTTGAAGGTATGGCAATGGGAAGTCCTCTCGGTCCTACTTTTGCCAACATTTTCATGTGCTCCCTGGAGGAGCACTTCTTGGATGACTGTCCCTTAGCCTGCCGCCCACTTTTTTATATAAGGTATGTTGATGATACCTTTGCCCTTTTTAGACATAATTATGATGCTGATTCCTTCCTTGAGTTTCTAAATTTACAACATCACAATGTTAAGTTTACCCTAGAAAAAGAAAACCAAAATCAGCTTTCTTTTTTAGACGTCCTAGTTCTTAGACAAAATGATATTTTTAACACCACGATTTTTAGAAAAAGAACGTTTACGGGCTGGGGATCAAATTTGTTTAGTTTTTTTTTTCTTTTAACTTTAAAATTAATTCTGTTTTTACTCTCCTCCACGGGGCTCTAACGCTGACCTTTGATTGGTGTCTATTCCAAGATGAGATCGTCTTTTTATGTAAATATTTTAAGGAAAACTGCTTCCCGTCTGAACTGGTCTTTAAGATACTTCGCACGCTTCTAGACAAGTACTTCTCCCTCAAGACTACTATTTATAGTGTTCCTAAATTGAATATTTAGGCTAAATTTCCATTTTTATTTGATAATAATTTTAGAAAAAACTTTTCACAACAGATCCAAAGTAAGTTTGGAGCCATTAAGGTCCACCTGATACCTGTCAATCATCTCACCATCGGGTCTTTATTTAAGTACAAAGATCGTTTATGCCCTTATATGTCCTCCAGGTGTGTGTATAGCTATACGTGTCCTAAATGTAATTTAGGAGCTTATATTGGATCCACCAGGAGGCTTCTGAAAGCACGCATAGACTCTCATCGTGGAGTAAGCTATAGGACAGGCAGTAAAATTACAAGCCCAGAGTTTTCGAATATCAGAAATCATTCTAGAATGTGTAAAACTTCAATTGAAAATAAGGACTTTTCTGTTTTAGGGCGAGCTTCTAGCAGCAATGAATTGGCCATTTTGGAATCATTAATGATTAAACGACTCATCCCCTTGTTAAACAGCCAGACCTCTGCCGGCACACTGTACCTCTCTAGTCTTTCGTATTCTGTTGAGTTTTAACATTGCCACTGAATAGGTTGGTCCAGATCTGCTTACTTTTTATATTGTATATATATTTTTTTAGAGAGATTTTTTGTATTTTATGTTGTCCTTTTTAATTGTCCCTTCTATTTTTTTTATTTTTTAATTTGTAATCCATTGTGCAATCTTAATTCTTAAAATTTAAATATATAGCCTTTTGTAATTTATTTTATTTATTTTGCACAGCCTTCGAAAATGTAATGAAGACATTACGGGACGTCAGGAATAAATTGGCCCTTTTTAACAAGTCTTTATGTCCGCCTCCCCATTGTATATATATATATATATATATATATATATATATATATATAAATATATATATATATATATATATATATATATATATACATATATATGTATAAATGTATGAAAAAGTGAATATTTATATATTTGTTTGTCCACTATAGAAATCTGAACCGCTTGCCAGACTCAGAGAAAATTTTACACACGGCCTCTATGTCACTCCAGAGAGGTTTTTGACTCAAAATCAAACCCATACCCTGTGACAGACATACAAACACAGACAATACAAATGAAATTTTCGTTTTTACATCACCTTTTCCTTCAGTTTTTGGGTTTATTCTCATTTTTCACCTGACATTTCAACTTTTCTTCTGGTGCTGGCAGAAGTATGATTAACCTACAACAATAAATCCCCTACAACATCAATTTTTGATGAGAATTTACTTGAATTTTGATCATAACTTATGATAATAATTAATATAATTGTTTATTACCTGCATAAAATCTGCATTGAAAAACTAAATCGATAATTTCTTTCTGTAGTAAGCGAAGCCGAGTCCGTGCATGCGTGGTAGTGACTGAGCGTGACGATTTCAGCCAGCAGAAACCACCATCAAACTCTCTCTCTCTCTCTCTCTCTCTCTCTCTCTCTCTCTCTCTCTCTCTCTCTCTCTCTCTCTCTCAAGGCATCACTCTAATACTTTAGAGTGAAGGCTGTCTCCATCTATGAGGTTTATTACTAAATTATTACCTAGAGAGAAAAACAACTATTTACGATGCAAAACAAGTGGAAGGCAGCGTCTGCATAAGGAACAAAAAACATATGAGAAGTCTGGCAACCGCTTCATCATGTGGAAAGTGATAATCACAAGCCATTTGCCCTGCCCATTCATACATGGGGTTGAAGATGTTATATGATATAATAAGAAAATAAACACACTCCCTTTTTTGCGTACAGTGTTAAAATGGTCTTACCCACGATCCTACTCCATTTATTACGTGATCACCAACACCGTTGTTGGCTGCACTGGGATAATCGAAATGTCACCTTGAACACTCAATGGTTGACAGTTGGAATTAATTATCGTGAGAATTGTCAAAACAATTTATTGCATACGGAAGATAATTTTCTTTTCACGTTCCTTGGTACAGATTACCTGGAAGATAATGACTGAAAATTCTAGATTAAAACTTTACAGGAATGTAGATCATTACATGTGGAAACCTTTTCCGAAAGGCACTTAGAGGGTAAATGTTTTAGATTAAAATAGGGACTAGATTAAGAAATGGAAACTACTGCACTTGGAGTAACTCGAAGTGCTTACAGCTTACACAACACGTCAATTCATACCTTTTGCTGTTGTAATCATACACAGTAAGGAAAAAAAAAATTTTTTATGGTTATATATAAGAATGATATATTTGCCTAACATTCCTCCAAGAAGGGAAAGATTTGTTTGACTCATGATTACGTTATTGTACGAACTGACCAAGTTAATAGATGCTGTACGTGTAACTTTATACACAAATCTACGTTAAGGAATGTGATGTCTTGTAAAGATAATGACATAATTTATTATGTTATATTAAAAACGTCCCTAAAACCAGTATGAAAGTACGTATATGAGTGGAAGTTAGCTGTATAGGAAGGTGTTTTGCCTCTTTTCTTTTAATATGATAGGGGAGTGGAAGGCTAACTCTTGTAGCAATTCTCTTAATAACAGGAAAGAAGTGGCGAAACAGAGTATGGAATAAATATTTCTTATTAAAAAAAAGATGTCTATTCTCATATAATATTAATGAATGAGTTTAAATTAGGACTGAGGGGATGGTTCACTTTTCTTATGAATTAGACAGTGAAGTTTACTTTCATTATAGTAACACATATCACAAAAAGACATCATTGGCCTATGCCTATAGCAGATTGTCTGTGGAAAAAAGTAACAACGGTCACTGCTACATTCGAAATAACATTTAATAACTTTTTTACCTCTTATTCGAGGATGCTATGCTTACTTCATCGAATATTGAAAGGACATTTGTGTAATAATTGTTGCACATGAAGCTCCTGGGTTATTTACTATATATCCTTTCTTTAAGGATATGCCTCCAGAAAGAGTTAAAACTTCTGGCCCTCAGCAAGTCTTTTGGGGAGAGATTCTTAGAATTATACCATTCTCCACGGTGACTGGGACCCACACCAGTCACCTAATTACTAGGTATCTAAGTCACTTCTTTTGTTAATTAGGACACAAGAGATGTTGCCTTAATAGGGTGTAAGGCATATTCCACCACCCGAAATCGCTTTCGGATTCTTAACCATAAAATTCCCTGTTCAAGGACATCTCTACTCAGCCAATCCTATATTTACCTGCATACAGGTCTATACAAAAGGGAAGTTCAAAACAGTATCAACCCTTAG
This sequence comes from Macrobrachium rosenbergii, assembly GCF_040412425.1. NCBI lineage: Eukaryota > Metazoa > Arthropoda > Malacostraca > Decapoda > Palaemonidae > Macrobrachium > Macrobrachium rosenbergii. Next base: position 46,562,408 of record NC_089793.1, read on the forward strand.
GTAATTCCTTATAGGATTTACCTGTAAGATGCCCGTTGATGCAAACTGTGTCTCTCCCAGATAGAAGGGGATTGCGGCAAAATTTCCCGAATCGTATGTCGAGTTTTGGGACCCTGTGATATTTCTTTAGCATTATCTCTATCATAAGGGCATTCTATTCTAGAAGGCCTTTGACAAGTTAATTATCTCTTAATTTCGTTATATACAAGATTTTGCCCTTTTTGAATAATGACAATAACCAAATTGGCCAGAGCTAATGTCCATCACCTAGTCAAAGGATTAAACTTTTGGCTAAGTCTCTGTTTCCATTAAACAAACAAACGGGCACATACACATATCTATCTTATCTATTGCCAAGTGCTAATCTGGTAGGATTAGATCCTCGCCCAAATGGAACATGTGCTCGCCACCATCTTGAATTTCGCCCATGCTGCCAAGAGATCGAAACCAGCGACAGCTATGAGGAATGAAAGGCGTAATCCCAGCGAGGCTATAAAAGGATCTCAAAAGGACTCACTCTCTATCAGTCTTTCCGCAGACTCTGTCGGCAGCACATCCAGGACTTGGGTCCTGCCCCTTGCTCTATCACCCTGCCTGGTCCGGACACGTGGCAATCTGGGCATAGTAACTTTTGTTGTGAAATTATTCACTTGCCCTCCATATTGCTGGCTTCCCCAAAGGACGAGAATATCATCTCCTACATTAGGTAAAGTACTGAATTTAAGGCTGTTTTCGTCAGTCACTTCCCTTTACGTTCCCAGCTAATTTTCTGCTTCCATTTTCATAGCACGAGAAACCTACAGAGAGACTTGTATTGCTTTTATTTGTTGTGCTTTTCAATTTGCCCAGCATTGAAGTGAAGTGTAACGTAAATTATTAACAGTCGGCCATCGGAGTCGAGTTCAGTCTAGGCACCATCCGTGTAATTCCTCAATTCCTTAATTAAAGTGTTATCTTTGGTTAAGTAACCATTGGTGCTTTGATTGCAGATTAGGAGTTCTGCTGTGGACCTGTGTATCACTTTGTGTGCGTAGTGACCCCACTACATCATTTGCAACACCCTTGAAGCGGACTGTCAGTTGTGTCTCCTCAAGCAATTCCTCTTCATTTGCTTCCTTCCTTGTTTTGCCTGTCTCAAATTATTCTTCTATCATGTGTTTCTTTTGTAAAAATAATTAATTAAGTTAAAACCCAGAGTTAACCTAATCACTCGCCTTTTGAAGTAGGCTTTCAGCCGTATTTTGATGTACACGTTATCTGACCTTGAGGCCAGAGTCCAGATTCCAGCGTTATCTAAGGTAAGTTGCGTATATCCCCAGTATACCTCAGTAGTAAACTAGACCCCCCAGATAATATTCATGTCAGTGGTGACTGTTGCACAGAATAACTTGCAATTGATCATCTGAATAGGTTTGCTAGAAGCTGGATTACAAGATTAGAAACGAACCTTCTTTCTTTTACTAGCGTAATTTTCCCCTTATAAGTGCACAAGTGATCCAGTTTCCACAGTGTAAGTACAAGTGTCTACATATTTTGTTTAGGCTTATGCTAGGTGTGAAAAGTGAATGCAATTCAGTGGTAGGTATCGGTAGCCCACATGCACGCCCAATTTAGTCACAAGAAGAGTGAGCGTATTAACCGTTCCACGAGATTTTGGCTACCAAATGTTAGCTGCATGTGTTCAAGAACAGGAGCTAGGGAGTAAAATCAGGTGAAGAGTTAATAAAAGGAATAATGCTCTTATTCCTTCATCCACGTGATAAGGACAATTTGTAAGTCCCGAATTCCTAGACAGGCACACTGTGTAGGCGGCCAATTAAGGTCTGACTCCAACCATTTTCGTCTTGCTGGATTTATTCTCTCTCTCTCTCTCTCTCTCTCTCTCTCTCTCTCTCTCTCTCTCTCTCTCATAGAGGTTAGGAATTCGTTAGGCAAGCATATTATTCCCTTTGCTGAGTAGATTTTATAACAACATAAGGTTTTGTTCAGGCCAAGTGAGCCAAAATTTCAGTTGCGTATGTTTAATGCCTCCCTATAACACTACACGTGAGAAATTCCATTTCCCTCAGTTTAATTCCCAGTAAATATGCCGTGAAGGGACTGCTCCCACCATTCATTATTCCAGACGAGAGGAAATTTTCCAAAATCTTCTGGTCATCTCGTTAAAACTCAGGCGGCCGCATACGTGCTGACCCCATTATAATAACCCCAGTTGCACGTGACTCGGTACAAGTAAATAAACACCACCCTCCTGATCACATGCCAGATACAGTCCAGTAACGTAATATTTTTTTTTCTTTTTGTGCATGTGATCTCAGCAAATTATTTTCCTCGTAACATTTTATGTATTTTTATCCTTGGCTGAGAAGCCAGTTAATTTATTCCATTCCTGCACTTAATTGTGTATACTTAGAAGGAGAATCCCAGCTACATTGTTTCATTCACGTATTTATGTATAATTATAAGCTAATGCTTCCTACTTGCCCAGAGCAATATAATTTTTATAAAATTTTCTGCGACGACAGCACAATCATTCATTCACGCCCTTAATTGTGTAAAGAAGCTGTTGCTTCCTATTTACCAAGTGCAATACAATTTTATGATAATTGCGGCAACGCCCACATAAACATTCATTCAAGCATTGTAATAATTTATAAGTGCAAATAAGTTTCACACTAAGCGGTATTCAGTTCTATGTGAACCGTATCATTTTAACTGCATCCGCTAGCTCCGACAGTTCTCTGCAAATTATTATATAAGACTCGCGTTAACCATTGTGCTAAAACCCAAGTCCATTTCGAGAAATATTATATCAGTTCATTTAGAACAACCTTAAGTCTTTCCAGACATCCTGAATCCGTTTATTCGAACACACCTCAGCCTTTTTTTTCAGACATATTGAATCTGTTCATTACGAACAACTTTGAGCTTTATTCAGACTCACTGGATTCATTCATCCCTTTGAGTCTTATTCAGACATACCGAATCTATTCATTTCGAACACCCTTGAGTCTTTTCAGACATACTGAACATGTTCTCTCGAACAGCCCTGAGTCTTTTACACATATTGAAACCCGGTCATTACGAACTTTGAATCTTTTCTGATATATTTCACTTTAGCATAATCGTAAGTTCCCAGGAACAAATATAGTCGTTCAAACCATTGTTGTTATATTCAAGGGCCACGCTCCTCTCAACACCATCTCAAGATGCCTAAGGGAGCCCGAACCCAGCAAAATTACGAGTTCGTGTTCTACATGGAGGCTGGGAAGGAATTGGAACGGATGGGCCAATCCCCGAGGGGGTGGGCCCAAGAGAGAATAAATGCTGCCAAAGAAGAAAAGGAGAAAGAGAGAATAGCTCAGGAGAAAAGGGAAGGGAAGAGACAGAAGGGCAGGAAAAAGAGGCAGAAAGGCAGGAGAAGGAAAAACAGAGAATAACTCAGGGGAAACGAGGAGAGGCAGACAGGCAGCAGAAGGAGAAAGAAAGGCAGGAGAAGGAGAAAGAAAGAGAAGAGAGGGCAAAAAAAAAGGGCTCATGAGCTTCCAATAGCAGCCCGAGGCATGGGCAATACACCAATACCCTCTCCACATTCGACCCTCAGCAGTGTAGGCTCCCTCATCAGAAAATGGGAAGAAGCTGAGCCTGAAGCCTGACTTGACTAGGTCTACAAGGTCCTGAAGACCTTTAAGCCCTCTTCCGAGGAAGTGTCTTTGATCCTAGGAAAGCATCTTGAAGGGAAAGGTGCCATTGCATTCAATGCTCTCTAACTGGAGGATCAAGGAAATCGTACCCTTGTCCGCCAAGCCCTCATAAAGGCTTTTGAAATAACTCTCGACTGTTAGAGGAAAAAGTGGAAAAATATGCTCAAAGAGTCAGGCCAAACCTGGTCTGAGTGGATTTTCAAAAAGACCCGAGCCTTAAAACAGTGGCTAGACACTCTCAAAGCCACTAGCATGGAGGACATCCTCGAAATCTTCCAGCTCGAGGACTTCTTATTTTATGCCCCACCAGCTTTTGCCACCCACCTATGCGATAAGGTGCCTAAGACACTAATCATCCTCATCTTAGTTCCCATGGACACAAATTATACCCCTCCTCGCCTGCCTCAACCAACTCTCAGCAACCTCTCAAGAATGGACAACCCGCCCCCTACCAGGAAACCAGTGCGTGAGCATTGTAAAAGAATAGGGTACCCCAGTGAACAGTGCTGCTTGAAAGCTGAGAATCATCCAGAAAGCCCCTCTAAGCCCTAAAATGGGACAAACCCCCAACAAGCTACGTCTGGCTCTTGGATGAAAAGCGAAGGGTCTGCTCCCTCAAATGGGACAGTGCCAAGCAAAGATTATAGCTGGACTTATTGCCCTGCTTGCAAAGTTTATGGGCACTCCACCCAGTGGGCAAAATGCCTTAATAAATCAAGTAATCCCCCCATTGTTTTGGCAGTAACAAACTCAAAATCCTTTGGCCCTCCAGCTGAAGGTTCCATATATGTGGCACCTCCTCAAGGTAGCTATCCCGCATGCCAGGTCAAGGCATTTGATGACTCCAGCATGCAAATTTCCCTCATAAGGGAAGACAAAGTTCCCCATGGAGCTAACATTAACAGACGTAAACTCATCACAATCGAAGGTGTCAATCACTTTAAAATGATACTCCCTACTGTTGGGCTGAGAATCACGAGACCTCACAGATCCAAAAACTGCAACCTTGCGGTACCATGCTACATCCTGGAGGTTGTGACCTCCTCCTGGGACAAGACCTCCTGGAATGACGTGAGGGGCTTGGGCCCCTGGATGGTTGTAATTTAGGTGGGGACCGTAGGTCTGGTCCTAGCAGGTCATAGCCTCCAGGATACAGCTTGGTACCGCAAGGTTGCAGACTTTGGATCTATGAGGTCTCGAGATCTCAACCAAACAGTAGGAGTATCATTTTAAAGTGATTGACACCTTCAATTGTGACGAGTTTACTTCTGTTAATGTTAGCTCCACGGGGAATTTTGTCTTCCCTTATGAGGGAAATCTGTGCGCTTGAGTCATTAAATGCCTTGACCTGGCGTGCGGGATAGCTACCTTGAGGAGGTGTTTCCTTGATCCTTCCCTTCAAGATGCTTTCCCAGGATTAGAGACACTTCCTCGGAAGAGGGCTTATATGTCTTCAGGACCTTGTAGACCTAGTCAAGTCAGGCTTCAGGCTCAGCTTCTTCCCATTTTTCTGATGAGAGAGCCTACATTGCTGAGGGTCGAATGTGGAGAGGGCATTGGTGTATTGGACATGCCTCGGGGTGCTATTGGAGCTCATGAGCCCTTTCTTTCTCCCTCTCTTCTTTCTTTCTCCTTCTCCTGCCTTTCTTTCTCCTTCTGCTGCCTGTCTGCCTCTCCTCATTTCTCTTGAGCTATTCTCTGTTTTTTCTTCTCCTGCGTTTCTGTCTCGTTCTCCTTTCTTTCTGCCTCTTCTCGTTTCTCCCGAGCTAGTCTTTCTTTCTCCTTCTGCATTTCTGCCTCTTCCCTTTTCTCCTGAGCTATTCTCTCTTTCTCCCTTTTTTCTTTGGCAGTGTTTACCCTCTCTTGGGCCCACTTCCTCAGAGCTTGGCCATTCAGCTCCAATTCCTTCCCAGCCTCCATGTAGGACTTGAACCCGTCATTTTGCTGGGTTTGGGCTCCCTTAGACATCTTGAGATGGTGTTGAGAGGGGCGTGGCCCTTGAATATAACAATAATGGCTTGAATGACTATATTTGTTCCTGGGAACTTACGATTATGCTAAAGTGAAATATGTCTGAAACGACTCAAAGTTCGTGATGACTGGGTTACATTATGTCTAAAAGACTCAGGGCTGTTCAAGTGAACATGTTCAGTATGTCTGAAAAGACTCAAGGGCGTCCGAAATGAATAGATTCTGTATATCTGAATAAGTCTCAAAGGGGTGAATGAATCCAGTGAGTCTGAATAAAGCTCAAAGTTGTTCGTAATGAACAGATTCAATATGTCTGAAAAAAAAAAAGACTGAGGTGTGTTCGAATAAACGGATTCAGGATGTCTGGAAAGACTTAAGGTTGTTCTAAATGAACTGATATAATATTTCTCGAAATGGACTTGGGTTTTAGCACAATGGTTAACACGAGTCTTATATAATAATTTGCAGAGAACTGTCGGAGCTAGCGGATGCAGTTAAAATGATACGGTTCACATAGAACTGAATACCGCTTAGTGTGAAACTTATTTGCACTTATAAATTATTACAATGCTTGAATGAATGTTTATGTGGGCGTTGCAGCAATTATCATAAAATTGTATTGCACTTGGTAAATAGGAAGCAACAGCTTCTATACACAATTAAGGGCGTGAATGAATGATTGTGCTGTCGTCGCAGAAAATTTTATAAAAATTATATTGCTCTGGGCAAGTAGGAAGCATTAGCTTATAATTATACATAAATACGTGAATGAAACAATGTAGCTGGGATTCTCCTTCTAAGTATACACAATTAAGTGCAGGAATGGAATAAATTAACTGGCTTCTCAGCCAAGGATAAAAATACATAAAATGTTACGAGGAAAATAATTTGCTTATTTTGAAGTGTACAAGACTAAATGCAGTAGGATATGACAAGTACAAAAAATCTTAAACCTACCATACACAGGCAAAGTTACATTTGCTGAGATCACATGCACAAAAAGAAAAAAAAAATATTACGTTACTGGACTGTATCTGGCATGTGATCAGGAGGGTGGTGTTTATTTACTTGTACCGAGTCACGTGCAACTGGGGTTATTATAATGGGGTCAGCACGTATGCGGCCGCCTGAGTTTTAACGAGATGACCAGAAGATTTTGGAAAATTTCCTCTCGTCTGGAGTAATGAATGGTGGGAGCAGTCCCTTCACGGCATATTTACTGGGAATTAAACTGAGGGAAATGGAATTTCTCACGTGTAGTGTTATAGGGAGGCATTAAACATGCGCAACTGAAATTTTGGCTTACTGGCCTGAACAAAACCTTATGTTGTTATAAAATTTACTCAGCAAAGGGAATAATATGCTTGCCTAACGAATTCCTAACCTCTGTGTGTGTGTGTGTGAGAGAGAGAGAGAGAGAGAGAGAGAGAGAGAGAGAGAGAGAGAGAGAGAGAGAGAGAGAATAAATCCAGCAAGACGAAACGGCTGGAGTCAGACCTTTTTTGGCTGCCTACACAGTGTGCCTCACAAGGAATTCGGGACTTACAAATTGTCCTTATCAGGTGGACGAAGGAGTAAGGGCACCATTCCTTTTATTAACTCTTCCACTGATTTTACTCCCTAGCTCCTATTCTTGAACACATGCAGCTAACATGCGGTAACCAAAATCTCGTGGAATGGTTAATACGCTCTCTCTTCTTGTGACTAAATTGGGCATGCACGTGGGCTACCGATACCTACCACTGAATTGCAGTCTCTTTTCACACCTAGCATAAGCCTAAACAAAATATGTAGACACTTGTACTTACGCTGTGGCAACTTGATTATTTGTGCGCTTGTAAGGGGGAATTTACGCTAGTAAAAGACAGGAGGTTCATTTCAAATCTTGCAATCCAGCTTCTAGCAAACCTATTCAGCCGATCAATTGCAACCTGATCTATGCAACGGTCGCCACTGACATGAATATTATCGGGGGGGTCCAGCTTACTACTGAGGTATACTGGGAATATACGCAACTTACCCCAGGTAACACTGGAATCTGGACTCTGGCCTTTAGGTCAGATAACAGCGTGTACATCAAAATACGGCTGAAAGCCTACTTCAAAAGGGGAGTGATTAGGTAAACTCTGGGTTTTAACTTAATTAATTATATTTACTAAAGAAACACAAGATAGAAGAATAGTAGCATAAATCGAGGCAGGCAAAACAAGGGCCGATAGTACAAAGGAAAGAACCAAGTGAAGAGGAACTGCTTGAAGAGACACAACTGACAGCCCGCTTCAAGGGTGTTGCAAATGATGTAGTGGGGTCACAAAGTGATACACAGGTCCACAGCAGAACTCTTAACCTGCAATCAAAACATCTATGGTTACCTAACCAAAGATAACATTTTAATTAAGGAATTGAGGAATTACACGGAAGGTGCCTAGACTGAACTCAAATCCAATGGCATGAGAGAGAGAGAGAGAGAGAGAGAGAGAGAGAGAGAGAGACTCTTGACAATAGACAGATAAATATATGTGTGTGCATGTTTGTTTGTTTAAGAGAAACAGAGATTTAGCGAAAAGTATAATCCCTTGACTAGGTGATGGACATTACCTTTGATCAATTTGGTTATTGTCATAATTCAAAAAGGGCAAAATCTTGGATATAACGAAATTAAGAGATAATTACCTTGTCAAAGACCTAGAATAGAATAGCCTTATGACAGAGAAATTGCTAAAGAAAATTAATATCAAGCTCGACAAACGATTTTGGGAATTTTGCAGCAATCCTCCTCTATCTGGGAGAGACAGTTTGCGTCGAGGGGCATCTTACAAGTAAATCCTACTAGGATTTACCTAAGGGTTGATACTGTTTTGAACTTCCCTTTATGTATAGACCTGTATGCATGTACGTACATATAGGATTGATTGAGTAGAGATGTCCTTGAACGGGGAATTTTATGGTTAAGAACCCGAAATCGATTTCGGGTGGTAGGATTTGACTTACACTCTTTTAATGCACCCTCTCTTGTGTCCTAATTAACTAAAGTAGTGACTTAGGTACCTGGTAGTTAGTTAACTGTTGTGGGTCCCACTCACCAAGGAAACTAGCATAATTCTAAGAATCTCTCCTCAAAAGATTGCTGAGGGCCAGAAGTTTTAACACTTTCTGGAGACATCTTCTTAAAGAAAGGTGTATAATAATATCTATGCACGTATATAAGTAGATAATTTTTCAATAAATTAAGAAATAACTAACAAACCATTATACCATAAATAACGCAGGAGCTTCATGTGCAACAGTTATTACACAAATGTCCTTTCAGTGTTCGACGAAGTAAACATAGCAACCTCGAATAAGAGGTAAAAAGTTATTAAATGTTAAATTTTGAATGTAGCAGTGACCGTTGTTACTTTTTTCCTAAAACGACTTCCCATAAGGGCAGATGATTTAATGTGGAAATAAATTATATATATATATATATATATATATATATATAGATAGATAGATAGATAGATAGATAGATAGATAGATAGATAGATAAGGTGCTTATCCCATTGGCGTTCTGCCTTTTAAGAATATAATGGGAATTCGAACGACAGCGAAGATTAAGTGTTAATTCCTTTATTCCTGAGAGAACGAACACCTATAATTGAATCCTAATTGGGGCGAGTGAGGACGCAAAGGGGAGATGCTCGGAGCATCTGTGAAAGCTCTTAAAGCGTTAATGGACACAGATCCGAGGGAAATCACGATTCGATCGACCTTGGCTCAATCATTCCCAGCTGAACGCCCTTCAATCATCGCTATCAATCATCGTCTCTCGGATGCGGAGGGATACAATCACCCTCTCTCCCTCTCCGTTCATTGTGAGGGAGATAAAACACGCGAGGGTGAGTTTATTGCTTCTCTCACTGATGGACAAGTTTTCACTGCCTGTTCGCTGTGATTTTTTACATCATTTTACATTTGGGGCTTACAGGCCCAAAGCTTTGTCTTTCATGTCGTCAGGGAAACTACATTTATTCTATTTTACTCTAGTGCGTCAAGGTGCGTAGCGGTTAGATGTTATTGTCATTTGAGGAGCATTTTAATGTAACATCGTGGCTCCATTAGATGGTTTCAGGTTTATGTCTAATAAGCTGTAACTCATAATTAGAAAGCACATCACCTTTTTAATAATAGTTTTTTTTTCAGCGCTTGTTACTCCACGCATAAGGTATCAGTCCAGATTTCTGAAATGTTGGTTTCTGGTGTTTTTTTGTCGAAAGTTATTTTATATTGCTGTTTTGAACATGCTTGCGTTTTTCCGTAAATGATTTTTGTCCTATCCTTAAACGTTTGTATTTAACTGGAAAAATTAGAGCTGGGCAGATATTCCGATTTAAAGTAGGAAACAAAAAGAAAGGTCTATTTTGGTTCTCCAAATACCCATTGTCCTAATGTAGCGTTGGTCTAGTTACCGAGTTCTGCCGTTTAAGGTAATTAGGTCTCTTCAGTAATTGCCCACGCGTCGCCTCATTAGCTGAGGTTATTAGGATGGAAGATGTTGGGAAACGAAGGCTGTGTTTACCTCTTGTGAAATCGAAAGGAAGTTGACGGGGAAGGGGTTGGGGGGTGGCTGCTAAGTTGCCGAACTTTAAATTATGTAGAGCCTAAGATGCGTGAGTAGGGGAAATGGGTAAAAATAGCCAGAATGTTATGTTGAAAGCTATGTAGAAATACCGATTTGGCAGTATCAAACGAGCAGGAACACGCGGCAACAGTTCAGCCCCTAATTCTGGCCGCTTGATGCAAACTCAAGTGGCAGAATGTCTAAAGATGCTGCTAAACGTACTTGTGCAACAACGCATGAAGATTAAAGCTGTTATTATTATGTGGTCTTTAAATTCATACAGTATATTTCTTACTGTTTAACTTTGAAATTTCTCATTTTCATGCTATTACGTGAGGTTATAAACACTTTCACGCTGAATTCCACAGGGAAAATATTAATTGGCTTTGAAGGGAAACCATGCCTCGTCCATTCTAGCAACAGCTCCTGTCAGAAATGTTCCCACGAAAGGCTGCAACCATCTAATTACAGGGCTGCTTTATTCCACCTTTTGTTTATGGTGATGAAGAGAATGCAGGGGAAACTCGTTAGCCTCTGGAAGAACAGAATTAGCGGCTCCGTTAAGAAAATTACCCAGTGAGGTTCTCCTTGATTAAGCTAAGACTCGGAATGGAAGAAAAGATGAATAATTTGGGTGAATAGTTTGGCGAGAAGTTAAAAAAATACAAAATAATCCATTGTCTGTAAGTGGGTGTATTGGAAAATAATAGAAGTTAGAGATGATTCAAGTTTTCAAACCAAGCAATGGAAACATTGTCGTGTTGGATTTCTATGGTCGATGTGTGTTTGATTCAGCAGCTCCCTTTTGTCTTCCTGTTCTGGGAAATTGCGACCGATCCCAGGCTAATCATTAGGGTTTAGATGTGTTATGCAGTCTCAGTGTGACTATAGCCGGGGTCAATGAGTCCGAGGCTTCATTATCGGGCCCCGGCAACCTAAAGGTAAACCCTGCGGTCGATTTCCAGGGTCACCTACAGGTCAACAGTGCGGCCGATTTCTCAAAAGTAAGTTGCCAAGGTGCAATAATGAAACCTTCGGACTGTGTGGCTGTGACTATCACGTAGCTGCATGGTAGAGAGTGCTGTGGCAATCGTTCCTTAACACTCTTGCCGTGACTTCCTCCTACTGAAATTTCACGTGTCACAGCCTTTTATGGCGTATACCCAAGCAAGAACAGGTGCTTAGATGGACCCTGTCACTGCAGAGGTCCATTCTTCTTGAATGATGATACCGACGTCTTTCTAGAAGCATAGTTCAGTGGCCCCGTTAAAATGGGCGAGAATTCCTCGTTCAGAAAGTAAAAGGTTGGAAACATAACGAAGCCCTCTTTTTGCCGATAGAAGATATCACCATTGAACAGGATTTCCCCAAATCACCATGAACGTCAAATACTCTCATATTTCTCAAGAACTGGTTCAAATCGTCAGCTGGAAAGAGAGAGAGAGAGAGAGAGAGAGAGAGAGAGAGAGAGAGAGACGGCCTATTACATCTTGTAAAAGATGTTTGATTTATTATTTGTGATTCGCCTCCAAATTCTTCTGTGTGCGAGAGAGAGAGAGAGAGAGAGAGAGAGAGAGAGAGAGAGAGAGAGAGAGAGAGAGAGAGAGAGCCCTATCTCTCTCGTACCTTACCTTTCATCCAAGTCACGATCCACAGAAGTCATAACCGATATTTGCCTTCGATGTCCTACATTCCGGGGAAATAAAGATGCTGTTTCGACAAAAAGCAAAAGATAAAAAAGGTAATTTTTATCACTGCGTAATATCATCGGGCTTTTCTGGTGCATATGGGCCACGAGGTTCGGAATGTGGCAATTTACCCTTATTATCTATAGCTCATTAAAGAAGATTATATGACAGAATCTTTTGCGTCATTTGCATCTGACTTCTACGCATGTTAGTGTCGAGTTTCAGTAGTTAGTAATTTGACTCTAATTTTAACACTTTAACACAAGTTATAATGAGGAGCTTTAGTAAAATGTTAAACTGTTTGCCGGGCAAGAGATCTCTTTAGTGCTTGGACTAATTGCAACAAACATTTCTCCGAATTTTATCAGAACTTTTGATTTTTTTTTTTTCATGATAATTAGAGTTGGTTTTTGCAAACAGCCATGTTGTCCAATAAAGTAATTATTATGAAATAGGATACATTTGCTTATAGTTGAGATATTAATTCATTCATTTTTTGGGATTAATTAATTTTTAAAGCCGGATTAAAATAACATATATAACTAACACAACAACTGTTCCAAATTAGGACAAATATATTTCTTGATGTGGGAAATAATTTTTAATTTTGGGTAGCTTTGCCCAGATACTGGGAGCAAGTCTACTACTGAATTCGGAAAAAAATTTATTCTTAATGATGAATGTGCCAGTAAAATTTTAACTAGGTGGAGATTTCGTCTGAATTTCTGACGATTAAAGTAATGGCTCATGAAAAATGTTCCGACATACTAGAAGCGCATAAGTTCATAATTTTGGAAAGGATATTTTTGAAGTTTCAAGATTAGTTTATTTCCAGATTCAGCATAAATGTACTGAATGACTGTAAATTAATTTATATAAGAAAAAAAACAGTCTGGAGGATTATGTTTATTGGTTTGGGAAGACATTATCAAGTCTTGTAAGAATATTTCAGTTGATAACTGGGGATATTTTTTCCTTATTTTGTTAAGGAGAAATCCATAAGCAGCAAACAAATTTTATCTTCAACTTCGAAACGTGAACCAAAACAGACTTCCTATCTTTTGAGTGAAAATTTATTCAAACGCTGCCTGAAACCTGGCAAATGAAAATTTCCTTTTTCTACAGTTACTATATCAGCCCCTCAAGGATGACCCTTAGCACCCATCAAACGATCTATTCCTTTTACTTTGTAAAATCTCCTTACTGCCAAGCTTTGGAAATATATTACTGCTTCCATGTTCCTTGACTTATATTATCCTTTAGTCCATTCTGTTCATTAGTGGATGAAAACAGCTCTTATTCCAATAACTATGTTTTCGAGCCTGGGATAGTTCAGGAATTAATTTTTTCTTCCTATATACTGTATTTATACTAAAATCGTCTAAGGACAGAATCTCTTAGATGCACGTGCAGAGAGAGAGAGAGAGAGAGAGAGAGAGAGAGAGAGAGACTGCTGTCAAGCTGTTCACATCAAACAAAAGATTTCTGATTTATTATTTTTCATTCATCATATCAAGTTGTTCTTGGTACTACGAGAGAGAGAGAGAGAGAGAGAGAGAAGAGAGAGAGAGAGAGAGAGAGAGAGAGAGAGAGAGAGAGAGAGAGAGAGAGAAGTACTAAAAACATGCAGCAAAAGTTTTCTAATTCGTAATTGTTTTATTCACCGGTGACGACAAATAATTCTTTGTCTTCGACCGAGAGAGAGAGAGAGAGAGAGAGAGAGAGAGAGAGAGAGAGAGAGAGAGAGAGAGAGAGAGAACAAAGCCAGGCAAAACCCCCAAATCCCTCCCTGCGTGAGTTGATCCTCTTGCATCCCACGGGAGCAGACAGAAGCAGAGGCGTTTTATGCTGCCACAAAAGGCAGAAAAAGCAACCTGGGAAAAAAGGGCCCCCTCCCAGCCTCTGATCTCCGCGCACGCAATGTTCCAGAGTTCTCACAGGATGAAATATCAGCACGCGAGACCTCCGCATGAACGCAAACACCTTCATGCGTTTAAATATGAGCGAGTGCGACGGGGGTTCCGCGTAGTATTTTTAGTTCTAGAGAGATGTATCTTGAAAATGGGGTCTTATCCCGGTTGGGATAAAGATTACCTCGTCGAGGTAATGCCCTTACACGTCTTTCATTTTTTTTTTATTTCTTAGTCTCTCTATCCCCTTTTGCGATCCAAGATAATTAACTAACAACCAAGTACATAATTTACAGTTTAGGCCAGACCTAGGCACGCTGAATTTGTAAGTAAACGCGTCTATATTGTTCTTCCTAGTCCCAAGAGAGACCATGAGTATACTTGATTGGGATCTTACGTGCTAATACTTGTGTTAGATGCCGGAGAGAGAGAGAGAGAGAGAGAGAGAGAGATAGAGAGAGCGAGAGGGAGAGAGAGAGGTAGAGAGAGAGAAGCTCTAGCTTATCTTTCATAAGATGTCTGAGCGTGACCACGACTTGTACGCAACTTGTCAAGATGGTAAGAGTGAGGAGGGAGTCGTGGGTCCTGCCCTTAACCATTTGTCAGGTGTTTTTGACGATGAACTTTGGCCAAACTTTGCTAATTAACGCAGTTTGCTGTGTTTGCTTATAAGGGGAACGCGAAGAAAGTGTCTGTGTTTGGTTCTGTAAAACATAACTTAATGGAGAAGTATTCTGAATTTAATGAATTTGATGTACTAAATGGGGATTGTCTCATACTTAACAGTCATTTTTCTGGTGACGTATGCGAATGTTGTTACATGTAAAGTCTATAAAGTTTGTAAAGGGCAGAGAGAGAGAGAGAGAGAGAGAGAGAGAGAGAGATGGGCTATTCGATCATTTTGGTGCCTGACTCATTGATAATTCCCACTAATCAATCACAAAGTAAAAAATAAATCTAAAACGCTTACCCGAAATATGAAGCTTTTATCATAAAAAAAACTCTAGGAAGCCTGTAGCATAATAAGTATTTACCACGCTCTCTCTCTCTCTCTCTCTCTCTCTCTCTCTCTCTCTCTCTCTCTCTCTCTCTCTCTTTAAGAAAATATTTCTATAATAGGAATCAAGCAGTCCAAAAATATCTCATCGGTTTCTGTAATTAGATTTGTAACCAAGATACCTAACTAACTAATAATTCCTATTAATCAGTCGCAAGGTTAAGCGAGGTTACAAGAAAAATCTTTTGGAGGATTCATCGAATTCCGATGTTTGTCTCTCATCTTAAAACACTCCAGAAAGTCTGTGACATAAGTATTTAAAACACACATATTCTCTCTCTCTCTCTCTCTCTCTCTCTCTCTCTCTCTCTCTCTCTCTCTCTCTCTCCAGGAAAATATTTTTACATTAAGAATCAACCAGTCCAGAAAATATCTCACCGCTCTCTGTAACTCGATTTGTAACCAAGATGCCTTCGCTTGTCAGTGGATCCCCATTATTCAACTTCAGCTTTACCCTTGTCTATTTCTGGAGTTCCACTAATGGTGTCCATTTGGTCTATCTGGCAGGCTACATTTATTTGTTTTTTACAATTTGCAGTATACTTGAAAATCTTGATCTGTGTCATAGCTGTTTTTAATAACTACTCTACTCTTTTCTTGAACGTGTGTAGATTTGCACTCCTAAATTATTTTTTCTTTATTTTCCTTGTTTCCTCTGTTAAAAAAAGTTAGGAGCGAATTTGGAATAACTGCTTTCAAACTTTTTGCACTGATATCAGAATACTGAGTAGCAATATGTTAGATATCTTAGCTGGCCTGTTTGTCCTTCACTAGAAAATTTGAAAACTTATTGGTATTTTCCTGAAAATTTGTGTAAATTTCGGTCTTCGCCCAAAAGTCGGTCCCTCCATCTGTCATGGTAATTCGGGCTCAGATCTGGTAACTGGAACCGATCTGCTGACAGGTGAAGCGATTTGCTCTTCTAGTGAACTTCTTTTCGTCTTGAAATACGGATTTTTCTCGCTTTTTCTTTGACGCCTCCTCGGAATCGGAACTTAATCTTATTTTGACAGATAAAGGAAATATACATAAAAAAATAGTTCTTTCACGTTCCCACTTTCCGAAAGTTGGATCAACTTTTTCGTATTGGAAGAGAAAATTTTTTCCTTGAAAAATGAAGGAAATTTCGTGTTTTAGCGCCAACTACGACAAGTTGATATGAGAATTTCATTACGTCAGTGAGAGAAAAAAATTAATTCCTTTTCAGTCTCGTAATTCCTTCAAACTCTTGACTCCTCTGACGTCAAAGAGGAGAGAAAAGTGATTGTACTCATAACTGAAAGCGACATCTTTCACCTCTGAATAAAAAACACTACATTCTAGTATCCCTTTTATTTCACAAGCTGCCTTCAGCGGTACAGCTTGCAAAACAAACAAGCGCCGAAGTTTTTTCGGCGCAATCGAGTGTATAATGCTGTATGGAACTTTCAGCCGTGGGCCATGAAACTTTCAGCCACGGCCCGGTGGTGCGTGAGTTGTTGGCCTGAGTTGTTACTGTGCCAAACGCACGGGCATGGCTAACTTTAACCTTAAATAAAATAAAAACTAATGAGGCTAGAGGGCTGCAATTTGGATGTTCGATGATTGGAGGGTGGATGAGCAACATAATTTTACACCAATTTGCAGCCCTCTAGCCTCAGTAGTTTTAAGACCTGAGGGCCGATAGAAAAAGTGCGGACGGACAGACAAATAGCCATCTCAATAGTTTTCTTTTACAGAAAACAAAAAATGGAATTTTATTGAAGCTATCGACATGTTATAGGCCTACAAAGAAATGTAAGTCTTGAGATCTATAGCTGATATGGTGAGGAAGTATTCTGTAAATGATTCGACCTCATATTATGATAGTATTCGGCTGTTCGGAGTACTGGTCACTCAAATTTGTATTGTTATTTTTACTCCCCCTTGCATCCACCAAGCTTGGACCCACGACAATTAAGCTATAACTAGGTACATCATTTACTTTCCAGGTCAACAGAAGTATGGGCACAGAATCTTTACTCAAATGACCCTTCCCCATCCCAAGAACGAACGCAGGTCTACTCTGCCGTGAGTCTGCCACGCTATCCCATGAATCTTGAGAGAGAGAGAGAGAGAGAGAGAGAGAGAGAGAGAGAGAGAGAGAGAGAGATGGAATATGGGAAAATTGTTTTCCTCTTGTCGTGGCTGAACTTGGATAGTCATACCCTTCTTAGTCTCTGCGATTTGAAATAAGAAAAGAATTTACTGCTGTTGATGGTCTCATCATCAGTAGAAAAGAAAGAGCCGAGTTGAAAGGACTTCCATTTTATTAGACATTCAGATTTTTGTATTTTATTTCTTTTCATGAAGGTCCTATATATATCCTCAGGTTCTGTGTCCAGCAAAATGTACATTTGCATATGTTGTCCTTTTGGTCATAAAATCTTCTCTCATTTAGTTCTGGAATTCATTATATTCTTTTGTGTTTAAAGCTCATTGACCTTAATCTCTTACATTACCTACAAGATGTTCCAGGTTTGACTCTTTGACAAACCGAACCGGAAGTTGTGAGTACGTTCCGTTAAATGCCATTGTGCCTCTGCTATGTTGTGAATTATGAACCTGATAATTAATCGACTCTGGTGGGCCGCAAGCAGCATGGCCAAGGACATGAGCTAGGAGCCTCATTCCAAAAGACTCGCTGAGGCCTGGAAGGCCACCACCTCCTTCAACCAATACCTTTATCTTTTACTTTCCTGAAATACTTCAAAAACAAGTAAAAGTATTTATACATATGCATTGAGGTGTCCTTCTCCACAAAAGGTAGAATTTCAACGCCTTGAAGAAATTTAATTCAAGTTGAAACGTTCCATTTCCGACTCAAGGACCTTAATATCTCATCGTGTTAAACATTCGAAATTATTCCTTGGCACAAATCAGTGGGGAATGTCGTCATATATTGAAGACCCCGTTTGTACAACGTGTCATTGCAGAAAGTAGTATTGCAATAATTGGCGGTATGTCATAGAAGCCAAAGCGAGAGAGAGAGAGAGAGAGAGAGAGAGAGAGAGAGAGAGAGAGAGAGAGAGAGAGGCTAAAGGAAGAGGAGAATGTCTCGTCGGGATTGATTGACGATTATGATTTACGTTTGGGATGTTCTGTTGTTTCTTCGTCGCTCGGCCATCCACCCAACCCACTAGGGACTGGGTCATTTTGTTCATTGGCGTTAAGGAACTAGACATTTGTTCTAGATTCTCTCTCTCTATCTCTTTGTCGATCGATCGATCGACCTCGTGGTGCAGTGGTTAAGCCCGTTCAACTCATACGTAAACTGAGTGACCAGTCTTCGATTCCGGCCAAATAGGGGGGATTTGGGGGCGTTCCTCAAGAACATTTTATTTAACAACGACACTAAAGAACGGAAGTTTAGTGCGTTAACAAAATGGTAAACATAGACTCACGAATTCACTCTTTAACTTTAATAAATAGCACAGTTACATGCAGCAAGACCGGAAACGCTTACGTTATTATGATGTATTACTCCGTGTGCTCGAGAAAGAAATACACTTTGGATAAACTACTTCTGTACTGATTAATAAGGACGCAAGCAAAGGCGAGCTGGTCATAATGAAAGCAATGCAAGCAGGGAACTCGGAACAAACAAACAGAACTTACTACTATACTCTCTATCCCAACTCGTAATAAATCGAATCTTTCCAGATGGGTTAATCAGACACATAGGATGCGCACACTCACACGAGCGATATATTATTATTATTATTATCATCCATAACAGTAGCAATACTTAGAATAGTAGTATTCGCTGCAGGCAAATGCTAACGTGAACACGCAGGGGATAAAATTTCCCAGCTGTTTTGAACATAGATTGTAAATGAAAAGACAAAAGATTGAGGGGCAGCCAGTTACTCAGCACAAGCCAATATTGGCTGATACTAATACTATAAAGGTAATGACCTTAATGCTACTCTCTTCCCGTCAACACGTCTCATCGACACTTTAATAATTTACTACACGTTCGATAACTGTGCCGACAGATGCAGTCGGACAAAATACAACGGCTGTTTGACAACTTTTGAAATTGTAAGCAAAGAATATTCCACTGCCGTCACTTAGGGCATAATATCAGAGGTTATGCAATTAGCGATCCCCAAAACAGATCATAATGCACTGAATATGAATGATTAATAGTATAACGTCGTTCAGGGACTCTCTCTGCAGTTCACCAGAGGTAGTGTAACACCGTAAAGGGACTTGTTCAACAAGTTAGATAAAATATAACTGAAGGATTTCACAAATTATTTCAAGACGCCTCAGCTACACTGCTAACACTGGCACGCTTATAATATGAGAAAAGAACGAGAGGAAATGGCTTTTCCTCTGGAAAAATGAATTATTTTCTTCCTCCAGAAAATAACGAAACAAATGAATAGGGATTCGTGCCATAAGACTTCGCTTAGGAAAGTTACTTTCTTTCTCCAGAACATAACCTAACAAGATAGAATTTGGGATTTATGCCAAAAGGCTTTACTTCCAATCACCAACTATTAAAAACAAAGCTTGAACCATTGGGATCCCTACACGCAAGACCAACCACGTACGGACAATGGTACTTAACATTGGTAGATCTCCGTCAGGTTCTCATGCTCGGCCTCAACTAAAAGGAGTGCTGGCCCTTAAGAATGGGACAATGGCGGGACTTGGAACTTTTCACGATTTATCGTTTCGGTCTGTCGTTCAGGATTCCAGGCTTCCGAGGGGAGACTGTGACTCTACGGGAATGTCCCCATTATCAGCTCTGAGGAATGTTTGTCCGAGTAAACTTAGGTAAGCAATTTGGAGAGCGGACCGACCCAATATGTCACTGGTTCTTCATATCTGGAGGGTTAAATAGGCCTAAGAGTGACCTGTGCGTTCATTTGCTGGTAAACGTAAGTGAACCTATGGGGAACTCCTCTCCCGAGCATGCGTATGTTCATGTGTGTGAACCTCATGCCCTGAAGGCTTGTACACGTTACAGCTGGCAGGACTTTGATCTTCAATGACTTGCAGCTGCACGGTGGAATGGGTCTTTATCACAGATGACTGACCCGTCCGAAAATTATCTGGAAGAGAGACAGGTGAGATTGGTGGTGTCACTTGAGGGGGAGCAGGGATAATGAAGTGACTGAAAAGTGGGGAAGCTGACTTGGTCTATCTACCATGGCAACTTCCCATGGAAGATATTATGTAAATAAAAGCGAGGCATCCCTATCTCTAGCAAGACAAGGGCTCTCTCTCTCTCTCTCTCTCTCTCTCTCTCTCTCTCTCTCTCTCTCTGACGCCACGTGGACGATCTGTACTGTACGCGTGTGCCAGCCTTGTTCTACAACCATAAGAGAAACAGGTTTACTTTAAAGGGGAAAACTGAATAGAGGATGGTGCTAGAGAAAAGGAATAAACATGTAAAAAATGCGACGAAGTTTCTTCGGCGCAATAGAGTTTTCTGTACAGCCGCTACAGCATATAATCAAGGCCACCGAAAATAGATCTATCTTTCGGTGGTCTGATATAATGTTGTATGAGCCGCAGCCCATGAAACTTTAACCACAGCCCGGTGGTGGCCTATCCCATATCGCTGTCAGAAGCACAATTATGGCTAAGTGTAACCTTAAACAAAATTTGCAGCCCTCTACTGTAGCCTCAGTAGTTTTTAAGATCTGAGAGCAGACAGAAAAATGTGGACAGAGTAAAGTGAGAACGGACGGACAGACAAAGCTGGCACATTAGTTATCTTTTGCAAAAAACTAAAATGGATATAAAAATAAAATGGAATAATATAAACTTTATATATATATATATATATATATATATATATATATATATATATATATATATATATATATATATATATATATATATATATATATATATATATATATATATATATATATATATATATATATATATATATATATATATATATATATATATATATATATATATATATATATATATATATATATATATATATATATATATATATATATATATATATATATATATATATATATATATATATATATATATATATATATATATATATATATATATATATATATATATATATATATATATATATATATATATATATATATATATATATATATATATATATATATATATATATATATATATATATATACATATATATATATATATAGACAAAAAACACAAAGGAAAAAGAGAAACAATAGAGTGCTGTGAGGCCTTTCGACTGTTGTCCTTACTTAGCAGACTGCAGAAATATAAAAGTCAGTTTACAAAGAAAGCTCATACAAATGACAGATGGGGATTACAAAGGAAAGAATATGTACCTGGAATCCAACACAACTGAAGAATTAGTCGAACTGCCAAAACAGGGTTAAATATTTAAGAGGTTTTAAAAAGGATTAGGATCAACTGTTCAGAAACAGGGACAGGACAATTGAAAGATTATACAAGGTGACTGACTACCAAAAAATGTTAGTGCAACAAAATAATTATCTTTTTTTTTTTCAAACAATAACAATTTTTGAAGGATGAACATTTTTACAAATAAAAAATTATATTAAACATACGGATACATAGAAAATATATATAAGGTAACTAATTTGTAATTAAGTCAGTGATTTTATCATTTAGGTCATTCTTGAACATTTTTCTAATACAGGGGTCCAAATAATACATGCCAGGGCTAAGGCTAAAATTACAACTGGAAGTAAGCTGTATAATAGCGGACTCCTAAAGATTTCTTGAAGAGAAATCTTTCAATCTGGCAATCAATGAACTTTAAGTCCAATTTATCCTGTGAGAGTTTTCACTTAAATGAATGAATATAGCATTTGATGTTCGTCCAGTTTTGACTGAATACTTATGTTGCTTAATATGTACATCTAAATCTTTGCTAGACTGGCCAGTATAATAAGAGGGGCAGTCCAAATGTGGAATTTTATATATTAGGTTGTTGTTTTCTTTAGGGCTATTTTTTATTAACATTCCTTTTAGTGTGTTATCATAGGAAAAAGCGTGGTTGACATTAAAAGATTTTAACAATGATTTTATGTTTTCAAAACCACTAAAATAAGGCAAGCTAAGAATGTTCTCAGGGATTTCTTTCTCCATGTTACTTTCACTATAAAATTTTTTGTGGGCTTTATTATAACAAATATCTAGCATATGTGAAGGATAACATAAACCCGTCCTTAATTTTCTTACGTGATCAATTTCTTGATCCAAATAATGGGGACTGGCAATGCACAAATCTCGTAAAAACATAGAAGAAAAAATTGATATTTTGATATTAAGGTGATGGCCTGAATAAAAATTAACATAATGTAAGCTGTTGGTTGGTTTCCTATAAATACTGAATTTGCATTGAAATGGTTCTCTATGTATTAAAACATCTAAGAAAGGAAGGCAGTTGTCTCTTTCTTATTCTAAAGTAAACCTAATGGTCGGTACCTGGTTATTCAAATTAGAGAGTAAATCATTTACGTCAATAACAGCAGGCAAAACAGCTAAAATATCGTCAAAATATCTATAACACTTTAAAGGAGCATAAATGATATTAGGTTAATATCGTTTTTCAAAGAATTCAACTTTTCTCAACTTGTATATGGAATTCTTTGAAAAACGACATTTACCTAATATTATTTATACTCCTGTATAATGGTTTCGATATGTTGATGATATTTTAGCTGTTTTGCCTGCTGTTATTGACGTAAATGATTTACTCTCTAATTTGGATAACCAGGTACCATCCATTAAGTTTACTTTAGAATTAGAAAAAGACAACTGCCTCCCTTTCTTAGATGTTTTAATACATAGAGAACCATTTCAATGCAAATTCAGTATTTACAGAAAACCAACCAACAGCTTAACTTATGTCCATTTTTATTCCATTTTAATATCAACATATCAATTTTTTCTTCTATGTTTTTATGAGCTTTGAGCATTGGATCAAGAAATCGAATACATAAGAAAAATAGGGACAGATTTATATCCTTCACATATACTGGGTATTTGTTATAATAAAGCCCACAAAAATTTTTATAGTGAAAGTAACATGGAGAAAGAAACCCCTAAGAACTTTCTTAGCTTGTCTTATTTTAGTGGTTTTGAAAACATACAATCATTGTTAAAATCTTTTAATGTCAACCACGTTTTTTCCTATAATAACACACTAAAAGGAATGTTAATAAAAAATAGCCCTAAAGAAAACAACAACATATTATATAAAATTCCGTGTTTGGACTGTCCTCTTTTTATATTGGCCAATGTAGAAAAGATTTACTGTAGATGTACGTATTAAGCAACAATTATTCAGTCAAAACTAGACAAACATCAAATGCTATATTCATTCATTTAAGTGAAAACTCTCACAGGATAAATTGGACTGAAAGTTCAGTGGTTGCCAGATCGAAAGATTTCTCTTCAAAAAACCTTTTGGAGTCTG
>NC_089793.1:46590792-46608292 GCF_040412425.1 Macrobrachium rosenbergii
GAAGAGAGAGAGAGAGAGAGAGAGAGAGAGAGAAATATAGAGAGAGAAATAAAAACAATTATAAAAGTGGGAAGTAGTGGCCTCGCGATTAAGTTAACCAAATCGTGAGTCAGCACAGCCAAAAAGCTTACAGCAGCTGGTTCTATAACCCCGCCTTCACAGGAGGCATTTTCATGGAAATTCCAGGAAATTGGGGCTGGACAAAGTGATGTACTTCTACACCCTCCAGTCAAACATACTAGGGAGGGGTCTTTCACACACCCTCCTAAGATCACCTCCAATCAAGTCCTCTAAGGAGAGATTTGAATCACACTCACTACAGTTCTTCCAATCAACTATTTGAAGGGGAGGCCTTACTGATAAATCCTTCCAATAGGGCTAGAAGGAGGTGGAGATTACAGATAACAAGAATTCCAGGGGTTCAACAGGCTGGAGATCGCCAGGGAAGAACAGATTAGAACTGTGTCCTTCAAGGGAGAGTATGTCTCCCCTCACTTCCGTGTTCTTCATATAGACTGAGTCAAGTTAATTACTCCAGAGTGATTTCATTTTATACCACTGTAACCTGTTAATCTTGTACTGATCTTTATAATACTAAATACTAATTAAAGTGAAGAAATTACTATTCTCGTCTGTATACTCCTTCCTGAGAGATATCAATACTTAAAGATAATTAAGCTAGAAGAATTATCACATCACAGCAGTAGCAATACATCGAGGACACATCTAGAGGAAATCAAGGTAAGAAGCGAGAGACTAAAAACATACAACAGAGGATAAAGATCCTTACCAATGGTGGCAGCGTAGTTGGATCCAGAAGGCGAGACAAAGCAAACGAACATTAATGAAATTATCAGTGCAATTATTTAAGTTACAGTGAAACGAAATTCTACAAAACGAACTTAGATTTTTACGATGGCGAGCAAAACTTGTCCGAAGAAATAAAACCCTACAATAGAAAATCGAACAAAAATTATATGAAGAAATAGCATCTTACAAGAGAGCGTCGAGTGTGAATAAAAACAGTATTAGTGCGTCCCAAAGTAGCAAAAAACAATTTGAGAACTGCTACCATCAACAAGACCCTGGCAGCAATAATAAGCCCAGTGTTCGCGAAGTTTCATCGAACTGACTGAAGAAAAACAACGCAGAGAACTTTCAACAAGATTCCGTAGGCGGAAAATCACAGCGAAAAAAAAAGGCAGACGTTGTGAAATTATTTTTTACGTGGCTACGGCGGCGAAAAGACTCACAGCGCAATTACAGCAAATTAGTGGTATCACCATAACAACCACAGTAAGTCAGCGAGAAATTAATATACTGTCCGCTATCTCTCTTAATATGTGAATAAGTGAAGATATTTTTTTTTTCTTCGCATCTTTCTATAAGATTGAAGTTTAAGAAAACTCTCTCTAGTGAATAAAATTCCTTTTGCATAAATACCAGCATTACTCTCTCTATGATAATTAATTATTTAGTAAATAATTTAGATAGGGAATTAGTTTTTTTTTCTCACTCGGTTGGTGATGATTATTTGAGGAGTTATATATAAAATTGTATACTCATTGTGATGAATTTTGATGATATGATGCCCAGTTTCATATAAAAATTTTCTTTTGTGTATTGAAAAAGGTTTTACTTGTGCACTTGAACTCAGTAGAGAATTTAATTTTTTTTTTTATTGTGACAATTTGACAAATTGTTTTAATTTTGGTACAATATAACAAAAAATTTTTTATAATTGATGTACTCTAATTGAATAATTTTTTGTGTGGCCATACAAAGAGTGTTTGAGGAATTACTGAACACTGTTAGACATTCACATTACGATTTAAGACCATCGACAATTAGACGAAGTCGAATTTCAAGACTAAATTCCCCACTCTGCTGTAGTGCAAGGAAATACTAACAATAATAACACAACTAACCAGAACCAAAATAGTGTTAATCATTCTAATACTACTAACAGTAATAATAATAGTAACAATACTAATATTAATCGCACTTTACAATTTTACAATATGAATCAAACGGCAGTAATAACAACCGCCACACGCTTCTGTGGACAGGTGGATGATTCAAATCCTGACAAAAGTAGACTCGAATCCTATACTGTAAATCATTGGCTAGCAGATGCAGATAGTCGTATAATTTCAGGGGGAATAACAGATGAAAGAGCTAAAATAAATGAAGCCTTGTTGCTAGTCAGCTCAGAACATGGACACGCACATAAAACTTTGAATTCCACAAGTTTTAGCAAACTTAATAACTATGTAGAATTTAAAGAAATTTGTTTATCACTCTGGGAACCAGTAAATAAGACTGACAGTTTATATAACATAACTAGATTTCTTATCCCACAATATAAAACAATTGCTAATTTGTACGCAAGCGTGGAGAATGCAATAGAGAAAATGACAGAAGGCTTAATGAAGACAGGCATTACTATAGGAGACAAGACTCAGTTTGGGGATAGTGCCCGTAACTTAGTAGAGCTAAGACATGTTTTAAATTACTTGTCATTTGGAACAATATGTAATGCCCTTGGAGAAGAGGAAAAAAAGGCTTTCAGAAAAATAAACCTTGATCCCAAGAAAACAAGCCTTCAAACATTGAAGACAATGAGAGAAGAAATCCAAAGGAAAGAGATAAATCTATCCAAGGAATTCGTGGGAACAACAGAAGCACAAAATGAAAGGAAAGTCAGAAATAATAATCCTACTTTTAAAATGAATAATAAGTTCTATGATAATTCCAGACAAGTAGGAAATAGACCAAATACCTTCCAATGGAAATATGCTCAAAATACTAAAAGAAAATGGAATCCAGATCAGAAAGGAAGAAACAATCTAACAAAGAGTGGACCTCACAAACCTTATAGATATGGTCAAAACTCAAACACAAACAATTCAACCCAAGTGAACTATTCCGCTCAAGGGGCGAGACCAAAGACAGCCTGTGAAAACAGTGGATATACAAACCATTTTACAAATGAGTGTAGAAAACCTAGAATCTGCATGGTTAATATATATATATATATATATATATATATATATATATATATATAACTCACATTTGTAAGAAAGTAGGATATTTAACAAAGAACTACTGGTTTAAAACACAAGAAGGAAATAAAGAAATAGTTGAATTAAGCAGTAACCGCTCAACATCAGATAAGTCAAGTCAATAACAATTTATCCCTACGCAGAATACCACAAGAAAATCCCTTCAAGAAGATAAATTAAGTGTAAAAGAATTAGCAAAAAGGAGAAGTGAAAGTTCATCCGCACTATCAATATTACAGAGTAAAGAAATTGTATTTTCCATGGATGAAGAAGAAATAATCAGAAAGGATTTACCGATCATTAAAGTTCCAATACAGAATAAATTATGTACTGTCCTTATGGATTCAGGTAGTATTGTAAGCATAATTGATAAACATACATTAACAAATTACTTAGGCGTTAAAGAAACGGTAATTCAGGGTCAAAGCAAAATAATAAAAGGAGTAGCGGGTAAAAAAAATTAAAAGTTTAGGAAATGTGAACTTAGAAATAGACCTTTCGTCACATAAAACTGTTGAAAGTTTTATAGTTCTAGAAGACAGATTCTTTCCCGCACAGGTGTTGTTCTCGTATAAATTAATGAAGAAATGTGGAACCATACTAAATTGTAGAGAAGGAAGAATTAAACTGACACAAGATAATAAAAAGAGCGTATGCTTTACGCTTGAAGAAGAAAAGTTTCACCCAAATCTGATCAATTTGTCTGAGACGACTTCAACAAGCGAGAAAGACATACATAAAATAACTTATCATGAAGAGAACAATCAAAATAAAATTGAAGGTAATGGAAAGGAGGAATTTCCACAATTACAGACTAGAAATTTAAGATGTGCACATCCAGAAATTATACCCTCCAACAAAAGAAGTGACCCAGAAATAAATAAAGGTGATCCCCAATGTTCTGAATATGACGAGGAACAAGACATTTATGATGATAAATATGCAGAGATAAATATAGAATGTTATAGCAATGTAGTAATCCGTTGTGATAATGAAGGGAAATTAGTAAATGAGGTACTGTTGTTAAACAAAATAAATAAAGTAGAATGAGAGCAGTATATTATTCCAGTAGAGTCTTGAATGCTGCAGAGAGAAATTATAGTACAATAGAAAGAGAATGTTTAGCATTATACTTGGATCTAAGGAAATTTAGACACAATCTTAGGACATAAAGTCAATGTACTTACTGATCACAAACCAATTTGTGATTTGTTTAAGAAGAGAACTTTTACAAATAACATGAAGTTCAATAGATGGTTCATTAGTTTGCTAGAATTTGCCCCAGAATTTAGATATATCACAGGAAAATTTAATACACTAGCAGATGCATTATCCAGATCCCAAGAAGAAACAGAGAAATGTATTACCACTAATACTTTTTGTTTTAGCTGTCAAGTGGTAGACTTAGATTTAGAAAGAGTACAAATACAACAAGGGATGGATACAGAAATCAGGCATATAATAGGACAATTAATGACAGATGAATCTTTAAAGCCTGATTTTGTTTTAATCAATGGATTATTGTATAAAAGACCAACAGAGAAGAATGGTTATTCTCGTCTATACATCCCAAAAACACTACTCAGAGAAGTGTTAGAACTAACCCACTCATACAAGTTAGCAGGACATCCTGGAATCAAAAAGACAAATAGAATCCTAACCAGAAACTATTTTTGGCCCCATTGTAGTGAAGATGCCAAGAACTTTGTTCAAAATTGTGTAGTTTGTAACAGAAATAAAGGTAACGTAAATCCAAAAGCTCCACTTGAAAAATACCCATCGGAGCTGAATCCATTTCAGGTCGTATCTATGGACTTTTTAGGTCCATTTCCTACCACTGTTAGAGGGAATAAACAAATATTAGTATTTTTAGACTATCTAACAAGATAATGTAGAGATTGTACCAGTAAGAAATAGAGATGCAATTACAGTAGCAGAAGCTCTTAAATCTAGAATTATTACGAGACATTCATGTCCACAAGTTCTTCTTTCTGATAACGCAGCTGAATTTACTAGTGAACTTTTAAGAAAATTATGTGAATTTTATGAGATAAATAAATGTCAAATCACAGCATATAAACCAAGTTCAAATGGAGCAGTAGAAAGAACGAATTGTAAGATAAAGGATATCCTGAAAACTTTAGTTAAACCTAATACAGAAGACTGGGATTTAGCTTTGGAAGACGTACAGTTTACCATAAACAATACTGTAAATGAGACAGTAGGAGAATCACCACACTACTTGTTATACGGATACGAGAAGAGACTACCAAATACGTTACTAGATGATGCCACACCACCCCGACATACTTATAATTATGATGACTATATTGCCTGGAAAACTAGACGTACGTATGAAATGATCAAACAGACGAGGACTAGACTTAAGGAAGCTTAGAGTGTCCAAGCAAAGTACTATGACAAAAATACAGCTAAACCAAAAATTGTAGTAGGTGCTCAGGTATATGTTCAGAATCATATTCCAGAAGGTCCTAATGTAAAGGTATCTCCAAAATTTCATGGTCCTTATAGGCTATTAGAAGTGTTAAAGTTAAATAAGCTAAAGATCATAAGTGAGAGTGATCTAAAAGAAAGAATTGTTCATACCAATCATGTAAAGGTAATAAAAACAGACTCTTGGCCCAATAAATGAATAGTTGAATTATTGAAAGAAGATAAACAGGAAATAATAAATAACAAATACAACTTAAGAAAAAGATAAATTTATGTAAAGTGTTAAACTATTATATATAAACAATATGTAGGCATTAAATTATCTCATGTATATAGAAGATCTGATAAGGCTTATTCTTACAGATACAAACATGCGGTTCTTCTTGATTATCATAACACTGCTTTATGTGTCATCCGAGGTGGTGATCAGGAAGGGTGCACTTCTAGAGAAAAAGGGATCTGTGAAATTAATAAAAGACTTGGGTATTGTGAGTACTGACATTACATCAGTGCTTATCAATTAAAAGACGTTGAAAGTTGTTCAAAAGGAATTAAAGTCATTAATTAGAAAAAGTGAGAATAACAGTGTTTTACCATTGTTTGAAAAACTAGATAATGACATAGAAAGTGTGTTAAATACAAGATCCAAAAGATCCCTCTTACCCTTTATAGGGACAGCACTTAATCAATTGTTTGGTGTTGCGACTGATTCTAATGTAGAAAAAGAAAGGGAGCGTGTAGACAAACTAGAGAAATGGGCAGCAACAAAAACTTAAACAGTGAGGAATTGAAAAAAAAAAAATAAAAGTATTCGTTAATGCAGTGAACAGCAACATCACCGAAGAGATTAAGATAATAACAGATGAACAACATTTAAATACCTTTATGAACAATGTTAGAACTGTCTTGCAAGACCATAAAGATCTGTTAAATGCCATTTTGTTAGCTTATAAAGGAATATTAAGCCCAACATTAGTTAACCCAAGGGAGTTAGAGGGCATAATTAGTGATTTTTTGGTAGAAGGACATTATACCCCTATGGTAAAGGATGTCATGGTATATTACAGTCTGATAACCACCAAGGTGGTTAAAAATAAAATTATTCTAGTGTTACCATTTAATCAAAAAGATACAGATGTGCGGATGTCCATACATCCTTTTCCCATGTTGATAAAGGAAAACGTAATTATCTCAAATGTCAACCACATCAATTTTGCATTAGAAGAACATGGGCTAATGATGTCATTTATTACTGATGTTCAATTAAGAGATTATATAATTTTGAAAGATAAAGAGTATATCTACAACCTTGACAACGTTTTTACGAAACTACTAATGCCTATTTTTTTGTTCAAGAAATAATTGAAAAGAAAAATCAAGAAAAGTGCTGGACACAATTATCCAAACATGATTTTGTTTCCATCCTAGTAGAACAGTCCATTTTTGTATTTTCACTGAATACAGTAACAGCAACTATTAATTGCCATAATACAAGTACTGAAATTAATTTCAATAATGTCCATGCTTTTGATAAGACATCCAAGTTAGTTATTCCTAATAAATTATATTATGAACCTCATGTTTTCACAGAAATAACAATCCATAAAAATGCCCCATACATGAACTACTCTAATGAAGTTAAAGAATTTAAACTGCCTCAGTTAGAGTTAAAACAACTAAAGGAATTGACTTTAGTAGATGTGTTTTTCTATTACAAACAAAATGTTTCACCAATTCTGTCTCTATTCAGTTTGGTCATAACCATAATTGTAATAATAGTGTTTGCAATTTTAGTCAAATGTATGGTAATTTCAAATATTGAGAGGATTATATAACAGAAATAAAGAGGGCCAGTGAAGAGTAAAATGATCTTATAGACATGATTTACTGCTGAATTCTTTGTATATTATTATTTACATTATATGTTAAAACAATTAACCATTTTTACACTGTGGTAATTCATTATATATGTATATGTATATATGTATCTCTTTTGATTCATGATATGATGTGTGAATTTTCTACAATATATTCTTGATTGAATTTTTTTTACATTAATACATTGACACAATTTCTGCAATTAAGTATTTTTTTTAGAATATTACTTGATGGACAATCATATAACTGCTTTGTTTTATGAATGTGATTTTGCAATCATCCATTGAACTGTATTTTTTTTTGTCACACTGAGGGCAGTGTGAAGTATTTTTCACAAGTTTAGTGATTAGAGTATATGTAGACTTGATAAATTTTATAGAGATATAGAGAGAGAGAGAGACAGAGAGAGAGAGTAGAGAGAGAGAGAGAGAAACAAAAATAAAAGAGAGAAAGTGAGAGACGTAAGAATAAAGTGGGAGGCAGAGAGAACAGTGATAACGCTTAAAAGCTGTTGTTATTATCGTGATTCAAATATGCTGATCGAGGCAGGATTTTGCATGAACTCAAAAGCAGTATATCGCGTTAAAGCCATAAAAACGATCATATCCGTGGGAAGTAGTGGCCTCAGACGATTAAGTTAACCAAATCATGAGTCAGCACAGCCAAAAGCTTACAGCAGCTGGTTCTATAATAACGAATGCCTTCACAGGAGGCATTTTCATGGAAATCCCAGGAAATTGGGGCTGGACAAAGTGATGTACTTCTACACCTCCAATCAAACATACCATGGAGGGGTCTTTGACACACCCTCCTAAGATCACCTCCAATCAAGTCCTCTAAGGAGAGATTTGAATCACCATTTACAGTCCTTCCAATCAACTATTTGAAGGGGAGGTTTATGATAAATCCTTCCAATAGGGCTAGAAGGAGGTGGAGATTGCAGATAACAAGAATTCCAGGGTTCAACAGGCTGGAGATCGCCAGGGAAGAACAGATTTTAGAACTGTGTCCTTCAAGGGAGAGTACGTCTCCCCTGTACCCGTGTTCCCCATATAGACTAAGTCAGAAGTTAATTACTCCAGAGTGATTTCGTTTTATACCACTGTAACCTGTTAATTTTGTACTGATCTTTAAATGATACTAAATACTAATAAAGTGAAGAAATTACCGATCTCAGGTGACTTGTCTCTATACGCCTTCCTGAGAGATATCAATACTTAAAGATGATTAAACTGGGAGAATTATCACATCACAGGGGTGGGAACCGATACATGGAAGGGGAGGACACATCTAGAGGAAATCAAGGTGAAGGAGAGACTAAAAACATAGGACAGAGGATAAAGGGCCATATAACATATATATAATATATATATATATATATATATATATATATATATATATATATATATATATATATATATATATATATATATATATATATATATATATATATATATATATATATATAGGCGATATGCCAGTGGTATACATTAGCGAAGGTGGACCATGAAACATATTCATCTCTACATAATTCTTTATTTCCAACGTTTCGTAATAAAAGCTTTATTACATCATCAGGAATCTGTTAAATAATGAATAAAATTACTTTAAAATTGCACTTAAAATCAATAAAATCCATAAAATACAACACAGTTAAAATACAAGATAAAAAAAACGAAACAAAAAAAAAAAAAAGACATAGAAGCAAAATCAAAGACCGCTAACCAACCTTATACCAAGAAGGCAGAAGACAGAATGCATAAATAAAAAGTTAACTCAGGTACAGCTAGTGGAGGAGGTCTGGGTATTTAACTGGGGAACTAGTTGTTTAATAAATAATGATTCCAGGATAGGCAGTTCGTATACATTAGTTGTTTGGCCTATGATACAGAAATCGTTTCTATCAATATATGTTTTACAAATTTTCGAATGGTTTCTTATGCTTGAATGCTTGGGATTGGAGAGCCTACAGCCAGTCCGAAAACTTAATCCCCGATGAGAGTCGATTCTGACCCTCAGTAACCTCCTCGTGGATCCGACATATGTCCCAGAGTTACACTTAGGCAAGTATACTTATATACCACGTTAGAGGTTAAAAGAGGGTTTAATCGATCTTTGTATCTGAAAAAGGAACCAATCGTTAGTGGACTTTTAGGAATTAATTTTAGATTAATGGCACCATAATGTTTATGAACAATTTGTGCAAACCTTTGTCGAAAAGAATCATCATGTAAAAATGGAAATTTGG
Source organism: Macrobrachium rosenbergii (assembly GCF_040412425.1). Taxonomy (NCBI): domain Eukaryota; kingdom Metazoa; phylum Arthropoda; class Malacostraca; order Decapoda; family Palaemonidae; genus Macrobrachium; species Macrobrachium rosenbergii. The sequence goes on from NC_089793.1 coordinate 46,600,438, forward strand.
CATAAAAAGCTAATTTTGGTACTGTACAAGGTTTATGATATTCATGAATTGTTTGTTAAGAAACATGCGGAGCTTTTAAAAAACAAGTTCTGTGGGAAGCAATTATTCACAAAATATGCAGAAAGGAAACCAATTTCTTGATGGAAGGATTGCCAGTTGATGTAATAAAAAAGCCCTGTGGAGGAGAGTAAAAATAGAGTTCAGTTTAAAGTCATAAAACAAGAACTATAGTAATTGGATCCTAAACCAGTAAAAGTCTTCTTTCTAGAAACAGAAGTATTAAAAATCCATTATCCCTAGTAACAAGAACGTCTAGGAAAGGCAACTGATTGTTCACCTCTTTTCTACAGTAAACTTAATGTTATTATGTTTAGTATTAACATATGCTAAAAACGAGTCAATATCACAATCATTCTTAAATAAGGCGAAGGTGTCATCAATATACCTACCATAAAAGAGTGGGTGGAACCTAAGTGGACATTCATCTAACATGCGCTCTTCCAGCGAGCACATGAAGATGTTGGCAAAAGTAGGACCCAAAGGAGAGCCCATGGCTACACCGTCAGTTTGTTTAAAAAGTTTGCCATCAAAAACAAAGGCGGTGTCCAGCACTGCCAGTTCTAAAAGAGTTTTAAAAACGTACGATTAAAATTGTTAAAAACAGAATCTGGTTCAGGAAAAAGTTTATGTAAGATAATATCGATAGTTTCTTCCACAGGAACATTAGTAAAAAGAGATTCAACATCTAAACTGGCCATTTTAAAATTAGCGTCCTGTAATAAAACTTTATCCTTAAAAGAGTAAGAATTGCCGAGAGTAAAATCATTTTTAGTCAGCGGTTCTAAAAGAGGTACCAAATATTTAGCTAACTTAAAATTAGGTGTATTATATGATGCCAAGATTGGTCTCATAGGTGTATTAGGCTTATGTATTTTTGGGAGACCGTATAAAACTCCAAAGGATGATCCGGTGACAAACAAATATTGGTATGTATTATCATCTATAATTTTCTCTTTCTTTAAAAGACGTAAAAATCTGTTTATTTTGTCCTCAGTTGCTATGATATTGTGAAAATCAGGTGTTCCAATTTCAGTGAACTTACCTTGGTCTCTTAAGATAGCCAACATTTTTTCCTATCCTGGAATCATTATTTATTAAACAACTAGTTCCCCAGTTAAATACCCAGACCTCCTCCACTCAGCTGTAACTGAGTTAACTTTTCTTATGCATTCTGTCTTCTGCCTTCTTGGTATAAGGTTGGTTAGCGGTCTTTGATTTTGCTTCTATGTCTTTTTTTTTTGTTTTTTCGTTTTTTTATCTTGTATTTTAACTGTGAAGTATTTTATGGATTTTATTGATTTTAAGAGCAATTTTTAAAATAATTTTATTCATTATTTAACAGATTCCTGATGATGTAATAAAGCTTTTATTACGAAACGTTGGAAATAAAGAATTATGTAGAGATGAATACGTTTCCATGGTCCACCTTCATGCGCTAATGTGTATATATATATATATATATATATATATATATATATATATATATATATATATATATATATATATATATATATATATATATATATATATATATATATATATATATATATATATATTATAAGGTGTTCTGTGAATTCCCTATATGTATTCTTGAGTATTCTGGGAGAGTTTGAAGTTATAAGTGTAGTGCTGTATGAGAAAGAGTCAGTCAGGATCAGGGGTTGCTGGTAATAGGTCCTGTCTCACTCTCTCTCTCTCAATTATTGTTTGCTGGTTACTCTAATACTGGTAAAAATTTTTTTTAAATTCACCCAAGGAGTGTGTTCATTTGGTAAGAGGTGATCTAAGATATTATTTTGTGCAAGCAATTGTGTAAAGTGTGTAATGGTGTACCACCTAAAGAAAGGTAATGTGATGATTACTGGTTTTTGTTGTGTTAAGAGGTAAGATGATGTTCTAGGTGAAAGAGAATTATTATTTTGATAAGAGATGAACATATCTCTTATTGTGAGTACTAATGTGTCTTGCTGCTAATTATACATCATTGTATGTGTCAGGGTGACTTGGCAGTGTTATCTATGAGAAAATCTTAGAAAGACGTGAGTTTAACCTTTTTTTTAAAGTGAAGGTAATCTTTTGAAAGACTGATGTAATCTTTAAACATATGTGTCTTAGAAATGGTGGTTAGTATATTTCCATTTTTGCATATGTCATTCTTATATGTCTGTGTTATCATATTACTTAAATTTTATAATTACTGTGTTACAAAGTTTTGTGCTGATGATTACTTAGCATTTTGTTAGTGCATACTTATTATTGAGATTTCAGAAAATATTTGAGTGGATTCCAGTCAGTAGTATTTTGGTGAACATTTATCTTGAGTTTGATTAATCAGGTATATGTTTAAAACTTGAGTGATAGTTAATGGTTTGAATCTTACCTAACGAAATTGGTTTCTTAAGAGATTAAAGTTTTGTGAATTAAACTTGATTTAGAAATACTTAAACCTTATCCTGTTATCAATTAATAGTAAATCTTTTTGAGATTGTGAACTCTGCATATAACTTTTGAACTTAGAAATAAATTTGTTTGTTTAAAGTCTTAAAAACTCAGCATTTCATTTTGACCACCAGTAATTAGAGAAACTAATGATTGTGTAAAAGGTAAGTGATATATCTTTTTGTTCACCTGAGACTTATCTAGGTAAAATAGAACCAGAGAGACAGTTACAGTGTTTGTTGAAGTGATACCCATTTTCCACTAGTCTGGATATAACTTATTAATTGTTACCTCACCCATAACTTGATAAAGTTATATTGATTTTCTCAAGTGATAAGTAAGTTTTATGTTAGAGATTCAGTCAAACTATCTTTGTTATGAGGTTTCAAGTACCTGGTCGATGTGAGGTAACTTTTTGGTATTATTATTTGTGTAATAACCAGGTGCTTGATCACTTCGTGACAAATGATTTGGTGCCCATCGTCTAGGAAGAACTAAACAGAATATCACTCTGGTTTATGATTTATACTGGTGGTGTTAGGAATATATTTTTGGTAGGAGAGTAACCATACAATTGTTTTGAAGTGAATTGCAAACCCATTTTGTTCAGTAAACTAGAAAAAATGGCTCTGTTTGAAGTTCAGGAATTTTTGACCACTCCAACCATCAGAAAGTTGTCTAAATCTCACCTGACTAAGGCACAGTAGACTCTCTTACCAGTGACATGTTGGGGTAATGTTACTTTTGATATGATTGAGGCACAAGTCAAGTGTGTCACAATCCAGGCATTAATAAGCTCTGGTAAATTAGATGGAGAGTTAAGGGAGGCATATGAATTGTTGAATGCAGCTGAGGTAGAATTTACAAATAAGGCAAGGCAAGAAAATGAGAATAGTGATGTACAGGCAGAACTTAGAAGTTTAGACTCAGAAGAGTTTTGGGGTAGAGTGAAGGTGCTAGAGTCAGAAGAAAACTTACTTAGGCTGCAGATACAGGCTGATAAAGAAAAAAGAAGAGAGAGATAAAGCAATAGAAGAAAGAGATAAAGCAAGGCAGCAAGAAGAAGAAGAAAGAGATAGAGCAAAAGAAGAAAGAGATAGAGTAAGGAGGCGAGAAGAAGAAGAAAGAGAAAAAGCAAAACATGAAAGGGAGTTGGAGTTAATCAGAGCTCGAGCCTTACTACCTGTAAACCCATATAACTATATCCAAGGTACTGCAGACCCTGTGTTTGATGTAGCAAGAGTACAGAAGTTAATTGCAAATTTACAGAAGAAGCTCCAGATGAATTTTTTGGTCACTTTGAAAAAGTGGCTTTAGGTATGGGATGGCCAGAGGATAAATGGTCAGTTTTGTTACAGAGTGTTCTCATTGGTAAAGGAAGAAGCGCCTACTTAGCCTTATCAGCTGATCAGTGTAAAGAGTACAAGGTACTCAAACACAATGTGCTACAGGTTTACCAGATGACCCCTGAATATTACAATGAAAGATTCAGATCTTTGAAGAAGGATGACAAGATGACTTTCTTGGATTATGCCTATAAAGTCAGGAGATGTTTTAAACGATGGCTGGAAGCTGCTAAAGTCAAGTCTATGGACGAACTAGAAGAATTAGTGGTTTTAGAGCAATATCTAAGAGGAATTCCTGAACATATAAGAGCTTATTTGAGAGAGAGAGACGTGAAGAAACTTGATAAAGCTGCTACTCTGAGTGAGGATTACAACAATTTCCAGCAAGAAGAATTATAATGGCAGCTACCAGAACCAACAATTCACAAGTTATAGGTCTCAGTCGAATTTTAAGAACAGTGCTGTGAGAAACCCCTCTGATAATTATGCCAGTACAAAGCCAGGATATGCCCTACAGCAGTGGAATGTTAAACCGGCCCCTTTCTGGTCTATTCTCAAGACAGGTGCAGAAAACTAATGTTTTTTGCCACAAGTGTGGAAGAGTAGGACATTATAGTCAAGACTGCTATAAAGTGTACCAGCAGACTAAGCCAGTTGGACAGGTGACAAGAAGTAATCAGGTAGAGCCAACTACGAGGAACGATGTGGGAAAAAATGAAACCAGACAAGCAGAGTGCTTAGTAACCAGTGGAAATGCAATTTCCAGTAGTGAGTGGCTGAACAGTGAGGAAGCTTTTAAGCCATATATCTGTGAAGGTATGCTGACAACTCCCTCTTTGAGTGTACAGGTACCAGTGAAGATATTACGTGATACAGGAAGTAATCACAGTGTGGTAGTTCGAGGTGCTCACCCACAGTTGGAGAAGAATCTCACCGGAGATTCAGTTATTTTAAAGGGTATAGGGGGAGAGGAAGTAACTCCTATATACCGCTTGCATTTGTCATGTGAATTAGTGACAGGAAATATCGTTTTGCAGTAAAGGACTCACTAGCTGTTGAAGGTGTGCATGTTTTGCTGGGCAATGAAGTTGGTGGTGTTCCCTTCATTCCTTGCCCTATAGTGACAGACAAACCGTTAAGGATTATTCCTACAATAGAATTAGAGAAGAAAAACCCTCACCCGTTTCCAAGTTGTGTAACTACCAGGAGCATGAAGAGAACTGAGCGTAGAAGTAAAGAAACTGAAGATTTACCTGCACCAGAAGGATCTTTGAGCTTAGAAGAGCTGTTCCAGGAAAGTGAAGTTTCCCCTAATGTCAGTACTGAAGAGATTCTTGCAGAAGAGGAAAATCCTATTATTGGTAAAGAGACTCCGAGTAGTCGAAGTGTTCCTCAAGACAGTAGTGAAACTAGTGAAGCAGAGTTAACAGACATTGAGAGTTCAATCCTTGAAGTTGGTCAAGTGACTGGAGAGAAATTAGTGGAACTGCAGAAGAGGGATACAACGTTGGCTGATCTGTTCTTCAGAGCTGTTGAACAAGAAGAAATGAAACAAACTTCTACCTGTTATTATCTAAGGGATGAATTGCTAATGAGGAAGCATCGACCTGCAGATATACCAGGAAATGCTGAATGGGGTGAATATCATCAGATTTTGATTCCATATCCATTGAGGAAGCAAGTGGTAGCAGTAGCGCTCGAGGCTGGACATATGGGAATCAGGAAGACTGTTGAGAAGGTTATGAAGTGTTTCTTTTTTGGCCTGGACTTCACAAGGATGTCAGTAAATTTTGCAGGGAGTGTCATACATGCCAGATAACTGGAAAACCAAATGAAACTATTCAAAAAGCTCCCCTACAACCGATAGAAGTTAGAGGAGAACCCTTTAGCAAGGTGATAATAGATGTGGTTGGTCCGCTTCCAAAAACGAAGAAAGGACATGAATATCTGTTGACGTTAATGTGTCCTGTAACAAGATATCTTGAGACGATTCCTGTAAGAAGTATAAGTGCAAAGGTAATTGCTGAGAAGTTGGTGGAATTTTTCTCCAAGTTTGGAATTCCAGAAATTGTACAGAGCGATAGAGGAACGAACTTTACCTCAAAGTTACTCCAAGATGTGATGAATTTGCTAGGAGTGAAACAACAGTTATCTACCGCTTATCACCCAGAGACTCAAGGAGCCTTAGAAAGGTTCCACCAGACTTTGAAAAGTATGCTAACCAAGTACTGTAATGAGTCGGGAAGAGAGTGGGATGTTGGTTTACCCTTAATGTTATTTGAGGTTAGAAATGCTTATTAAGAAAGTATGGGATGTTATTAAATGAAATGATTTTCGGTCGAGACGTGAGAGGTCCGTTGAAAATCCTTGCAGAGAACTGGGAAGAAAATCAAGAGGGAAGTCCAAGGAGAATATGTGAAGAACTTGAGGAAAAGGTTAAAAGAAATTACAAAATTCTCTTTAGAAAATTTGAAGACAAGCAAAAAGAAAATGAAAAGAAAGTGTGATACTAAGACTAAGCTAAGAAACTTTAGTGTTGGACAGCAAGTTCTAGTGTTCTTACCAGTGAAAAGGTTTCCCCTTGCAAATAAATTTCAAGGTCCTTATAGGATAACAGAAAAGTTACGTGATCGAACTTATGTGATTGAAACACCAGGGAGAAGGAAACGACAGAGGAAGATACATGTAAATCTTTTGAAACCCTACTTCTCAGGGACTAGAACTGAGGTTATGTCTATAACCCAAACAACTTCATATACAGGGGATGATGATGGTTATGAGTTGGGAGCTGAAAACAAGATGAACAATTCCTCAATATTAGAAAATTTAGAAAACAAACTAAACATGTAAGTGTTGAACAAGGCAAAGAATTAACTGACATGATCCAAAGTTTCCCTAAAATTTTTACAGACATACCTAAGTGTACCGACTTGACAAAGCATGAGATTAAGATCAGAGAAGATGCTAAACCATTCAGGTAAAGATCTTATCGTGTATCACCCTTTCACTGAGATGTTTTGAAAAAGGAAGTTGAATATTTGTTGCAGCATGGACTGGCAGAGCCCAGTTCAAGTCATTACAGTTCTCCTTGTGTGTTAGTGAAGAAACCAGATGGCTCGTTTAGGATGTGTACTGATTATAGAAAACTGAATTCCATCAGTGTAGCTGATAATTATTCCTTACCTCTTATTGATCAATTACTTGATAATATTTGGCAAGCCAAGTTTGTTTCTGAAGTGGTGAAAGAGTTACAAAGATTTGTGAGTATGCTTAGAGTTTATTCCTTATTTTGTACAAGTTTTTCAGCCATAGCAATTTCCCTCATTGTTTGTATAATCTTATTGTGTAAAGAGAGAGAACATTTTTGGAGAGAGTAGTGTAATTGTAGATTACTTATCCCTTTCCGAATCGGTAGATTCGAACCTGTGATAATTAATCTTCTGAGGGGAGGAATATTATAAGGTGTTCTGTGAATTCCCTATATGTATTCTTGAGTATTCTGGGAGAGTTTGGAGTTATAAGTGTAGTGCTGTATGAGAAAGAGTCAGTCAGGATCAGGGGCTGCTGGTAATAGGTCCTGTCTCACTCTCTCAATTACTGTTTGCTGGGTACTCTAATATTGGTAAAAATTTTGTTAAAACTCACCCAAGGAGTGTGTTCATTTTGTAAGAGGTGATCTAAGACATTATTTTGTGCAAGCATTGTGTAAAGTGTGTAATGGTGTGCCACCTAAAGAAAGGTAATGTGATGATTACTGGTTTTTGTTGTGTTAAGAGTTAAGGTGGTGTTCTAGGTGAAAGAGAATTATTATTTTGATAAGAGATGAACATATCTCTTACTGTGAGATCCAATGTGTCTTGCTGCTAATTATACATCATTGTATGTGTCAGTGTGACTTGGCAGTGTTATCTATGAGAAAGTCTTAGAAAGACGTGAGTTTAACTTTTTTTTAAAGTGAAGGTAATCTTTTGAAAGACTGATATAATCTTTAAACATTTTTATATCTTAGA
>NC_089793.1:46618292-46628292 GCF_040412425.1 Macrobrachium rosenbergii
CTCTTGATTTTTATTGATGATTTAACATTTATTTACTTTGCATTTTGAATATTTCTTGATGATTTAACATTGCATACTTGATTTAATTTTTATTTATTAAGATTTTCTTTCCAAATCTTGAATAATTCTTGATAGTTTAAATTTTGCTAGATTAATTTAATTCTTGATAAATTAAAGTTTTTATAATTTAGTTTTGTGTAATAATTTAACTCAAGAATTAATTGAATTTATGTGTTGTTTTCATGTAATAGTAAATTTGTCAGATTGTGAATTCTAATTGCAAATTTTAAATTTAAAAATAAATTTTTGCATTTAAAAAAGAAAAAGAGTTTCATTTATTGACTACTAGTGAACAGGATTAATAGTGTGTGCATAAGGCAAAATGATAAACATGTTTTGTTCCCTTAGTTTTTGCTGAAGTGAATTAAGACCAGGGAAACAGTTAATGATGTTTGATGGAGTGATGCCCTTTTATTCTAGTATATTTCTTGTTTAATTTTTATTTATTAAGATTTTCTTTTCAAATCTTGAATAATTCTTGATAGTTTAAATTTTGCTAGATTAATTTAATTTCTTGATAAATTAAAGTTTTTATGATTTAGTTTTCTGCAACAATTTAACTCAAGAATTAATTTACTTTATGTGTTGTTTTCATGTAATAGTAAATTTGTCAGATTGTGAATTCTAATTGCAAATTTTGAATTTAAAAATAAATTTTTGCATTTAAAATTTAAAAAAACCAGTGTTTCATTTATTGACCACCAATGAATAGGATTAATTGTGCGTGCATGAGGCAAAGTGATAAGCATGTTTTGCTGAAGTGAATTAAGACCAAGGAAACAGTTAAAGTTGTTTGATGGAGTGATGCCCTTTTATTCTAGTATATTTTTTGTTTAATTATTGATACCTCACAATTCTTTTGATAAATTTAGTTTGATTTTTCATGTGATTAATGAGTTTTTTAAGGGATCACTGTTACTCTAAGTACTCAGTCGTAATTCTTATTGTTATGAGAGTTCAGGTATTTGGCTGAAGTGAGGTAAATTTTTGAATTCTGTGATTAGTTGTGTAATAACCAGGTAATTGGTACGCATCACGACAAAAGATTTTGGTGCCCATACCCGAGAACAAAACAAAATATCACTCTGGTTTATGGTTTATACTGGTGGTGTTAGGAATATATTTTGATAGAGGAGTCACCACATAGTTATTTTTGCATTATATTGTGAATTATTTAGTTGAGTAACTCGGAGAAAATGGCTGTGTTCGATGTTCAGAAGTTTTTAGCAGCTCCTTCCATCCAAGAGTTATCTGAATCCAACCTGACTAAGGCACAGTGGACTGCTTTAGCAGTGGCATGTCGGGGTAATGTGTCTAGCGGCATGATTAAGGCACGCCTCTGATGTAATTGCAATGCAAGCATTGATGGACTCTGGTAAAATAAATGAAGAGTTAGAAGAGGCGCAAGAATTATTGAATGCAGCTGAGGCAGAATTTATAGATAAGGAAGAGCAAAAGAAGGAGAAAAGTGATGCAGAAGCAGAGTTTAGACGTATAGAAGCAGAAGAAAATTTGATTAAGCTGAAGATGCAGGTTGAAAGAGAGAAAATGCAGGCAAAAAGAGAAAGAGAAGACGGAGAGAAAAGAGAAAGAAAAGAAAGAGAAGAAGAAAAAGGAGTAGAAGATGAAAGCGAAAGAGCAAGATATAAAAGAGAGATGAAATTAATAGAAGCTCGCTCCAAGTTACCTGTGACACAGTCTAACCCTACCCAAGGTAATTCAGACCCTACATTTGATGTAGTAAGAGTGCAGAAGCTAATTCCAAAGTTTACAGAAGAAGTTCCAAATGAGTTTTTAATCACTTTGAAAAAGTGGCTTCAGGTATGGGATGGCCAGCAGATAAATGGTCAGTCTTGTTACAGAATGTTCTCATTGGTAAAGGAAGAAGTGCCTATTTAGCCTTATCAGCTGATTAATGCAAAGAGTACAAGGTACTCAAATATAATCCAAGAAAGTCATCTTGTCATCCTTTCTCAATGATCTGAATCTTCCATTATAATATTCAGGGGTCAACTGGTAAACATGTAGCACATTATGTTTGAGTACTTTGTACTCTTTGCACTGATCAGCTGATAAGGCTAAATAGGAACTTCTTCCTTTACCAATGAGAACACTCTGTAACAAAAGTGACCATTTATCTTCTGGCCATCCCATACCTGAAGCCACTTTTTCAAAGTGATTAAAAACTCATCTAGAACTTCTTCTGTAAACTTTGGAATTAGCTTCTGCACTCTTACTACATCAAACTCGAGGAGTTAGTAGTCCTAGAGCAATAACTTAGAGGAATTCCTGAACACATACGAGCATATTTAAGAAAGAGAGAGGTTAAGAAACTTGACAAAGCTGCTACACTGAGTGAAGACTACAATATTATTTGTAGCAAAAGAAATTATAATGTCAAGTACCAGAGCCAACAACGCACAGGTTTTAGGTCTCATCCAAATTTCAGGAACATTACAACTGGGAATCCTTCTAGTTGCTATGCCATTACAAAGCCAGGAAATACCCCTCAGCAATTGAATGTCAAATCCTCATCATCCAGTTTCTCAAGACAGATACAGAAGACTAAAGTTGTCTGCTTCAAGTGTGGAAGAGTAGGACGCTACAGTCAAGATTGTTATCTTACACAACAGCAGACCAAACCAGTTGGTCAAGTGGTTAAAGGTAACCAGGTGAAGCAAACTACGAAGAGCAGTGTGGGGAAGACTGAGACAGTTGGGAAGACTAAGACTAAACAAGCAGTGTTAAGCAACCAGTGGAAATGTAACCTCAAGCAGTGAGTGGCTGAGCAGCTTGGAGGCTTTTAAGCCATATATCTATGAAGGTACGCTGACAACTCAAGGAGGGAGTGTGCAGGTACCAGTCAAGGTATTACGTGATGCGGGGAATAACCATAGTGTGGTAGTTCGTGGTGCTCACCCACAGTTGGAGAAGAATCTCACCGGAGATTCAATTATTTTGAAGGGCATAGGAGGAGAAGAGGTAGCTCCTATATGCCGCTTGTACTTGTCCTGTGAATTGGTGACAGGGGATGTTGATTTTGTTGTAAAGGACTCACTAGCTGTTGAAGGTGTGCATGTTTTACTGGGTAATGAAGTTGGTGGTGTACCATTTGTTCCTTGTCCTATAGTAACAGACAAACCGTTGAGGATTGGTCCTACAGTGGATTTAGAGAAGAAAAACCCCCACCTGTTTCCAAGTTGTGTAACTACCAGGAGTATGAAGAGAACTATGTCTGCAAGTGGAGAAACTGAGGATTTACCTGTACCAGAAGGATCAAGTGAAGGATCTTTGAGCTTAGAAAAGCTGTTCCAGGAAAGTGAAGTTTTCCCTAGTGCTAATAATGAAGAGATTTCCCAAGAAGACGAGGATCCTGTTGTTCTTGAAGAGACTCAAAGTAGTCAGAGTGTTCCTGAAGATAGTAGTGAAACTACAGTAGCAGAATTAGCAGATACTGAGAGTTCAGCCCTTGAAGGTTGTCAAGTGACTAGAGAGAAGCTAATGGAACTGAAAAAAAGGATACAATGTTGGCTGATTTCTTCTTCAGAGTTGTTGATCAAGAAGAGGTGCAACAAACTCCTACCTGTTATTATCTAAAGGAAGGATTGCTGATGAGGAAGCATCGACCTGCAGATATACCAGGGAATGCTGAATGGGGTGAATATCATCAAATTTTTATTCCATATCCATTGAGGAAGCAAGTGGTGGCAGTAGCCCACGAGTCTGGACATACAGGAATCAGGAAGACTGTTGAGAAGATTATAAAGTATTTTTTCTGGCCTGGACTTCACAAGGATGTTAGCAGGTTTTTCAGAGAGTGTCACACATGTCAAATAGCTGGAAAACCGAATGAAACCATTTAGAAAGCCCCCCTACAACCCATAGAAGTTAGAGGAGAACCCTTTAGCAAGGTGATTATAGATGTGGTTGGGCTGCTTCCGACAACAAAGAAAGGAAATGAATATTTGTTAACATTAATGTGTCCAGTGACAAGATATCCTGAGGCGATTCCTATAAGAAGTATAAGTGCAAAGGTAATTGCTGGGAAGTTGGTGGAGTTTTTCTCCAAGTTTGGAATGCCAGAAATTGTGCAAAGTGATAGAGAAACAAACTTTACTTCAAAATTATTCCAGGATGTGAGGAACTTGTTAAGAGTGAAACAACAGTTATCAACTGCTTATCATCCAGAGACTCAAGGAGCCTTGGAAAGGTTCCACCAGACATTGAAAAGTATGTTAACTAAGTATTGTAATGAATCAGGAAGAGAATGGGATGCTGGTTTACCCTAGATGTTATTTGAAGTTAGGAATGCTTATCAAGAAAGTGTGGGATGTTCACCAAATGAAATGATTTTTGGTCGAGACGTGAGAGGTCCATTGAAGATTCTTGTAGAGAATTGGGAAGAAAATCAAGGGGAAATCCAAAGAGAATATGTGAAGAATTTGAGGAAAAGGTTAAGAGAAATTAGAAAACTCTCTTTAGAAAATCTGAAAATACGTCAAGAGAAAATGAAAAAGGAAATATAACGCTAAGACTAAGCTAAGAAATTTTAGTGTAGGACAGCAAGTTCTAGTGTTCTTACCAGTGAAAAGATTTTCCCTTACCAATAAGTTTCAAGGTCCTTATAGGATAATAGAGAAGTTAAGTGATTGAACTTATATGACTGAAACACCAGGAAGAAGGAACCGACAGAGGAAGATGAGGAAGATACTTGTGAATCTTTCAAAATCTTATTTTTCTGAGACTAAAACTGAAACAGTGTCATTAACACAGACAACTTCATTTACAGAGGACGATGATAGCCATGAATTGGGAGCTGAAAAACAATATGAACAATTCCTCAATACTGGAAAATTTAGAAGATAAATTAAAACATCTGAGTGTTGAGCAAAGTGGTGAATTAAGTGAGGTGATTCAAAGTTTCTCAGAAATTTTCGCAAATATACGTAAGTGTACCGATCTGACAGAACATGAGATGAAGATCAGAGAAGATGGAAAACCTTTTGAACAGAAAGCATATCGCTTATCACCTTTTCATCGAGATGTTTTGAAGAAAGAAGTTGAATATTTGTTGCAGCATGGATTAGCAGAACCCAGTTCAAGTCATTATGGTTCTCCTTATGTGTTAGTGAAGAAACCAGATGGCTCATTTAGGATGTGTACTGATTAATTACTTGATAATATTGGGCAAGTCAAATTTGTTTCCAAGATAGACTTGTTGAAAGGTTATTATCAAATTCCCTTAGACGAGGATGCTAAGTTGTCAGCTCTCATTACTCTTTTTGGACCGTACCAGTACACTGTGTTGTCATTAGGTCTGATGAATGCACCTGCAACATTCCAACGAGTGCTGGATCAACTGCTAGGATCCAAAGACGGAGTGGGTGTATACCTTGATGACATTGTGATTTATTCTAATACATAAGAAGAACATCTGACGATTTTAAGGAAAGTGTTAAAAAGACTATGGGAAACAGGACTAACAATCAACTTACAAAAAAGTGAGTTTGGAAAAGCAGTTGTTCAGTATTTTGGATTTGAAGTTGGAAATGTTCTTCTCTCTCCTGTTGATGCTAATGTAGAAAGTATCCACAAGGCTACCCAGCCCCCCACTACTACGAGGAAACAGCTACAAAGATTTTTAGGCATGGCTGGATTTTATCACTGATTCCATCCAAATTTCTCAGCTGTAGTAGCTTCCTTATCTGACTTAACCAGTCTGAAGACAAAGTTTGTTTGGACTCCAGAATGTCAAGAATCATTTGAGAAGGTTTAAAGCATTATTAACTTCAAGACCAGTGCTTCAAGCTGCAGACTTCAATAAGAAGTTTGTAATACAAGTTGATGCATCCGACTGTGGAATTGGAGCTGTTCTACTTCAAGCAGTTGACAACAGAATTTTCCACCAAGTAAGTTTCATGCCTTCAAAGCTGAAAAAGCAACAGAAAACTTACTCAACAATTGAGAAAGAAACATTAGCATTAATCACAGGCTTGAAAAAGTCTGAAGTGTATGTGAAGCAACTTAGGAATGAATAAATTTTAGTGTTGTCTGACCACAACTCTGTCTCATTCATCAATAAGATGTAAAATAACAATCAGAGACTGACCAGGTGGTCTTTATGCCTGCAACCATATAATGTAAAAGTGAAACACATTTCAGGAAAAGATAATGTCATAGCAGATTATCTAACCCGTTGTGAATCGTTGGATTCAAACCCGGGATAACTAATCTTCTAGGGGGAGGAATTTCATGATGTTGCCTTGTAATATGCATATCTCCCTATAATTATGATATATTTACTCTTCTATTTATCATGTACCTTGTGTAATAATAATAATTATTGAAATGTCATGTGGTGTAATGTCAGATCTCAAAAGAGTTAGTGATTTATTTAACTTAACAGTGTAATTTAGAATTAATAATATCTTTCTTGATAAAAGCGTAGTAGCAGGAGGGAGAGAATTCGAGTTTTGAATCAAAAGTGCCATCTGTCATCAGTTCAGATAAGAGAGCACATTGTTTTGGGTTATGTGCTGATTCGTACTGGAAACCAACTCGAGTTTTTGTTTTGTTTTAAAAACATGCCAATCATAATTAACCAGTAGAAATCTGTTTGATCATGTTAGATTTCTGTAAAAGCTTTGTCTCATACGAGAACAAGATGTGTACCTTTAGAGAGTGTACATGTCTCGATTGATTACGTCATCTTCCTTATTCTAGAACTTTTTCCTCTCGTACCCAAAATGCCTTAATGACGTCATATGATTGTTGTAATTTCCTATGGGGAATCCAAAGTTTACTCATTCTCATTTTTGAGACTGAGCAGTTTGGTTCTCTGTCTGTCTGTCTGTCTGTCTGTCTGTCTGTCTGTCTGTCTGTCTGTCTGTCTGTCTGTCTCTCTCTCTCTCTCTCTCTCTCTCTCTCTCTCTCTCTCTCATTCTTCAAAAGAGAATAATTATCAACGTAGAATATTTATGGTCAATGGCTCCTTGCTGCTGGGAAAAAAGGGAGCTGGTGACTGGTTCAATACATGTACATACGCTATTGGGGTCTAAGCGATGACAAGGAGGCCAGCCGATCGAGACAACAAAGTCTACCCCAAAGCCAAATCAAAGTCCTTCAAAAGAAGGCACCGTGCTTATCCCATACAAATGGGAAAAAAAGCATGTTAAAAAAAGAAGAAGAAGATTTTTGGTCACAGGTACTAAATATATCTTTTAAGATCTGATGATAGTGAAAGTGTAAAAATTTGGTTGAAACAGCGCCTGATAAAAAAGTGTGTTTTGTGAATTGAAAGCAGCTGCATGGCCTGAGATTTTACAAAGGTTTTCACAAGCTTGTGTAAGGTAAAGCGAATTTTACTTATTATTACCATGGTATAATAAGGTATATCATGGAAATTTTGTCTTAGTGAAATTATCATTGATAAATCTTATGTGTATTTTTGTGTGTTCTTATGTTTCCAATCTCTTGATTTTTATTGATGATTTAACATTTATTTACTTTGCATTTTAAATATTTCTTGATGATTTAACATTGTGTACTTGATTTAATTTTCATTTATTAAGATTTTCTTTCCAAATCTTGAATAATTCTTGATAGTTTAAATTTTGCTAGATTAATTTAATTTCTTGATAAATTAAAGTTTTTATGATTTAGTTTTGTGTAAAAATTTAACTCAAGATTTATTTGAAATTTTGTGTTGTTTTGAAGTAATAGTAAATTTTTCAGATTGTGAATTCTAATTATAAATTTTAAATTTAAAAATAAATGTTTGTGTCTAAAAAAAAAAAAAAACACTGTTTCATTTACTGACCACCAGTGAATAGGATTAATTGTGTGTGCATAAGGCAAAGTGGTAAACATGTTTTGTTCCTTTAGTTTTGCTGAAACGAATTAAAACCAGGGAAACAGTTAAAGATGTTTGATGGAGTGATGCCCTTTTATTCTAGTATATTTTTTGTTTAATTATTGATACCTCACAATTCTTTTGATAAATTTAGTTTGATTTTTCATGTGATTAATGAGTTTTTAAAGGGATCACTGTTACCTTTAGAGTACTCAGTCGTAATTCTTATTGTTATGAGATTTCAGGTATCTGGCTGAAATGAGGTAAATTTTTGAATTCTGTGATTATTTGTGTAATAACCAGGTACTTGGTATGCATTGTGACAATATATATATATATATATATATATATATATATATATATGTATATGTATATATATACATACACACACACACACACATATATATAAATATATATATATATATATATATATATATATATATATATATATATATATGTATATATATATATATATATATATATATATATATATATATATATATATATATATATATATATATATATATATATATATATATATATATATATATATATATATATATATATATATATATATATATATATATATATATATATATATATATATATATATATATATATATATATATATATATATATATATATATATATATATATATATATATATATACACATACATACACACACACACACACACACACATATATATATATATATATATATATATATATATATATATATATATATATATATATATATATATATATATATATATATATATGTATATATATATATATATATATATATATATATATATATATATATATATATATATATATATATATATATATATATATATATATATATATATATATATATATATATATATATATATATATATATATATATATATATATATATATATATATATATATATATATATATATATATATATATATATATATATATATATATATATATATATATATATATATATATATATATATATATATATATATATATATATATATATATATTGTCAGGTGTTGCCATTTAATTAGGTATTAATTTATGAGTCTGGATGATTTTTGAATGTAAATTACTTAAGTGTTTTTTTTGTTTTGTTAGCTTGTTTGCTCCTCTCCGGTGGTTCGCTCCTTTTATAATTTTACTAATGCCAGTTGTCTTTTTCATATATGGTGCTGAGTGGGTGTGAGGCCTTCCCAGTACATTCCATTCCCCACTCCCCACAGCCCTGGGTGGACGAGGGGTCTTATATTTATCCTACAAGAGTAGGAGTTAGTTACGTTCTGGACCTCTGCCTGGGCATTTGGTTGGCTTTTGTGAGCTGCTATCCTTGATTCTTGCCACCCCCTAGCCCGTGTTCTAAGTGTTATAAGTATTATTGGTGGAGAAAAATTTTCTCTTGTTGATTTGTATATCTTGTCTTACAGTTGATTGACAATTATTGATTCATTGTGATTTATACATAATTTTTTCTTGTTTTGAATTTTAGATTATGTATTAACGTTGAATTTTAGATTATGTATTAACGTTAAAAAAAAAATTTTTTTTTAGTAAATTTTATTTTTCTTTGGAGAGGAGGTGTCAGTTGTTGCCATTTAATTAGGTATTAATTTATGAGTCTGGATGAATTTTTGAATGTAAATTACTTAAGTGTTATTTTTGTTTTGTTAGCTTGTTTGCTCCTCTCCGGTGGTTCGCTCCTTTTATAATTTTACTAATGCCAGTTGTCTTTTTCATATATGGTGCTGAGTGGGTGTGAGGCCTTCCCAGTACATTCCATTCCCCCACTCCCCCACAGCCCTGGGTGGACGAGGGTCTTATATTTATCCTACAAGAGTAGGAGTTAGTTACACGATTCTGGACCTCTGCCTGGGCATTTGGTTGGCTTTTGGACTGCTGCTTGACTTGCTTCTTGTTTTGAGGATCTGTACACCCACCAATATATTGTGGATCCATTACCCTCGGCAGCTTAAGAGTTCATCTTCGGATAATTCTTCCATACCCTTGGTCCAGTTATTAAAGCCAAGGGACCTCACTGTCCTACGGTAGGGTATTTATAAC
>NC_089793.1:46633292-46673292 GCF_040412425.1 Macrobrachium rosenbergii
TGCATAAAAATAAAGATATGCAAATTCCTCCCAAGTTACTTATAAAGCACACACAATGTAGAAAATGCTTGACACAAGTGAGGTATGTGTTAAATGAAAACAGCAATCTACAGTTTGGGAAATCTAAAAAGTTTCCTACCTCCAAACAGCAATGTTCACAAACTTAATCGACAGGTCTCGAAACACAGAGCCTTCACCGATGGCTTCTATTAATATTCGGTGTTGATCTTCGAATGACAATTTGTTTGATAACTAATCCCTTCACACCTTAGGGCTCGGCCCAAAAAAAAATCACATATGAATGAATTCTCCAGAACCTGGACATTTCCAGCGAACAAACTCACAAAGTCTTGTCGCCAGGCAGGGATGTTCTCACGCCTCAAGGATATCTGATGCACCTGACACGTATAAAGTTTCCCTAATCAGGATGCACTCCAGACATCAGCTAAGCATCCTTTCAAGGTTCTCCACAATGCCTTTAGCGACAATTATTAGTAAAAAATCTAATGTGTATTGTAATTCATAAAATCTCTGTAACATATGATCTTTTCATATATATATATATATATATATATATATATATATATATATATATATATATATATATATATATATATATATATATATATATATATATATATATATATATATATATATATAGATATATATATATATATATGTGTATATATATATATATATATATATATATATATATATATATATATATATATATATATATATATATATATATATATATATATATATATATATATATATATATATATATATATATATATATATATATATATATATATATATATATATATATATATATATATATATATATATATATATATATATATATATATATATATATATATACATATATATATATATATATATATATATATATATATATATATATATATATATATATATATATATATATATATATATATATATATATACATATCTATATATATATATATATATATATATATATATATATATATATATATATATATATATATATATATATTTATATATATATATATATATATATATATATATATATATATATATATATATATATATATATATATATATATATATATACCATTCACCAAAAGGTTGTCACATTCACGTTCAGCTGAGCAATTTGGGATAGAATGGTCTGTTCACAAAATTGGTGGTAGTCTTGTGCTACAGAAAACTTCCCATGGAATAAGGAATGTTTCATGAATTAGGAAACGAAATTACACTTTAAAATTCAATACAAAGGACACATTAGCCGCAAGCAAACCAATATACACTAAAATTAGCAGGAAAAAATAGTTTACTTCCCTTCATATTTCACATCTGAACCTTTTTTCAAACATATCAGCAAGTCAAACACATGTACATAAATTACAATAATCTTTATCTACATATCTACAGAGTCAAAAGTGGGTATGACCTCCGCGATCAGCAATAACGCCCACCAGGTGGTGTGGCATGCTGTCCACCAGCTGTACAAGGTTCTCAGCAGGTATCCTGTCCCATTCTTCCAAGAGTGCCTTATGTAATTTTCAAAAGGTGGATGGCTTGTTGTCCCATTGTCTAATTGCACTGCCCAATTGATCCCATAGATGTTCTATGTGGTTGAGATCTGGGCTCAGTGCAGGCTGCCTCAGGACATTCACATACAGTCCTTCAAGGTAAGTACCAGGCTAGTACCAGAACAGTGAATTGCAGATTGGTAGCGATGGGTTACAGAACCCGTACATGTGCTGTGAGGCCAAAGCTCATCCCCAGACATAAAAGAATCAGTCTGGCTTGGGCCCGCCAACACCGGAAACCGACTGTCAACACTGGCACTATGTGGTTCTTCAATGAGAGTTCAGAATTCTGCTGTTTTCGGTAGATGCTAGGAGTCATGTACACAGACAGGCTGGAGAACGCCTCAGGGATGAGTGTATATAAGCTTGAGTTACTGGAGGTGGTGGATCTGTCCATATGTGGAGTGTCATTTTGTGCAGACGGCAAGAATCAGCTTGTCATTCTGGATCAAAACGTAACTGGTGACGTGTACAGACAGTTGCTGGATAGGAAACTTCTACTATGGACCTGTGGTTATTTAATGCCTCAGCCCAGTGAACACATGTGGCAACTAATTACTTTGAAGGATAGGATGTGAACGTCCTGAGGCAGCCTGCACTGAGCCCAGATCTCGACCACATGGAACATTTATGGAATCAATTGATGATATGTCTGAGAAAAAGGTTCAGATGTGAAATATGAAAGGAAGTGAACATTACTTTTTCCCCTGCTAATTTTAGTGTATATTGGTTTGTTTGCAACTAATGTGCCCTTTGTTTCGAATTTTAAAGTGTAATTTCGTTTCCTAACTCACGAAACATATCTTTATCCAGGGGAAGTTTTACTGCAGCACATGACTACTACCAATTTTGTGAACAGATCATTCTATTCTAACTTTCTAAAAAAATGCATGTGACAAACTTTTTGGCTTTTTTAACAGTGTGTATATGTATATATATATATATATATATATATATATATATATATATATATATATATATATATATATATATATATATATATATATATATATATATATATATATATATATATATATATATATATATATATATATATATATATATATATATATATATATATATATATATATATAAATATATATATATATATATATATATATATATATATATATATATATATATATATATATATATATATATATATATATATATATATATATATATATATATATATATATACATATATATATATATATATATATATATATATATATATATATATATATATATATATATATATATATATATATATATATATATATATATATATATATATATATATATATATATATATATATATATATATATATACATACATACATACAGTATACAGTATATATATATATATATATATATATATATATATATATATATATATATATATATATATATATATATATATATATATAAATGGATGTGTGTATGTGTGCATGTGTGTTCCACATACACTCTGAAATGCATTGGGCAATTTCATCCAAACTTGGAATACTTATGACTTACCATCTGGGAAAGAACACTGAGTGGGTAAGACATCACTGGCACCAAAGGGACGGTGTGGGAAGGAGGTGTGGGAAGGGGGTGTAAAGGGGTGAAATGTAAAAATAACCCAAACGACATATGTTTTTCTAGGTCCCTGAGATGAATAGTGACACCCCCAATGCCCTTCAAGTCCAAATTCAGCCCTGATAGGGAGGGGTCTGAGAAGGTGGTGGGAAGGGGTGATGTAAAAATAACCCAGAACAACAGATATTAGTGTCTAATCCATAGTTTTCAAGGTTGCCGATGATTAGTGACCCTCCTGATGCCCTTTAAGTCCCATTTCAGCCCCGATAGGGAGTGGGATGAGAAGGGGGTGGAAAGGGCATGACGTAAAATAACCCAAAATGACAGATATTAGTGTCTGACCCATAGTTTTTGAGGTCGCTGAGATGAATAGTGATACTCCTGATGCCCTTTAAGCCCAAATTCAGCCCCGATAGGGAGAGGGGTGAGAAGGGGTTGGAAGGAGTGAGATGTATAAATAACTGAAAACGACAGATATTAGTTTCTAATCCATAGTGACCCTCCTGATGCCCTCCAAATCCAAATGCAGCCCCAATAGGGAGAGGGGTGAGTAGGGGTGGAAAGGGGTGACGTAAAAATAACCGAAAACAACAGATATATATTGTTGAATCAATAGTTTTCAAGGTTGCTGAGATGAATAGTAACACTGCCGATGCCCTTCAAGTTCAAGGTCAGCCCCGATAGGGATGGGGTTCGAAGGGGTGGGAAGGGGTTGACATGTAAAAAACCCAAAATGACAGATATTAGTGTCTGATCCATGGTTTTCGAGGTCGCTGAGATTAATAGTGATGCTCCCGATGCCCTTTAAGTCCAAATTCAGCCTTGATAGGGAGGGGGTGAGAAGGGGTGGGAAGGAGTGACTTGTAAAAATAACCCAAAACAACAGATATTAGTGTCTAATCCATAGTTTTTGAGGTTGCTGTGATGAACAGAGACATTCCTGATGCCCTTTAAGTCCAAGTTCAGCCCTGATAGGAAGGGGGTTGTGAGAATGGTGTGGAAAAAGGGTGACATGTAAAAATAACCTAAAACGACAGATATTAGTGCCAAATGCATAGTTTTTGAGATCTCTGAGATGAATAGTGACACTCCTGATGCCCTTTAAGTCCAAGTTCATCCCCAATAGGAAGGGGGTGAGAAGGAGTGGGAAGGGGGTGACATGTAAAAATTAACAAAAATTGACAAATATTAGTGTCCACTTCATAGTTTTTGAGATCGCTGAGATGAATAGTGACACTCTTGATCCCTCTAAGTCCAAGTTCATCCTCGATAGGAAAGGGGGTGTGAGAAGGAATGGGAAGGGGCGCTATGTAAAAGTAACCGAAAACAACTGATATTAGTATCTAATCCATAGTTTTCAAGGCCACTGAGATGAATAATGACACTCCCGATGCCTTTTAAGTCCAAGTTTAGCCCCAGTAGGAAGGGGGCTGAGAAGGAGTGGGAAGGGAGTGACATAAGAATAACCAAAAACGACAGATATTAGTGTCTAATCCATAGTTTTTGAGGTTGCTGAGATGAATAGTGGTAAGGGGCTGTTGAGGTTACACCTCCGCTTACTATCCCACATAGTGCGCGGCATTCCTCCTTGGATCTGCATACAAGAAGGAATGCTTCCCACTATGTGGGAGAGTAAACAGAGGCGTAACCCCAAAAGCGACTTACCACAAAATAAGCTTCAGAATAGTAAGCGTGACCTTGTAGCAGCCATAAATAAACTACAACACTGCTCTGGGGGGACCGAAGATGTGCACAAATGACGTTTACAAATTCATTTGTCTAGAGGAGATGTGTAAATCTCACAACCAAAACTAAATCTGGCACACTACAACGAGCCTTTGGAGACTTATGCTAGCTCATAGAAATCAAGGGGCCATTCATTAACATTATATAGATGTTCACGACAGGAAGCCATCTCTACAAGAGCTGATAGAAGGCACCCTGGTTGTACACAGAGGATAACTATGGTCGCTCATAATAGCCGAAGCTGTAAGCATTGCTATCGAGAAATCAACCCTGAATATTCAACAAGAGTTGGATCATATACTCCCCTCAAGCAGGAGAAGGAATGCGTGAGCTAACAGGGACCAGACAGCATGCCCCCAACCACAGACACATTGCACCCCTTAAGAGATGTGAGAGCGGCCAGCAAAGGCCAAGTAACATGCTTGCTCAAGTCACTGAGGCCCCGTCCAACATGAACCTCCAGCCGTTAATCAACGCAGAACCTTTAGACACACACATACACTCAAATTTAATATTTTACACATTTATGTAAAAACAGACAATTGCTTATTTGTACTGTTTACATATGTTATAAAATTTTATTTATTTTTGTACCTTACTTTCTGAATTTGCAAATTAACATTTAAAACTTTACTAAATTCTAAACACAAATTTCAGGAAACACTAGTACATGGTATTATATTTTGAGTATTTATTTAACTATATATTTAAACTTTCACTTTTGTTGTCATACATGTTCCCTGTACCCAAAGCAACGCCCTGAAATGGTTAAGCTGTTAATCCCTTGAACATCCAGTACCCAGACCTCAAGGTCAGTCTCCCCACACGATGATATAAAAGGTTGAAAGGCCGCATTGTAAGTCAGTAGTCGCTTGATAATGCAATAGAGGCGAAACAGCTGTCGCGACAAAAATCAATAAATGGAAGAAGGAGGTCTGCGTATTTTCCACCAGAAACTGACAAACAAGAATCAGAAAAAATTCAGAGGGTATGAAGATACCTGCAGGAAACTTACTGATGCCACTAAGGCAATTGCTTTTAACAAAAAAATATTTTCATGATGTTGCCTTGTAATACGTATATCCTCCTATAATTTTGACGTATTTACTGTTTTCATGTGTTATGTGTAATGATAATGATTGTTGAAGTGTCATATTTGGTTTGGCATCAGATCTCAAAAGAACTAATGATTAAATAACTTGATAGCGTAATTTAGAATTGATAATACAATTTTAATAGTAACTTAATTTAGAATAATATATTTCTTGGTAAAAGCGTAGTATATGAACACACGTGTGTGTGTCCACCAAGGACTTGTATCATTTCAATTGTCATCATTTGAGATAAGAGAGAGCGCTTTGTTTTGGGTTAGTGATGACAGGTTTGGAAAACAAATGCCGATTCGTCCCATACGAGCTCAAGAAGCGTGATTTCATGTTGTTACACGTGTTGTTTGAGTCACGTACGCCATGTTTTGTAAGATTGCGTTCAAAACGTTTTGCTGGGATGATGTCATTTTCCTTCTAGAAGCTTCTCCATTGTATCTCGCACCCAAAATGCTTTAATGACGTCACCTCCCCGCTTCTAGAACTTTTGTATCTCGTACCCAAAATGCTTTAATGACATCATGTAATTGTTTCACGTTTTACTGGAATTCTAAAATCTGTTTCATTCTGATTTCTGAGACCAGTTGATTTGGTTCCCTCTCTCTCTCTCGTTCTTAGAAAGAGATTACTTTTAACGTAGTGTTTTGTGGTCACGTATTAGCGTTAACTTTTGAGATCTGAATTTAGTAAAGTAATTTAGTTTGTAACGGCGCCTGGTAAAAAAGTGTGTTTTGTGGTAATGCAGCTGCAGAAAGTGATTAACAGAGGTTTTCACAAGTTTCTGTAAGGTAACGTGAATTTTACTTATTAATATCATGGTATGATAAGTTAGGAAATTTTGAACAAGTGAAATCATTATTGATAAATCTTATGTGTATTTTTGTGTGTTTTTCTATTTGCAATCTCTTTCTATTTTCACATTTTTTGTGTTTGTGATGTAACATTTATTTACGTAGCATTTTAAGTATTTCTTGGTAATTTAACATTGCATATTTGATTTAATATTTCATTTAAGATTTTCTGTTTAAATCTTGAATAATTCTTGATAGTTTAAATTTTGCTTGATCAATTTAAATTCCTGATAAAGTTTTTGTGAATTAGTTGTGTTTCATGATTTAATTCAAGAATTAATTGAGTGTTGGGTTATTTTCAAGTAATAATAAATTTTTCAGATTGTGAATTCTAAATATAAACTTTGAATTTAAATGTTTGTATTTAACATTTTTAGAAAAAGTGTTTCATTTATTGATCACCAGTGAATAGGATTGATTGTGTGTGCATAAGGCAAAGTGATAAACATGTTTTGTTCTTTTAGTTTTGTTAAAGTGAATTAAGACCAGGGAAACAGTTAGAGTTTTTTGATGGAATGATGCCCTTCTACTCTAGAATATTTCTAGTTTAATTTTTGATACCTCACACATATTCTGATAACCATAGTTTGATTCTTCAAGTAATAAGTTTTTTCTTAAGGGATCACTGTTACCTTTAGAGTATTCAGTCGTAATAATTAATGTTATGAGAGTTTAGGTATCTGGCTGAAGTGAGGTATATTTTTGAATTTTGAGATTAGTTGTGTAATAACCAGGTACTTGATACGCATTGTGACAATATATATACATATATATATCCCTATGTGTGTACATATACATACATGCACACACACACACACACACACACACACACACACACACATATATATATATATATATATATATATATATATATATATATATATATATATATATATATATGCAGAATCTACTGGTCACTTTTCCCAGACACATATGTAATTCTAATAGCCACAATGTCCTCTTAACTTCGCTAATTCTTCGCGCTTTTTTGGATATGCTTGTAACTACGAAGCCGATAGATCCAAAGGGAAGAAATTGAAGAGCCTGTGACGGCCGGCCGCCAGAAGCGAACCCGAGTAACCTTAATCACAAGGAGGTCACGTAGCCGACCTGACCACGAGAAGGATAAAAGTCTATCTCCTCTCATACACATATATACCTGTCGTTTTCAGATATATTTATTAGAGCTGGAATAGACCCATCCTCACCATCGTAGCCAAGTGAGCAATCGTTATTACTGCTTTTTAGGCTGAAATATATATGCAGAATCTACTGGTCACTTTTACCAGACACATATGTAATTCTAATAGCCACAATGCCCTCTCAACTTCGCTAATTCTTCGCGCTTTTTTGGATATGCTTGTAACTACGATGCCGATAGATCCAAAGGGAAGAAATTGAAGAGGCTGTGATGGCCGGCCGCCGGAAGCGAACCCGAGTTACCTTAATCACAAGGAGGTCACGTAGCCGACCTAACCACGAGAAGGATAAAAGTCTATCTCCTCTCGTACATATATATACCTGTCGTTTTCAGATATATTTACTAGAGCTGGAATAGACCCATCCTCACCATCGTAGCCAAGTGGGCAATCGTTTTTATTGCTTTTTGGGCTGAAATATATCCTTCTCGTGGTCAGGTCGGCAACGTGATCTCCTTGTGGTTATGGTGACGCAGGTTCATGTCCAGCGACTGGCAATCACAAGTCTCTTCAATTTCTTGCCTTTGGATGTCACGGCTTCGTAGTTACAAGCATATCCAAAAAAGCGCGAAGAATTCGAGAAGTTAAGAGGGCATTGTGGCTATCAAATTACACATACATACATACATACATACATATATATATATATATATATATATATATATATATATATATATATATATATATATGTATATATATATATATATATATATATATATATATATATATATATATATATATATATATATATATATATATATATATATATATATTTATATATATATATATATATATATATATATATATATATATATATATATATATATATATATATATATATATATATATATATATATATATATATATATATATATATATATATATATATATATATATATATATATATATATATATATATATATATATATATATATATATATATATATATATATATATATATATTAGCCGTTCGACCTCTCTTCCTCACTTTAATCGAATATCAAAAGATTTATCTTTGTTAAAGTAAGAGGGAATACCATGTAGGAAGAGGCAAGTGAGCAGGAGTTGTTTTGAATAGATCCCAACTGTCAAAAGGGGTAGGAGTTTTAGTTATAGGGATATAAGACAGGATACATTTTGCTAGGACAAACCTTAGATAGACTGTACCTTAAGCTAAATTTTCTATGATCTTTTGTACTGGTGAGCCTTTGTCATTTTCCAGATGATACTTACGTGCAAGCCAAGGTGTCTTGTGGGAGGAGCCAAGACCAGTGGCGACCCAAGCTACCCCAAGCTCCAAAAACAGACTGTGAATAGCGTCTGACACAGCAGGACGTGTTTCTGGGCAGTCCACTTAAGCCCCCTTTGTCTCTGTCTTCTCGAACGTGGGGGAAAGAATTACCATTCCAACGGACCAAGGACTTTTGATGCACTTGATCACTGTGTCATATCTCCCAGTGGTAAGTCAGATACTGACAATTACTCCCAGTTCTCTTTCCCTTCGACTGCAACTCTCATTTTCGTGTTTCAAGTTTTCCTCTCTTAAACAGTCACTGACTAAGAAAATCCTAGCAAAACCATATCCCATTTATGAAGTCAAATATATTAAGTACAATTATTGTTGCCTAATGGAATTGCATAAGTTATCCTCCATGGTGTTAAAGCAATATTTTTGGTCTAAGATTCATCCCTTGCAATTAATTAGTGACAAGTGAGAGTTTCTGTAATGCGAGAGTGTTATCTGGATACGCCTCTTCCAGAATTGTGCATGCCTTGGACCTGTCCATCCTCCTGTTTGGAGAAGAATTAGCATCCTTAATACCGAGAACCTCAATTCCCGCGCTTGCAGTAATTTGCCTTATAGAAGGGTCACAAGAGGCCCTAGGCCGTCGTGTTATTCACACTTTATGTTGAGATATTTCATGTCCAAAGTGGGACGAAGTCGGAGCTGTTGTTAGCTCCTGTAAGAAATCAGTTTACACTTTTGTTTTACTTTGTTGAAACTAGTTGTTTTGAGTAATAGTGTTGATTTAATTCATGTGTTTCAGAATAAATCTCCAAACTCAGTGACTCTAGTCTCAACTGGTGACCTGATCTAATTTTGTTTGTTATCTGTCTTTTTTTTAGGTAACTTTTAGCCTTAATTGACAGGATTACGTGGGTCGTAGGTAAAGCAAGGCTAGACAAATCCAAGATATTACAAATTAACTTAATTAGGCAAATGACCCACACAACAACATATATATATATATATATATATATATATATATATATATATATATATATATATATATATATATATATATATATATATATATATATATATATATGTGTGTGTGTGTGTGTGTGTGTGTATTTGTGTTGTATATATATATATATATATATATATATATATATATATATATATATATATATATATATATATATATATATATATATATATATATATATATATATATATATATATATATACGACCACATGAAAGGTGAAAATTAAAGACCAGGTACCAAAGCGCTTTTCGTGTATTGCGTGCACTTCTTCTTTGTACCCCGAAGAAGTGTACACAATACACGAAAGCGCTATACCTGGTCTTTAATTTTCACCTTCATGGTAAATCTACAATATATATTTGTCACGTGCAGTTTGGTGACTTATTGCTGATATATATATATATATATATATATATATATATATATATATATATATATATATATATATATATATATATATATATATATATATATATATATATATATATATATATATATATATATATATATATATATATATATATATATATATATATATATATATATATATATATATATATATATATATATATATATATATATATGTATGTATATATATATATATATATATATATATATATATATATATATATATATATATATATATATATATATATATATATATATATATATACATATATATATATACATATACATATATATATATATATATATATATATATATATATATATATATATATATATATATATATATATATATATATATATATTATTATTATTATTATTATTATTATTATTATTATTATTATTATTATTATCATTATTATTATTAAGAATATTACCTCCTACGCCTCTCCTCTTGCACTAAATTTAAAGTAAAGAACTAAGTAATTGAATAAGGCAAATTTAGTATGATTCACTGAGAAACTCGCCCCTAAAAACCTCTCCCTCGTTTTGGGGGGAAACCCTTTTAAATCTTTCCTTGTCCACCGTGGTGTCGAAATCCCTTGATTCCAGGTGCGGATTCCTGCCGAGAGCTAATCATCACCTGAGGCAGGCCAGCTCGCGGGCGGACCGTGTGCGTTCCTCCATTTTGAATTTGACCCATGTAGCCCCATGGTTCCCACGTGGGGCAGAGTGATCACAACGCCACCTAGGAGGAAAAGCTGTAACTTTCGACGCTATAAAAGAGGCCAGGACAAGAGCTTGCCTGTTTTACGGGCTGCTCCAGGAGCAAGAGCCTGTGCCAGCACAAGGCTGGCTTAATCTTAGACAACAACGAGCTCTCCCTTAGAATTGTTGGCGAGGACACGGAGGACTAAGCTCCGTCCCTTCCCCATTTGCCTACCTATGCAGGACGTGGCGGGCAGAACAAAGTAACTTTTGATGTGAATTAATTCGCTCCTTCGCTGGCCCTCATAAGAAGAGAATTTCAGCTCATAAAGAAAGGTAATGTACCAGGATTTAAGGGTTTTCGTCAGCCACGTACCATGCTATTCTCCACTGGGTTTCCTTTCTTTTCATAGTGCGATATAATTATAGTGAGACCATTATTGCTTTATATTTTGCGCTGTTTAATTTTGCAAAGCATTCACGAGAACAGTAACGTAATTGTTTGACGCCCGAGTCACGGGAATCAAGTTCATTCTGGGCATTTTCCCTGCAATTCATCAATTCCCTTATTACAGTGTTAGTCCCAGTTAAGTAACCGTAAGTGTTCGATTGCAGGATGACTACCCATCTGTGGAACTTTGTCACTTCATGGGCATAGCAGACCACGCTACTTCATTATCAACAACTTTGAAGTGGATCCCAAATCTGGCCACCCCCCACAAGGAAATTCCCTTCATGTGTTTTCGCCTCATTATCCCAGAATTACGCTATCATCTTTTGATGTGTTCCTTTGTAAATATAATGAGTTAAGTTAAACCCCAGAGTTTATCTAATCACTTCCCCTTTGAAGTGGCCTTTCAGGCATTTTTGTTGTTTGTAATTTGAGCTGTCCCTAAGGCCAGAGTCCAGATTTTTGTGGTAATTAAGGTAAGTTGCGCATCATCTAATATACCCCATTGACCTAGCAAGACCCCAGCTTTAAAATTACAACTATATATATATATATATATATATATATATATATATATATATATATATATATATATATATATATGTATGTGTGTGTATGTATATATATATATATATATATATATATATATATATATATATATATATATATATATATATATATATATATATATATATATATATATATATATATTTCTATTTTCCACACGTGATTGTGTGTTGATGATTTCTATATATATATATATATATATATATATATATATATATATATATATATATATATATATATATATATATAAATCATCAAACACAACAATCACGTGTGAACAGAAATCATTCTGACTCACGTCAGGATCAGACCCAGGTCTCTCAGGTGGAAAGCAAGGACGTTATCCACTGAGCCATACAAGTCTAAAAGAAGTTGGAACCTGAGAGCAACTGCACCCAAGGAATTACCTGGGCAAGCTAACTGCTTGCATACCAGCGAGTTTTCCCCAACTTCCCGACTCAGCAATGACCCAATAGACAACATTTCATTCGAATTATCCCTTCTGAGTGAATAAGATAGAAATCATCAACACACAATCACGTGTGGAACAACTCAGCAATGACCCAATAGACAACATTTCATTCGAATTATCCCTTCTGAGTGAATAAGATAGAAATCATCAACACACAATCACGTGTGGAACAGAAATTTATTTCTGTTCCACACGTGATTGTGTGTTGATGATTTTATCTTACTCAGAAGGATAATTCGAATGAAATGTTGTCTATTAGTCATTGCTGAGTCGGGAAGTTGGGGAAAACTCGCTGGTATGCAAGCAGTTAGCTTGCCCAGGTAATTCCTTGGGTGCAGTTGCTCTCAGGTTCCAACTTCTTTTAGACTTGTATGGCTCAGTGGATAACGCCCTTGCTTTCCACCTGAGAGACCTGGGTTCGATCCCGACGTGAGTCAGAAATATATATATATATATATATATATATATATATATATATATATATATATATATTATTATAATAAGCAGACGTCTCGCACAGTGCGCCGCCCCCCACCTAATTTACCTTTTTTGTTTATTAAGAACCACATGGCCGATCGTATTATCAACACTCCGATCTGCCCCTTTTTTTTACCTGGAACAGATATTGAGATGACACAGATAAGAGGGGCCAGGAGGATATTTTATGCCACTCCCTTAAGAAGATTAGCCCAACTAATCTTCTTAAATGGACTTTCTAAAGGCAATTTAAGCTGCCTGAATTGTCTTACCTCTGCAGGAAACCCAGGGCAACGGAATCGCTGCCCACCTGGCCAGTGACTCATGCTTACACTCGTCCCCTACCCCTGGCTGAATGCCTTAAAAGGGAGAAGCAGTTAGCTAGTGAGATAGTTAACTTGAGGAGAAGCCATGAAGTAAGAGTCTTCGAGAGACAGTCCTCCATGCGGGCGTGCGGTAACATTGCTGAGAAGATTTTCTTTCCCTGTCCAACTCCCGACTCCAGACTCCAGTGTCCAGTCATCCTCGAGAGAACTGCCATACGTGTGATCTTCTCTCGTCCTTATTTCGTCAGAGACCAGCTTCCCCTAAGGTAAAGTGGAGTAAAGACTTTCCGATCACGAAAGTTTGCCCTTTAGAAAGCCTGGAGTACCAGCATTTCATTTCTGTCCTTGTGCCAGTTTATCTCGTGCCATTTCCAATGTCCTGTGTTCGAGTGTAAAAGTGGTCATTCATTCCTCGAGTCTTTGGCGCCCTCAGTGCAAACTCGAGTCATATTCGGTGTTATATTGTTCCTTTACTGGCGTGTAATGAGTAAATCTCTTTTGCAGAGGGACCCATTTGCAGTGGACTCATCTTGGCCTGTGCCTGGCCTTTATTCAAGACTCCAGCCGAAGGATCTTCAGGCGTTGCAAGCCCTTTATCAATTTACTTATCCATTTTCCCTTCAAATGCTTGCTTTAGTAAATGTAATTCTTTAATTTAGCCCAAGTGTTTACGTAACATTTCCTTATGAAGTAGAGCCTTCAGCTCCTAAATTCTCCCCTTTTTCATATTTTTTTTACAATTTCCCTTTACAAAAGTCAGAACTCCAAGGCCAATTAAATAAAGTTTCCGTTGCCGGCGTGTAAAATACCATAAACCCAGGGGAAATATGTAAAATATATATATATATATATATATATATATATATATATATATATATATATATATATATATATATATATATATATATATATATATGTGTGTGTGTGTGTGTGTGTGTGTGTGGGTGTGTAAAACCTGCTTATGTACAGCCTATCATTAACATGAATGCATTGCATTTATATATGGTGATAATGAAAGACCATACTAACTTAACTGCATAATTCTCTTACATACAGGAAACCGCTGTTTTCAGAACCTTGGAGAGAGAGATAGAGAGAGACAGACAGACAGAGAGACAGACAGAGAGACAGGGAAGCAGAAACAGACAGAGATTGACACACTAGTTTTACTTTCTCCTTAAAAGCAACATTCTTCATGAGCGAAGAGAAGATAAAGCACGAGAACACAACCAATTTTAATCCAAAATAGAATCTCCATCCAGCTCAGCGTTTTAAAAAAGTGTATTTTTTATAAAAACCTGTAAAAATCTGGCTGTTCTGGAATTCTGGAATCCAGCTTTTGTAACTGGATGGGTCGATTGCGTTTAACGTAAACTTCGTGCTCTTAAATAGTACGAAAAATGTAAGTAATTTGCCCATAAATCTCAAAGAGCCGTCGTAGCGTTTAATTACACTTAACTATGCTGTATGTGATTACAAAAGAATAAATGCCTGGTTCGGTAGTTTGCGGCAGAATGAAGGCAAATCAGGGTTTGCTTTGCTAAAAGGAATAATTGATTATGCAGTAGCTACTAAGGAGATTGAGGAAAGGAGGCCCGTGAAGGAAAGGAGAAAATGAGGATCAGATGGGGCTGAGCTCAACGAGAAAAACTTAGAATTTCGGGAACTGGTGACAATTTTTGAAGAAGTGGATCAGAGGAGACGAGAGTTTTGATTATAATAATAAAGTTAAAAAGATGAAGTTTATTGGGAAAAGAAAGAGAGCAACTCGAGTAACAGAGGTCGAATGAAAATGAGAGAATTAGGTCAAAATCTTGCGAATAAAAGAGAAAAAACAGATAAGATCAAGTTTAATAAGTTGATCATGAAAGTTTCTGACATCGTGGAAGGCTTTTGGACCTTGCCGTTGTTGGCTTTAATTGGAGTTGTTTTCAGTGAGTTTTTAGTTTGAGTCTGGATATTTCGTGTTTTTTCGTAATAAAGACCCATTCTGTATTGTACGGGCAAAGTGAAAACGGTAAAGTCGGATTTTTTTATGGCAGTCTGATTTGTCTCTTGATACTGGAAAAACTAAGAAATTGAAAAGGTTGTGCTGTAAAAGTCTCCTCTCGGAAATTCACTAATATTTTCATCAAAATATTAATTTAGATATTTCTGACGTACGTTACACGGAAATGAATCAAAATTTCAACTCAACTTTTAATTAATTGATAAACAGAAATACTGAATGCTTGCTTACAGGGGCAAGCTCAGATGAATAATCTCCACGAGATAAAAATAGCTACTTTCTCGTAACGCTGCTGTGCGCACATAATGCGCGATGATGGATGCAAATTACGAAGATATCTTACCGAATGATATTCACATTAATATTAGGGAATCAAATCTACTCGCCCGTTTGGTACATGATCTCTCTCTCTCTCTCTCTCTCTCTCTCTCTCTCTCTCTCTCTCTCTCTCTCTCTCTCGTCATGAAATGATAGGTTTGCACACTTCAAAAGCGAGAGATTCAGTGCCCGAATGCGGGGTAAATTAAGTGAGGACGTAGCGAGAGAGAAATGCTTTCTGAATGTAGCAGTGACCATTATGTCTTTTTTTTCTGGAACCACCGCAAGTTTAACTTTGATAAAGATTATACATGTGTGTATGAATGTATTTATGTCTATATGTATGTGTCATGGGTTCACTGTTTGAATTGAATCTGTGACCCGGGTACGAATAAATTTTTTACAGCTCTTTTTATCACAGCAGAGACAGCTTTAAACTGCATAAGAAAACCTCCATTCACTGTCGCCATGATGACGCCATCGTTTCTTTCAGTTTCCCCTGAAAACATCCTATTGACATAAAAGTTTTTCATAAATGTTTTCCCCATCTTTTTCCTCGGGCTTAACCCACCCAGACTCCCGAATGGCACGAGATAACGGAAAACTGGCTCTCAAGAATTTTTCCGTCTGAGGATTATTGCCGTTAAGATAAATTCTCCCAAGGACGTCTCATACTGAAGGACTTGTCCTTCCACGATCCTTTGCTCCTTCCTTCCATGCAGGGAGTAGGAAGGCTATTTCAGATGGTGTACTTGTTGTCCCCAATTTGTATTATGCTGCATGAAACTCTCAGCCGCGGCCCATGAAACTTTCAGTCACGGCCCGGTGGTGGCCTGTGTTGTTGGCACCTATAGTGGTGCCAGACGCACTAACATGGCTAACTTTAACCTTAAACAAAATTAAAACTACTGAGGCTAGAGGGCTGCAATTTGATATGTTTAATGACTGGGGGGTGGATGATCAACATACCAATTTGCAGCTCTTTAGCCTTAGTAGTTTTAAAGATCTGAGGGCGGACAGGAAAAGTGTGGACGGACAGACAAATAGCCTTCTCAATAGTTTTCTGTTACAGAAAACTAAAACCACGCCAGTGAGAAAGGGCGCTAATAATAATAATAATAATAATAATAATAATAATAATAATAATAATAATAATAATTCTACCTCTATCACCCCATCCAGGATCGATGCTTGAAGAATCGACGTATGCGATTCGCAGTCTCGACACTTTTCTCTCTCTTCTTCCGGCAACGAACTTCCTTCAACCTCTTGTCGCTTTCTCATTCGCTGACTAGCGAGTCGTGTTTTCTTTTGGGGCAAGGCGTCCTTTTGTCGACTGGCCGTATTACAATAAGTGAGCTTCAACAACGTTAACATTCGTTGAGTCGTAATATATTATTCTCTGGACCATGGTTTACCATCGTCTCCGGTGTGACCTCCCGAGTTTCAGGGTTCACGTGGCACTCTTTTCTCTCGTTTCTTGATTAATGGATTTGTAGCAGTAGTGATATGAAAATTGCTCCACTCGTATTTTACGTTTCTATGAGCTCTGGAAAATTTACTGAATTTCGTAACGAAGAAAGAAACCTCAGTTATATACCTCCTGTCACGGATTACCAGAACACCAAAGAGTATAGAGAAGTAAAGAGTGGACAGTCGCTCGAGTCCTTCTGGGAAAATTGTAACAGCGGGACCGGTGGCGCCATCCGACGGTGAACGCGTAAACTGTGATAGCAGTTGTTTGTGCTGGCATACACCACACTAATGTTTAAGACGAATTTTAGCACTTTTGTGGGTTGTAACACTATCTTCTGATCTTTTATTATTATTTATATAGCAATGCACTAATCTGGATTGATTATTTAAATATTCTATTAAAAAAAATGAGTAAATACATACAGCTTATCCTGGTGCTAAACCAGGTTTCATTCAAAAGGTCGAAAATTATGGATGAAAGGAAATTAATAAATAAATAAATAAAAATTATAAGAGATATCAGGTCAAACTATAAACAAACTGAAATTCCCCGGTTGTAAATTGACATCTTTATTTTATCATACTGAAATTGATATCTTTATTTTATCTTACTGAAATTGATATCTTTATTTTATTCTACTGGGCCTGGATGCACTAACATTGACGATGGTGTAAAGTTAAGTTTTTGTTCGTCACATTACATTTTTGGGTTCTTTAAGGTTTTTTCAACATTACATAGTCACATACCAGATGGTAATAAACTTTTTTTTTCAAACTTTTTTTTCTGCGACTGTTGACAAATACAAATATGTACCGAACCATATTATTCAGAAATTAAATGGAAAACAGGACTATTATCACAAGGAAAGCCAGAAAAATGAGGATACAAACACCATCATAAGTTAAGACATCGCAAGTATGTTTAGCACATCTGGACCCTACACTGCAAGTATACATTTTCAGTATTACAGATAACTGAACTTCATGAGTTTTCGGTTCTTTCGACCTGCAACTGAAAGACTTTTGTTTGCATCTTTTAAAGTGTGATGAAGGCCGATGCGTATAAAGAGGATGGCAATGAAGAACCTGCAGTTGCACACAGAACAAGCTAAAAACTTTCCCTGCATCTGTTCCTCCAAGCTCGTCACAAGTCTGTAGTGAACTCTGCTTATGCAGTAGATGTCGGAAACCATCTTTCTATACTCGTTTTCCATGTGAGTAATCATGTCGTAAAGGACTGTACTTGGCACAATCAGCCCCTCTCCTAGTGTGTTACCATGTCTTCTTGGAAAGGAAAACATGAACAGGGTTGTGTGGATCAAGAGTACTTTGAAGCTTTGTCCTGCATTCGCTACAAACCTTGTGACGAATCTTACACACAATGAAACCTGTGATATATGCTAACACATTTCATTCAGGGAAGGTCATTACTGACTGTACTGATGCAGGAATTGGCAGAGAAGAATGTGTGACTTTCGCTGCAGATTTTGCAAGACCTGAAGTCCTTATATTGTTCAGAGTTACCAAGAAGGTATCAATGTCGTCTTGGCAGTTAGCACC
Source organism: Macrobrachium rosenbergii (assembly GCF_040412425.1). Classification (NCBI taxonomy): domain Eukaryota; kingdom Metazoa; phylum Arthropoda; class Malacostraca; order Decapoda; family Palaemonidae; genus Macrobrachium; species Macrobrachium rosenbergii. Next base: position 46,652,416 of record NC_089793.1, read on the forward strand.
AGACTTGGAACCATAATAGCATCCACCATGACTTGGCGGAATGCACTCCTGAACTGACATGCATCCGGATTGTCCCTGTGCCCACCTTTCCCCCGAATTATTGAAAATAAATTCTCCAAACAATCTTGATTGAGTTTGTTGGTTAACAGGTAAGACAGCTTGTACTTTGAATGTAACTCATCCCACAACTGTAACAGACCTTTGATTGCCATCTGCCATCCAGAGAGACAAGGCAGCTTTCGTGGACCAAGTGATTTGATACCATCCAACCATGTGAGGCAGTTAACCAGAAATTCCTTGTGACCTGATTTCAGACTCAATATGGCATGTCAAATTTTTGCATTACTGGTACGAGTTCCACTATTGAAACAGTTGAACAATTGGTCCATCTCCTCAACAAAGTCTGTGTACTATTAAATCAACACACAGTACATTCCTCATCATGAGCATTTGACAGCTTGTGAAAGGGTGTCATATCAACCAAATTAATTAATTAAATATATAATAATTAAATAATTTAAACTTTTACTTAGCACATTTCTCCTCATACTACACTATACCACCAGTGCTCAATTTTTACGGGAAAGTTTGTGTGACAACAGGAGCAGAAGAAGAATAGAGAAACAATGGAAGAAAAAAGACAACGAAAGAAGAGACAAGAACGAAGCGATTATGACACAAAGTTTCCGGGGAAACCCAATTAAACAAACAAACACTGCTATATGAAATAGCCTGAGCAATAAGAGAATGCCTGATTCGCTACAACAACACTCAGTAACCATAGTGGTGTTTAGACAAAACATGGCGAATGAAACAACCAAAGCAGAGAGATTAGAATACAGTGTACTCTTCGGTCAAAGGAACAACGAGAGAATAATCATCAACATATCTCATTATTTCGTTAGTGTGAACTTAGTTACGATAAAATGTAAATGAAAACATATCATTCACCTTTCCTTGTCTTTGGGGAATCAAAAAAATTATAACTCATGCCTTCTCTTTCTTGAATTACGGCAATTAACTGCAGCACAAAACTGTGTCCCTGTCATGTTGTTGACATCTTCCAGCTCCAATTACTCACACGCCGGTAGAGGCGCCACCGTCGCCCGCAGTTACAAAGGGCAGGCTCGAGTGTCCTCTCTTTACCTCTGTACACTCTTTGCAGGGCACTAACAACTTGTGTCATACAATAAAAAATAGTAAAAAAACCAGAAAAAGACAGAATACATTTCATCGTGACAAAAATCAGTCGTGCAATCATTCCCACGAAAGATAAAATGGTACTTACAAATGGTTGCCCTAATCTGGGGTCTGTGCCACAAGGTCTCTGTTGGTGAATCCAGGTTGCGGAACACGAAATGCAAAATGTGAAGACTTGATCTGTGCAAGCAAACTCTTTATACCTTTACAGCACCGATGGACCTCCCTGTGCAAGTGCCTGTCCTGGCATAAGTCCGCCGTACTCTTATACCAACTAAGAGGTGCTAAAAGAACACGTCTTTTTTTAATCTTCTTTATTTAGCATTTTATGCCGTAAAGTGGCAACATGTAGTCTATATTTGTGGCTATTTCGCACATGGTGAAGCGATTTTTACCCCAAATAGAAGACTATTGGCTACCTGGTGTGGAGTTTTGTCGGAAATTGTGCTTGTGTGTCACCGCTTTAGTTTGAGAACACTTGATACCTAATAGAATATCAATAATTATAATGTGAGAAATAATGTTGATAACAATGAGATACTTTATTTCAGCTCACAAACATATACAAATACGGAAGGAATTATCTCCTTTAATCTCTTCCCTCCCACTTCGTTACCTTCTACAAGACTAGCTGATTCCCCCTTCCATTACCACAACAGTGTTGCCCATTTTATCTCCTTCCGCCATCATTCAGTGGAAACTAATTCCTCACATGCAAGCTATCCAGTAAATATGATTTTGAGAGTTAATGCCAATTTTCTTTACAGTCAATACTGCAGTGAATTCTGAAAATGTGAATTAAGTTCTCCAGATATCATCGTTGATATTATTATTACCATTATTGGAATTTATGTAAGTTATTGTTCACTTATTCTTGCTACGAGCAAAGGATATGAAAATAGGGTGATTTCTTTCGGTCGCGTTCTTAAGAACTCCCACATGTCTGATATTCAGTCTTATGAGTTGTAACACGAGGAACTTGTCGAGGTTTTTCGTTCGTTTTACTCTCGTGCGGCTTTAGTGCATTTTAAGCTATTGAACTGTTTGTTTTATTTTCCAGTACAATGTACCTCACAATAGTTGCATAACCTTCAATGAATATAAAGTACTTTTCTTTATCCTCCTTTGTAGTACAAATGGGATATTTCCTTCCTTTGAATTGCCAAGATGTGTCCACTCGCAGCGAGCATTATTGATGCTGTCGGTTTCTGAGGACTTAGACCAAAAATTTTGGTTTCCCTGTTCGTGGACTCTCGTAGGTATACCGATGAGTATGTGGTGTAAGAGTCTGAGTCTGTTTCCGAAGTTTATTGCTATTGTAATCAGAAACATAACGAGGAGTGGAAGCAATGTTCCAGGAAATGAAGGAGTCACTGGAACGTTTTAAAGAAGCAATGAGTGTTGGTTGTGCATGTTTAAGAATGTAATAAGGTTGCCTAACGTATAAATAGGCCTTTGCGGTATGTCTAGGCCCACCGATGCCAGAGACCTTATGTTAAGTACCGCCACCCATGTCTTAGGCATCATCTCCCAAGTTCCGAAAGAGCTATATCCGGTGGGACTGGGAGGACACCGTTTCATTTTTTTACACAAATTTATTCATCTTATTATTTAAATTTTCTGAATATGAGTATCCGTTTATACTGCAATGCCCTCCAAAGAGCGTCTTTTTTTTTTTTTTTTGTCATGGAGAAAGAGAGAGAGAAAGAGAGACAAACAGACATACAGACTGAGACAGACAGACAGACAGAGAACTCCATCTTCACCCGCCAGTTTCCAGAATTTTCGCTGGATCAACCAGTGCATTGATAAATGCATCTCTGTACTAATAATTTTGTTCTAATTTGATTGAGATGTCCGATTCTTTGAAAGGAGTGTGTACAAAATTCTTTAAGGGTTGTTTCGAATTATTTCACAAAACCCTTTTCTATGTCTCCTCATATAAACCAAATTTCTTTACAAGACGAGTTTGTTATTTCCTAAAGTGAAGTTTAACAACGATTCTTTTTGAGAGAGATTTTCAGAGAAAACTTCCTCAAAATACGTGTGCACTGTCCATGGGTTTATGTCTGTGTGAAACCGCAGAAAAAAGACAAAAAATTTTGAAACATCAGGAATTAAATGAAAATCAAGAAGAGGAAACGGGACGAAATACCGGCTTAAAGCAGCACAGCCACGAATGACAGCACCTCTTCAGCAGGGAAAATATTAATTTTCCGGCGAATTTTCAAGATGAAATAGAATGAGGATAAGGATGGAACAAAATTCAGAAGAAAGGAAATGATGGCGGTAATTTGTTTTTCGGAAGAAAGGAGCAGAAAAAGAAATATTCAGACAGAAAACGCATCAAAGCTTCATCTCTTTGCCTCCTGCGTGCGTTGCAAGCACCTATTCCATGCAACTGCCCATCGCAAGGAAATTGACTGGTGGTCTTGGCTGGATTTTTTTATTCGTTTTTTTTATTTATTATTATTTTTGTTTATTTTTTTGGTTGGGGGGCGGGGTTAAGAAGATGGCTGCTTCCAGAATGGGATTTCCTGCCAAGCTAGTAGAACCAATGTGTTGTTTCCTTTCTTCTTCTTCTTCTTCTTCTTCTTCTTCTTCTTCTTCTTCTTCTTCTTCTTCTTCTTCTTCTTCTTCTTCTTCTTCTTCTTCTTCTTCTTTTTGTGCTGTACTTGAAATTTATTGAAGACATATATGTAAAATAAATTTTAATATCTTCCAATGTTCTATTGCATTCTTCATTTACTGTTATCATCTATGCATATGTAAATGTCTTTCAATTCGCTGCGATGCATCTGGGTGTAGTAAATCAAGGCGAGTGCGTAACTGCCGACCCATGAGCTCTGCAGGCGTGCGCTTTGTGGTACAGTGAGGTGTAGTTCGGTAAGTCAGTAGAAATTGACACAACTTGGTATTTAAAGATGTATTACACGATTGCAATGTTCTCATCGCCCTCTTCATTCCTTGTTTGAATGTTCTTACTGTATTTTCGGCCTGCCCATTACTGCTTGGGTGATAAGCGGGTATCAGTATATGCTTTACACCATTTTGGGTCATGAACTCTTTAAATTCCTCAGCCACAAACTGTCTTCCATTATCAGACACGAGCTCTACACAAACCCCATGCTGAGCAAATACCCGCCGCATGATCTCAATGGTATTCATAGTTGTAACTGATTTCATTGGGTGTACTTCCGGCCATTTTGAATATGCGTCAATCATAATGAGGTACATTTGTCCCAGGAAGGGTCCTGCGAAATCAACATGTACTCTTTTCCACGGACCAGAAGGCCACTTCCACGGATTACCCTCAGCACGAGTCGGCATTGGCTGAGTAGCCTGACAAGCAGAGCAACTTTGCACAGTGTTTTCAATATCTTGATCGATATTCGGCCACACACATGCAAGCGAGCTAATCCTTTCATCCTAACAATCCCCGGATGACCACCATGTAGCTCTTCTAAAATTTGAATCCTATATCTCGACGGTATTACCACCCTGGCACCCCATAGAAGACATCCCTCTTCAATTGAAAACTCATGCTGACGGCTATGGAAGGGTTTCAGTTCCTGTGCTATGTCCTCAGAGTCTGGCCATCCATTTCTTGTATAATATAAAGCTCTAGCCAGTACAGCATCATGCAAAGTTTCCCTTGCAACAGATTTTGCAGTTACAGGAAGAGAGTTCACCTGGTGCATGTTAAATGCAGTTGCTTCTTGTGTCCAGTTTACAAGCTTATCTGATGCATTGAGTCACAATCTGGTAAAGGCAACCGTGAGAGTGCATCAGCATTTCCATTGTCACTTGAACGACGTAATTCAATGTCATAATCATAAGCTGCTAACTGTATAGCCCAGCGTTGTATTCTTGCAGCTGCAAGGACTGGAATACCCTTCCTGGGTCCCAGAATGTATGACAGTGGTTTGTTATCTGTAATAAGGGTGAATTTACGACCATATAAATATTGATGAAACTTCCGTAGTCCAAAGATGATTGCCAAACCCTCACGCTCAATTTGGGAATAGTTACGTTCAGTGGGTGTTAACATTCTTGATGCATAAGCAATTGGTCTCTCTCCGTTACTGGTGAAAGGATTAGCTCGCTTGCATGTGTGGTGGCCGAATATCGATCAAGATATTGAAAACACTGTGCAAAGTTGCTCTGCTTGTCAGGCTACTCAGCCAATGCCGACTCGTGCTGAGGGTAATCCGTGGAAGTGGCCTTCTGGTCCGTGGAAAAGAGTACATGTTGATTTTGCAGGACCCTTCCTGGGACAAATGTACCTCATTATGATTGACGCATATTCAAAATGGCCGGAAGTACACCCAATGAAATCAGTTACAACTATGAATACCATTGAGATCATGCGGCGGGTATTTGCTCAGCATGGGGTTTGTGTAGAGCTCGTGTCTGATAATGGAAGACAGTTTGTGGCTGAGGAATTTAAAGAGTTCATGACCCTGAATCTTCGTGACGTTTTCATCCGCCATTTCCTGACTTAGCGCAATCGAAAATGCTTTCTTTAAGTCAAGCTCCTGTTCACTTAATAGTTTCCTCTGTGCCGAGCGGTTGGCCAATCCAATAACAAACAAGTCTCTTAAAACTTCCTCTTGAAAAGCACCAAACTGACATGTTTCCGCCAATTTCCGTTGCTCCGTTGCATACTCAGTGATGGATTCTCCTGGACGTTGCTTCCTATTGTAAAACTTGAAACGTTCAGCTATCAGGATGGGTTTTGGGTGGAGGTGATTTTCAAAAGCTCAGTAAGTTCTCGATAAGTCCTTGATGAGGGCTTATTAGGGGCAAGCAATGTTTTCAGAAGTCCATATGTAGGAGCGCCAACGGCGCTCAAGAAAACTGCCCGTTTCTTATCTTCCTCTGTTATGTCATTTGCTAAGCAGAACTGATCAAACCTTTCGACATAATCTTCAAAGTCCTCGGATTTGTCATATGCTGCTATATTACCCAAATGCGCCATCCTTAATTTTCCCTTTCGTGAGTCAGTTCCTCGTCGCCATTGAAGTATATTTGGATGGACACAAAACTCAGATAGATCCTTCCTGAACGACTTTATTTTTAAGACTAACTTATAATGATATACAGTTTAAAAGAAGACAATAGTTAACAGGGTTGTTATGCTTAATGAGTAGTAAGTATCTGTAAGCACAAATATAACCTCTGGTAATAGGTAGTTATAAACATAAATACCTAACAGTGCTGTACTTGAAATTTATTGAAGACATATATGTAAAATAAATTTTAATATCTTCCAATGTTCTATTGCATTCTTCATTTACTGTTATCATCTATGCATATGTAAATGTCTGCTGTTTATTAATATTCATTTTTTATTATTATCTTTCTTTCATTATATTTCTCACCACTTCATTCTCTCTCTCTCTCTTTTTTTTTTTTTTTATTGATGCTTGTTATTCTGTGTAACATTGGTAACAATGACTGGTTCAAATTCCTTTGGTTATCAGCTTCGCTTCACCAGCGAAACGCGAAATTATCTCTCTGGGAAGACGGCCAGGGAGGTTAAGAAGGCCGGTTACTATTCCACTTAAATCTAAGTGACATCAAGTCTACTATAATTAGGTCGGTCAGCCAGGCCAGAGGCCTCAGTTTTCATAAGGGTCTGCCGAGTGAGGCCCTTGGTGGATAACCTAAAATCTTGTGGGTTATAGACCAAACTCGCCAATTCTTTTTCATGAAGATTCAGCACAAGTGGCAATATCGTACAAATGGCGTAAATCGGTTGCTTTACACTGCTGAAGATGAAAAAGTTTCCACCTCCCTTGCTGACATAGATCGAAACTGATAGTGTCTCGAAGAAATAAAAAAAGATTTTACCTAAACAAAAAATATGTGGCTAAGATTAAAATCTGAACATTAGTGGCTCAGTGCTTAAGCGTTTACTCTTTTTAGACTGACTATATTTTATATATATATATATATATATATATATATATATATATATATATATATATATATATATATATATATATATCTATATATATATACACACACACAATTTTTTACCACAACACCTATGTATTTACATTTAATATCCAGTTCGCTCTACCTCGGAAATAAGACCGAAGGGGAATGATAATTGATAACTGGTTCGTAACCTGACAGGATTGAAGTGCCGAACAGTGAATACACTCAGTATCCAGTGGGCGCTCTAAACAACCCGGCCATCAGGTGACGAACCACTTATCAATTATAATTTCCCATCGGTATTATTTCCGAGGTAGAGAGAATTGCATATTAAACACCATTTGTAGCTTAACGTTTTTATATATAAATACATACATACACACACACACACACACACACAGATATATATATATATATATATATATATATATATATATATATATATATATATATATATATATATATATATATATATATATATATATATATATATATATATATATATATATATATATATATATATATATATATATATATATATATATATATATATATATATATATATATATATATATATATATATATATATATATATATATATATATATATATATATATATATATATATATATATATATACATTCACATATTTAGAGAATTCGTCCCTCCAGTCTGTTAGCTAGGAAATCAAATTTTATGGCGACTGGGGGAGACCCCACTGGGGGTGGGGGGGGGGGGAGGCGGACAAATGTAGACGTCCTAACCCTAATTGGGCTGCTATACTGACCCTTAGTTAGTCTTAACTATAAGACCTATTTCCCTTCGACCTTTGTGCTGGTTGTTATTGCTTCTTCCAGATCTACCGATGTCCTGTGCCCATCTCTAGAAATCGAATGAGGTGCCTCATGACCTCTCTCCGTCACTCTGTGCTAGACCTCCACAGTGCTAAGCTGGTGCTGTCCTTCTCTCTTACACTGACCATGTGTCAGAACTTCTGTGGCCGGAATTCATCTTTTGCAAGCGAGCTCCATGCACAGATGCAATAAGGTACGTCTTGAAGTTCCAAGTAACACCAGTGCTCTTTTCCTTCTCGTGAATTTCTCTCCATTTTCAGTATTTCCAACTTTTCATTCTCCGAAAACAAAGCCCCTTTGTTACCCACAGCCTAGCATGCACATTTGCCCTCATGATTTATTCCAAGCTTAAGTTAAGTTTATTCTGTGATAATAATTAGAGCCACCATAGCGTTACCATGTGCTAATTAAATCTAATTGATAATTTCCTCTATTGTGAATATGTAGTTTCATGTGAAAGAAAGTCTACGTTTCTGAATGTTAACCTGGAATTCTTTTCCAGAATCCTGTTATCTGGCTCTTTGAATTTTCTGCCCCTTAAATGTTCAACTGCCATCTTACTACATGCAAGACTCTTCTGACCACCAGAGGTCCAAGGGCACGTGACCGACCCCCCGTCTGCATTCATGCTGTGCTAAAATCACCATTACTATTTATCAGCCAGTCTCAACAGCAGTGGTTTTCACTTGTGTGTCCAAACTCTTTCAGGGCTGTAACCCTTTCCAGATTTATTCATTTGCTACGTATAGTCTTGCTTTTATAGAACATTGCATGTGCCTTGTTTGCTGCTCAGTCAGCCATATTATATTAATTTTCTGATTGCTCAGCTTGTAAATAAACTCACTTTAAAGTTACCTGAGTGGTTTGAAAGGCGGCTTCCCGTTCTCTGTTATATAGATGTAATATCAAGGTAAGTCATCTTAGTACTTACATTTATTGCTTACGTTCTGAGCTCTAGGTGTTGGCCCTAAGGCAAATTACATTCAAAACCCAATCTAACTCTTCCAGCCGGACTCAGAACGTAACAGTGCCGATCTCGCCAGGTTCCTAGTAAATTAGTAACGAGAATTAGCTTTGCTATTACTAGACTAGGAAGGAAGACGAACCGAGGAATAATGTAATTCATAAAATAATTTTATTCTATTATTGGCAAGGCAAAAGATAAAGGGTGACAGAACTGAATCTCAAGATAACAAGGTAAGGGTGTTATTATAATTGTTGTAATATTAAAGATACGTTAGGAACAGATAGGGAAGAAGCGTTTGAAAAGAAGTGATTTGTAGCTTTTTTTTTTTTAGTTATCGTATCATAGGATAAAGTAGAGAGCACCAAAAATGTTCTTAAGTTAACGACGCAGAATAACCGCCCGCGAAATTTCGGGTCATGAGAAGAATAGCAACAGTATTGTCAACATCAGAGAATGATATTTAGGACTTAGGAAGCTCTTTGCCAAGGGTTTATTGCATGTGTTAGCCGTGAACAGTTAGCTAAGTGTTTTGTTCGAAAACAGTTATGGCAGAGGAAGTGTACAATTCCTGCGTTAATTAAGTGTAGTTCGAAAATTTGTGTTTGTTAAAATACATGTGACAACACCTAGCAGCTCGGCGCATGTGCATTCCATCGCCTCACTCCCACAATTCCAAGACCACCATATCCAGTTCAGATTCTCTTTCCATGTTTTAAGTAAAATAAAGGCATTATTGATGTTTTAAGTTACAAACTTCGAGCCTGCAAATCAGCACCAATAATTCAGTCAGAAAAGTTTAATGTTCTTTTCCTTACATTTTGAATCACCGATCGAGTGTTGTATCAGGTGATTGACGTCACCAGTAGCCATCAGCAGTTTCTCTCTCACGCATTCCGTTCCACTTCTCATCATTCACTCGCCGAACGAAATTCCATTTCTTTTTGCATAACATAAAACCCTAACGCAAAACCTAAAAAAATATTTTGATAGTAATTTGAAAACTCTTTCCGCCATATAACTTGTCATGAAGGGAGCTAGGTACTAAATTACTTAAATGCCAAAAGTACATTTTTAAAAAAGTAACAAAGCGTAATTTTTCACAGTAAATTATTATAAGGATTAATTAGAGTAAATTAAATAACGCTACGAATATGTCCCAATGCTAATACACTCTCAGAGAGAGAGAGAGAACTCTAATATTCTTCCATCATCACCCAAGAATGTTAATAAGGGCATAATATAATAATAATAAACGAGTATTGGAGAATAAACTCATTAATTAACCCTTTGATTACGGCCGAGATGAGACCTCACACTTACCACAATCCGGAGGGTTTTCAGACGGTAGTCACCCGTAGCATGCTACCAGACGCACGAAATCGTAAACAATCATTGTAATAGCGTTTGTATTTGTTGTTTTGCTGCAAATTAACCTGTTTTATTTATATGATAATATTGTGATAGTAGCGATCTGTGATATAGATATTATGCAATTAATGTAACAACACAAATAAATAAACATAGGATAAGTACTATATATCGGGGTTTAGTGTTGCCAGAGGTATAAGCACTGCACTGATTGAGGATGACAGTCTTTTTTTTTTTTTTTGTCATTTTCTCTAATTCTGTTTGAATCCGTAAAGGACAGCTACATCACAGTTGTGTATTATAGTTAAAAATTATTTGTATATTCGTCAGAAAACTAATCATAAAGAATGTTCATCATTTTTATGGTTCCGCTTACTATTCCACTAGCTGGGCAAAAAAAAAAAAAAAAAAGAGAGAGAGAGAGAGAGAGAGAGAGAGAGAGAGAGAGAGAGAGAGAGAGAGATTTGACAGAATAAAAATTTTTACCTATGATTTATTCCTTCTAATTGTACATCAATAACATTGGAGAGTAAGTAGACACAATCACAATATTGGTTGCAATATTAACCACATTTCTGGGTAATATTTTTATCAATGATCAAGCACCCAGCTGACAAGGGATACGCAATCTAGAAATTCAGATGAATTCTGCAGTGTTTGAAAAATGGTTTAAAACCCAGCTTCTTCCCAATATAGGGCCATCTGCCATCATAGTGTTGGATAACGCTTCTTATCATTCAGTTCGAATTAATAAACCTCCGACAATGTCTGCCAAAAAGGATGAAGTTAAAGACTGGCTAATAAAAAATTAGTAAAGTTGCAAAGACATTCATGTAAAGAAAATGATTACGTGATTGACAGACTGGCAAGAGATCATGGACATAGTGGTTAGGCTGCCTCCATATCACTGCCAGTATAATGCAACAGAACTGGTATGGGCACAGGTGAAATCATACGTGGCAAAGAAGAATCATTTAAAAAATCAGACCTGCTTCCTTTGGTCAAAGAAGCAATTGAATCCATATCTTCTGACAACTGGGCTAATGATGTGAGACATGCCGAAGATATAAAAAGAGATGACGCTTCAAGAGATGTTTGCATTGATAAATATATAGATTCTTTTGTTATCGATGTAGCATCCTCTGACGAGGATTCTTCATAAGTAATGTCTCCTCATACTTCGATTGTAAATAAATTTATTGCTTTCCCTTGTTGTGTGATATCCTGTTGAACACTGAAATTGAAATAAATTGAAATATAGATCTGTTTTTCGACAGAAAGTGGCAGAAATATCTTTAAAAATCTACATATAACAGAAATGCCACAGCAGTGATGAGTATCATATGACAGTGCTTTAAAAGCACAGGTAAATCTAATACTGTATAAATGTGTAATATATATATATATATATATATATATATATATATATATATATATATATATATATATATATATATATATATAGATATAGATATATATATAGATATATATATATATATATATATATATATATATATATATATATATATATATATATATATATGATATAGATATTTTGAGCTTTTGAATTGCTTTCTTTCATTGCATGCCGTAATCCATCTTTACCTTCTTGCTGTATCAAGGTTGAATTTTCACTGTACAGCTATAAAATAGCTCATAATAAACATTCTTTTATTTACATCAATATATATATATATATATATATATATATATATATATATATATATATATATATATATATATATATATATATATATATATATATATATATATATATATATATATATATATATATATATATATATATATATATATGGGTGTAACAATATTTAAAGAATATTTATTATGAGCTATTTTATAGGTGCACAGTGAAAATTCAACCTTGATACAGCAAGGAGGTAAAGACGGATCACGGCATACACGAAAGAAAACAATTCAAAAGCTCAAACTATATCACAATTATATGACTTCGATAACAGCAAAGGAACAGTAATAAAAAACTATAGTAGATGACGTAACTCAAGAACATTGCTCAGTACAGCATCCAAATAAAAAAACTGAAAATGAAAGCACATCTAGGTTTCCAAATTTCTTGCATCTATCATTTTCATATATTGAATTTTTTTTTTTTTTTATCTAAAATTTAAGTGGGACAACAAAACTTCATTCAGAACTTTCTATTATAGTACACGTGCTTGATAACAGGCGCAAACAATGAGAGCTTGAAGTCAGAAGGTTAATGGTCAGTTTAAGAGGGCAAAGTCTCTTCCTAAAACGGTCGTACTATAGTAACCCCCCCCGCCTTTCTTGTTTACTTGCTAACCTTGTTTACTCTTATTCAGTTTTCATCCTCTGGACTTTACTACTGAAGGTAATCTATTTCTTGTTTTGTCATTGTCATTTTCAATCTTTAAAGCATTTTAATTTTGTAAGCTCTGTTGTCAGTTTTAATTAGTGTTTTTGTATCTTTTAGCCAGAAAAGATGGGATATGGGTGATCCTGAAGCGCACCTATTAATAAATATATCAATGATGAGCTGACTGTTCTTCCTATCCGTACTCCCTACTATATATATGCATATATGTATATATGTATATATATATGTATATATATGTATATATATATATATATATATATATATATATATATATATATATATATATATATGTATTTATATGTATATATATGTGTATATATATATATATATATATATATATATATATATATATATATATATATATATATATATATATATATATATATATCTTTCTATCTATGCATCTATCTCTGTGTCTAACTATCTGTTAATACACACACTAACACACACATATATGTATACATACGTATATATTAACTTTATCACATACACAATTGTTCTGTGCATTAACTAAATTACTAAAAGGACCTCATTCAAACTGGATGGTATCTATAGATACCATGCAGTTTGAATGAGGTCCTTTAATATATATATATATATATATATATATATATATATATATATATATATATATATATATATATATATATATATATATATATATCACGAAGGAAGCAGTAGGGAAAGGCATCCTCATCATCTACAGTTTATTTTCAATGCCGACGTTTCATGACGAATTCCAAGTCGCATTTTCAAGGCTATAAAATATAATATAATTTGCGAACATCAATAACAAATTAATGCAATGGCAACAGCTCTTTATGTAGTAAAAATATTTAAAACAAAACACCTCATTCCAAGACAAGTCAATAATGAGTAAAAGGAGTTCACTAAAATCTTAAAACAACCTACCTATATGAAAGAAAGAACAAGACTAACATAAATAAGTACAAACAGAGTGAGGAAAACCAGTTGCCCAAACTAGGCTATAAACAATTTCACTGAGGACGATTGAGTATTTAACGACGGCACAGTCTTCCTGATAATTATGGATTCTAGGATGGTTAAGTCGTTGTTGTTCTGCACTCGGCCTAGGATGGAAAAATCCTTGCTGTCAATATAAGTTTTACATAATTTTGAATGATTTCGTATATTTGATTGCTCAGGATTAGATAACCTGCTACCTGTTCTATGACTTATGCCCCTGTGGGAATCTATGCGGACCTTCAACAGCCTCCTCGTGCATCCCACATATGTATATCCCGTGATCACATCCCAGGCAAGTGTACTTGTAAACAACGCTGGACGAAAACAGAGGACTGAGCCGGTCTTTGACTCTGAACAGAGACCCTATTGTAAAGGGATTTTTCGGGATGATTTTCAGGTTTAAAGCTGGAAAACTCTTTTGAATAATGGCTGTGCATTTTCTCCTAAAAGTATCATCATGCACGAAAGGGAAACTTGCATACATCTTTAGTTTCGGCACAGTCGATTCAGGTGTTGCCGGAGTCATTTTCTGTAGTAGCAGTTTATTTAGGGATCTGAAAAAAAAAGTCGTGATGGAAAACAATTATTATTGAAATATTTCACTAAAAAGGATATCTCATCGTGGAAACTCTTCCAGTTTGACGAGTGGGTGTAAGCCCTATGGAGGAGGGTTAAAATAGAGTTCAGTTTCAAATGAAAGAAACACGAACTATAAAAATTCATTCCCAAACCAGTAAATGTATTTTTCTATACACACCTGTGTAAAAACCTGAGTCACCTCTGGAAATAATAAGATCAAGGAAGGGAGTTTGTTATTTACCTCCTTCTCCATAGCGAACCTTATGTTTGGATGTTGTCGGATGACGAACTCCAGAAAGGACTCTGCATGACATTCATGACGAAATAGGGAGAACGTGTCGTCAACATATCTTCGATAAAATAGAGGGCGGAACCTAATGGGACATTCTTCTATTATGCGCTCCTCCAGGAGCACATGAAGATGTTAGCAAAAATTGGACCAAGTGGTGATCCCATGGCCATCCCTTCAGTTTGTTTATACAAACTGAAGGCAAAGGTCGTGTCCAGCACGGCCAGCTCTAAAAGTTGTTTAAAAATGTTCTACTAAAATTATTAAAAATTGCATCTTCATCAGTAAAAAGTTTGCTTAATATTATCTCAGTATTATTATTATTATTATTATTATTATTATTATTATTATTATTATTATTATTATTATTATTATTATTATTATTATTATTGGAGAAGCAATTCCACAGTTATGTATATGTACATATATTTAAAGATAAATATACAACTGTGGATTTGCTTCTTCATTTTAAGACTCATGCTACTATGAGTATTTTTTTATTACTATTATTTTTTTTTTTTTAGAATATGAATCCAATTCATACGGGACAAGCATACAGGGACCATTGACTTGAAATACAAGCCTCCAAAGTATATGGTAGACAGGTTTTCCAGGAATATTGGAAAAGTTTTCCGTGCGTCTTTAATAGTGTTCTTGAAGAATCTAAAAATTATTTCTTTTCCGAAGAAGAATTTTTCTTTAAATAAGACAAGCGATTTAAACTACTCTGTATCCTTCAAAAAATCTACTATTATAATTTGATGCTGGTACCATAAAAACTATATATTTATAACTTACTCTGCTATGCGAAAAAACTTAATCATTCCTTGCTGGAGGCAGCCATCTCTCTCTCTCTCTCTCTCTCCCCTTAATAAGGTGATCAATGGCAATGGAGAAGCCTTGTTAAAACAAAAAAGGTCACTTTTCTCTTGAAGCTGACTGGATTACTGGGCGCTAGTGATGACCATTTCAGGAAACAGAAATTCTTGAGACCACCTTATTTTTAACTATTGGGAAAAATTAACGCACACAGACGCACAAACCAGTGTATACACACACACACACACACACACACACACATATATATATATATATATATATATATATATATATATATATATATATATATATATATATGTATATATACTTATATAAACATATATTTATGTATATGTATCTATCTATAATAATAATTTCCAAGTTGATCTTGTCCTCCCGGGGTGAAATTTTCTAGAAAGCTTTATTGCCACGAAAATAGCATTTTTTTTTTAAAGAAATAAATGTAAATGTAGCGAAAAATCATCATCATCGTATCCTTTTCCCTCGTCGTCGGGAGGAGATATATCTATCTATCTATCTCTATCTATATGTATATATATACATATATATAGATATATAAATATATATAGATATATACATATATATATATATATATATATATATATATATATATATATATATATATATATATATATATATATATGTATATATATATATATATATATATATATATATATATATATATATATATATATATATATATATATATATATATATATACATGTATATAATATATATACATACATGTATATATATATATATATATATATATATATATATATATATATATATATATATATATATATATATATATATATATATATATATATATATATATATATATATATATATATATATATATATATATATATATATATATATATATATATATATATATATATATATATATATATATATATATATATATATATATATATATATATATATATATATATATATATATATATATATATATATATATATATATATATATATATATATATATATATATATATATATATATATATATATATATATATATATATATATATATATATATATATATATATATATATATATATATATATATATTTATTTTATATATATATATATATATATATATATATATATATATATATATATATATATATATATATATATATATATAGTCGTTTTATATATATATATATATATATATATATATATATATATATATATATATATATATATATATATATATATATATCCAGAGACAGCATGTGAGCAATATATATATATATATATATATATATAAATATAGCTTCAGTCTATATATATATATATATATCGTTTTATGATATATATATATATATGTCACTCACGGATATATATTCGAGATAAGGAATATTACTATATATAAATAAATGATATTTCGATAAATATTTTTAAATAAAGAGAAGGAACAAAAATTTATTATTTTTTTTTTTTTTTGACAAAAAAGGATAACCAGTCTTTGGCAATAAAAGAACAAATTGGGAGAAATTTCTTCTTCTGGATGATTTGAATGTTTATCTTCCTGATGATTTTTCACTAAATTTTTAATTTCTTTTTTTTAAATATTGATGTTTTGGCAATAAAGGCTTGCCAGTCTTTTGAGGCAGCCTTGAGGGAGGGGTCCGACCAGAGGCTGCTTTTCAAGAAAATTTCATACCTTCTGCTGCAAGAAAGAATCATTGTCGCCTGGCGCCGTAATATCTTCGTGTTTTTCCTGCAGTCGTTTTAGAATTCTTCCGCTCATGCGTATAGCGCCATCACTCAATAGGTGCACTGACACCAAGGACTACAGTGGCCATCTCAGGATCCTCCAGGAAGACGTCTTGAAGCCTTCAGAGACAGCATGTGAGCAAAGAAGGCGAAGTTTATGGTTAAAATGAACTGGATGACGAAGCAGATCGACTAAAAGAGATTTTCAAGAGGGAAAAGTACATCACGAGAATGGCAGATAGCTTCAGTCTGTAATTGTTTACTGCTGAAAATATGGACTACTTCGCGGAGCAGTATGAAGTCGAGGTTCCCGCCTTCTGCGATTATTCGGCACCTCTACAGTCGTATTGTCACTCACGGACGCAAGCTCTTCATTCGAAATAAGGAAGGAAATAATCAAGAAGAGAGGAAGACAGTGGAACGGAGGAACTGAAGAATTTATACGAAATAAAAGGTAGAGAACTTGAGGTGTTTTCTAAGCTGATTGAGAGGGGATTTTGGATGCCCAAAATTACCGCTTGGAGCAGTTCTTCGCTCGAAATAAGAAAGAGAAGGAACAAAAAGAGACGACATCGGCGTGGAGGTATACTGAAGAATGCTGACGAAGAATAAAGTAGATAACCTGAGGTGTTAGAAACTACTTCAAAGATTTTGGATTCACAGAATTACTTTTCGGAGAAGCAAGGAAGAATCGAAGGGATGATCAATATCGTCAGTAAGAGGGAATCTCATAAGTTTATAGAAGACGACTGCCCTTAAAGCAAAGAAGCTGTTTATGTGCCAGAAAAAGAACTCCAAGTAATGGTTATCGCGATGTTGAAATGATCTAAAACCTTCGAGATTTTCCTTGAAGACATTTTGGAATCCTTCAGTCCTCCGGCTCCTGGAAGGACGAGAGAAATGCCATTCAGGCGCATGCGCCGAGCTTCAAAGTGTCCAAGAACAATCTCCGAGATGCTTCAAATCGTCTCCAAGGAAGCCTTCGGAGACAGAAAGTGTCAGTTTTGAAAAGTAGGGTAAGAGAAAGCAAAGAGTATTGGTGCTGGGGAAGGGTCCGAGGCCCAGAGGCCGCTTCCTTCCTCCAAGGAAGCAGCCTATGGGTCTGACCCTTCCCATGGAAAGGGCCCAAGCCCTTTGAGATTGGCCCCAAAAGCCTGGAAAGCCTACAAGGCTTGCCAGTCTTTTGAGGGCAGCCTTGAAGGGAAGGGTCCGACCCAGAGGCTGCTTCCTCGGAGGAAGGCAGGTATCCTGTCAGGCTGGGGAAGCAGGCCTGGAGAGGGCCCAAGAACTTCAAGGATGAGGCCCAAAGTCCTCCTAGGCTGGCCAGTCTCTTGAGGGCAGCCTTGAAGGGAAGGGTCTGACCAGAGGCTGCTTCCTCGGAGGAAGGCAGGTATCCTGCCAGGCTGGGGAAGCAGGCCTGGAGAGGGCCCAAGAACTTCAAGGATGAGGCCCAAAGTCCTCCAAGGATGGCCAGTCTCTTGAGGGCAGCCTTGAAGGGAAGGGTCCGACCCAGAGGCTGCTTCCTCGGAAGAAGGCAGGTATCCTGCCAGGCTGGGGAAGCAGGCCTGGAGAGGGCCCAAGAACTTCAAGGATGAGGCCTCAGGATGAAAGTCCTCCAAGGATGGCCAGTCTCTTAAGGGCAGCCTTGAAGGGAAGGGTCTGACCCAGAGGCTGCTTCCTCGGAGGAAGGCAGGTATCCTGCCAGGCTGGGGAAGCGGGCCTGGAGAGGGCCCAAGAACTTCAAGGATGAGACCCAAAGTCCTCCAAGGATGGCCAGTCTCTTGAGGGCAGCCTTGAAGGGAAGGGTCTGACCCAGAGGCTGCTTCCTCGGAGGAAGGCAGGTATCCTGCCAGGCTGGGGAAGCAGGCCTGGAGAGGGCCCAAGAACTTCAAGGATGAGGACCAAAGTCCTCCAAGGATGGCCAGTCTCTTAAGGGCAGCCTTGAAGGGAAGGGTCTGACCCAGAGGCTGCTTCCTTGGAGGAAGGCAGGTATCCTGCCAGGCTGGGGAAGCGGGCCTGGAGAGGGCCCAAGAACTTCAAGGATGAGACCCAAAGTCCTCCAAGGATGGCCAGTCTCTTGAGGGCAGCCTTGAAGGAAGGGTCCGAGCCTTGAAGGAAGGGTCCGACCAGAGGCTGCTTCCTCGGAGGAAGGCAGGGCTTCCTCGGAGGAAGGCAGGTATCCTGCCAGGCTGGGGAAGCAGGCCTGGAGAGAGGGCCCAAGAACTTCAAGGATGAGACCCAAAGTCCTCCAAGGATGGCCAGTCCTTGAGGGCAGCCTTGAAGGGAAGGGTCCTGACCCAGAGGCTGCCTCGGAGGAAGGCAGGTATCCTGCCAGGCTGAGGCCCAAGAACTCCTGCCAGGCTGAAGGGAAGGCTGCTTCCTCAGAGGAAGGCAGGTATCCTGCCAGGCTGGGGAAGCAGGCCTGGAGAGGGTCCAAGAACTTCAAGGATGAGGCCCAAAGTCCTCCTAGGCTGGCCAGTCTCTTAAGGGGCAGCCTTGAAGGGAAGGGTCTGACCCAGAGGTTGCTTCCTCGGAGGAAGGCAGGTATCCTGCCAGGCTGGGGAAGCGGGCCTGGAGAGGGACCAAGAACTTCAAGGATGAGACCCAAAGTCCTCCAAGGCTGGCCAGTCTCTTGAGGGCAGCCTTGAAGGGATGGGTGGGCAGCCTTGAAGGGATGGGTCCGACCCAGAGGCTGCTTCCTCGGAGGAAGGCAAGGTATCCTGCCAGGCTGGGGAAGCAGGCCTGGAGAGGGCCCAAGAACTTCAAGGATGAGGCCCAAAGTCCTCCAAGGATGGCCAGTCTCTTAAGGGCAGCCTTGAAGGGAAGGGTCTGACCCAGAGGCTGCTTCCTCGGAGGAAGGCAGGTATCCTGCCAGGCTGGGGAAGCAGGCCTGGGAGAGGGCCCAAGAACTTCAAGGATGAGACCCAAAGTCCTCCAAGGCTGGCCAGTCTCTTGAGGGCAGCCTTGAAGGGAAGGGTCCGACCCAGAGGCTGCTTCCTCGGAGGAAGGCAGGTATCCTGCCAGGCTGGGGAAGCAGGCCTGGAGAGGGCCCAAGAACTTCAAGGATGAGGCCCAAAGGCCTCCAAGACTGGCCAGTCTCTTAACCCTATCTGGTGCAAGTTGGGTCTGGGCAGACCCACCCTACGGGATTTTTTCATTTTTAGATAATTTTATTTAATAATCGTTTTTAGTTGATTCTATGATTACCAAAATATGGGAAATTATTAATTATTTTCATTTTCATTAGCCCTTTGATTACGGCCGAGATGAGACCTCACACTTACCACAATCCGGAGGGTTTTCAGACGGTAGTCATCCGTAGCATGCTACCAGACGCACGAAATCGTAAACAATCATTGTAATAGCGTTTGTATTTGTTGTTTTGCTGCAAATTAACCTGTTTTATTTATATGATAATATTGTGATAGTAGCGATCCGTGATATAGATATTATGCAATTAATGTAACAACACAAATAAATAAACATAGGATAAGTACTATAGGCCTATATCGGGGTTTTTAGTGTTGCCAGAGTATAAGCACTGCACTGATTGAGGATGACAGTCTTCTTTTTTTTTGTCATTTTCTCTAATTCTGTTTGAATCCGTAAAGGACAGCTACATCACAGTTGTGTATTATAGTTAAAAATTATTTGTATATTCGTCAGAAAAACTAATCATAGCTTACTATTCCACTAGCTGGGCAAAAAAAAAAAAAGAGAGAGAGAGA
>NC_089793.1:46678292-46680792 GCF_040412425.1 Macrobrachium rosenbergii
GAATTTCAACATTTATTTTTACAAAAATCTTTTTGCTGTAGATAAAAAAACAAAATCAGAAAATGTATAAACACATAAGACTCAATATGATTGGAAGAAGCTTTTATGACATAAGTTGAATGAAATCAAACAATGTGAATAACAAATGGTTATGAATCTGAATATTTAATAAGCTGAACATAATAATCTTGACAAAACTTTTACGACAGAATTCTAGTAATTCAGAAGTGTCTGGTATTCTCTGAAACAAGGAGTGACACATAGTCCTACATTGCAGTCTTTACACATGAAATATGTCTGCTGGCCTTTCTTGGGCCTACGGGATGTATGCGAGCACACACGACATCTTAGTCTAGGTCGCAGTTGTTTTTCTGTTGAGGGAACTGGATCAGGAAAGTGTCTTTCTGTTAGCCGCCTTGGCTGCGTTATTACGGTGCGGGTAAATTATCTTGTTAGGTGCTGGAGGGTACCTTTCAATCAACTGCAGAACGACTGACTTAGAAAACTGTAAATATGACCCTTTCTTGCCAGTAACAAATCCATGCAAGTGATGACAGTTTACTAGTATCATATCAAGCAGACGGAAAAATAGTTTTATGTACCATCTCGTGGTTTTACGGATACACTTCACAGAACTAATAAGCATGTCGTTCTTGTCCACAATCCGCATTTTCTTATTATAGTCAACAACGCATGCAGGTTTTTGCACAAATTCCCCTGGTCGACACCTTTTTTCACAGTCTACCATTATATTTTCATGTACTGAAGATAACATATACACTGTCCTGTTATCCTGCCATTTTAAACCTAATATTCCATTGCAGTTTGGAGACGAAATCTCAGATTTGTTCACATCAGGAAATTTAGGCATAAATTTCCTATTTTTCCGGACTGTTCCACATGCTCCTGTTTCGTTGTCGCCCAAATACTTGAGCAGTTTTGGGCTGCAATACCAATTATCGAAATACAGGATGTGATGTTTTCCGAGATGCGAGGCCATAAATGTTTTACCACAGAACCAGATACCCCTAGATCCTCATCTACCAATATCTCTGTATCTTTTCCAGTATAGATTATAAAATCGACAATATAATCCGTTTTGGCATCACAAAGTTCAAATATTTTCGCTCCAAATCGACTTCTTGTATATGGAATGTACTGCTTGAAACTTAGCCTTCCCTTCCATAACATTAAACTTTCATCTATGCATAAATCCTGGAAAGGTTGAAATTTTTCTTGGAATTTTCTACGCACACTGTCGAGCACGGGTTTAATTTTTTTTAGTTTGTTATCTGGGCTTGTTTCCTGTGAATTATCAACGAAATGTAGAACCCGTAGAATCTGAAGAAATCTGTCCCTTGCCATCAGCCTTCTCACTCCTTTTGTCTCGAATGTCTCAAGCGTAGTCCAGTAATCTACGACGATGTTTTATATGCGACATGATCATAATCACACAAAGGAACCGTATCATTTCCTCCACAGTAACCTGAGCAAAATTTCGCAAATACTTTGGCACTGCATCTCCTAGCGTATCAACAAGGAATCTCTGATAACGGTTTGTCTCTTCAGCAATCAGCTCCATAAATTTGTTGTCGAAAAATTCAAAAAAATAGTCTACTTCCTTTGAATTTTCATTCACATTACATTTCGACGTAATGCCACTGCCACTGCTGTCAAATATGAAATCTCTGGGCTGGAAATTGCTGGCAGCCCACTCCCACCCATCACCTGGGTCACTTCGCTGTCTCCGCCTTCTTTTGACACCTTGGCTTTCATTTGTAGGTGGCAGATTTTCGTCATTTTCACTGTCGGTTGATATTTCATCACTGTCTCTTGTACCAGGACCATAATTATCCATTTCATTTCCTTCTAAATCCGATTCATTTTCATATCCAGAAAATGAGTCGAGAAGGTCTATAAAATAGTTATCCTCGTCGAGAGCTCTTCTCTCGATCTGCCGGCGGTCAACTCGAGGATGTCGTACCCTTGACCACTCCTCCTGTGACATCTTGATGAAGACTAATGAATTTTAGGGAAACACGTAAATTTATATGAATTCACCGTATGGCAACTGACAGACTGTTACCATATCAAGAAAAAGAGGCCAGTATTTCAATCATCAGTCCTTCACATAAAAGGAAATTACCGGTGCTCGTATACGACACAACAGTGTTCCGGGCCAGTTTATTAAATGCGTCGTATACGTTACAACCGAAATCAAAGGGTTAATCGAGTTAGTAATCACGAGGAATTCATAACAAAAACGCATGGTTACCTTAGTGGGATAAATAGCCACCGGAAATTGTAGGTTCCGGTGACGTCAAAGTGACCCCTTTTTTGAAGGCGGTGCTTTTTCCAGAAGTCCACCCAATGGGCTGTCTTTAGATTAGCCTAACCAATTAAGCATCTACAGGGCCGGACCAAAACCAAGATTCCGCCTACAGAGGAGCGGAACAAAAACTTCCAAAATTCCTTATCAAGTCCAGCAGAGAATCAGGGA
>NC_089793.1:46690792-46715792 GCF_040412425.1 Macrobrachium rosenbergii
CTAAGGGAATTAAAGATGACATAGAGTCATTCTGGGAAGCTAAGGTTCTATTAGATTTTAATTAAAGTGATCTAGGTCATCATTGTCGCAGTCATCAATTCGCCAGGTGCAAGACTTCGTCGGGTCTCCAAGAATTTCTTGATGGGGTATTGAAGACTTGTGTGTGTGTTTCAAAGAACCTATAACAAGGGGATTCAACCTTTGCTCCTGGCAGTTGTTGCGGGAAAGTGGAAATTGACAAAAAACCTAATGTAGCTTCCAGTGGCCCTTTTGTCAAAGTTGATAGTTGATAGTTGATAGGATCAGGCGCCATTGTTTAGTTGTTTTAATTGCAATGTGCAGGGACACACTAAGAGGTTTTGACGAGTTAAATATTGTGTTAGATGTAAGAGTTCTGATCACCCTTGGTGGTCTTGTCCGTCCCTTAATTAAACGAGAAATTGTTAGACCTGCATGTCAGAGTTTTGGTAACTCAGGTAAGAAAGCTCCTCAAGGGGGTTTTTCAAGAGGATCTAGTGATCAGCGAAAATTTTCGGAAGGCCGATCAGTCATAAAGGAAAGAGTGAATTGATCCTGTCACGTAGGACTTCTAGCTGAGGCCTCAGAGCCGAAGCCGTTTGTGAGAGGATCTGTGTGCGGAGTCGATGTTTTAGCATTCATTGACACTGGTGCTTCTGTCAATCTAATGAATTATTATTTGTATCGAGTGATGTTTCCCGATCATTATTTGAGACCTACTGAAGAAAAAGTATGTGTGATGTTCAGGCCCACTGGTTGGATGTTTTAGGCTCCTGGGTAATAGAGTTATCATAGAGCCATTTCTGGTTATGCAGGGTGCTGCTTTGGGTAACACATTTTTGTTAGGTCATCCAGCATGTAGATGGAATAATATCCCGGTTCGTACAGGGGTAGGAGGTATAACTGTTGGGGTACCTGGGGCTTTTGTCCCATACGAGGAGATAGATGAGATTTATGGGGGTGATTTGGTTAGGGATAATGATAAGAATCGGGAGTTGATGACAGTTTACAGGTTGATACTGAACATGTTTCTGAGGCGAAGAAGTTTTATAAGGGTATCTCGTTTGAAGAAGTTGTTTTGGGCCTATGTATGGTTGCTCTGGTGAAAGTGCTAGTGAAAGACATGAAAATGGCCAGACAAATGTGTGTGAGTGAGGGTAGCGAAAAGCTCAAGGGTACAGCAAGTACAGTTTCTGTAAGTAATGTGTCTAATACAGGGGGTACTTGGGTAGAATTAGTAAACTGTAATGATTCAGTTAGTAGATATCAGAAGAATACTTATATTTTAGATTTTGAAGAGTGGGTTGATGAATTTTCAGAGGAAGAATTGCAAGTTAAGAGACAGGTTTTTAGGGACCATTTAGCTAATGCTGATTATAAAGAATGTATAGAGAATTTAGGTGATGTTCTGGCTGATTTCGCAGACATTGTCGCTTTGAAAGGGGATAAGTAAGGGTTAACTAATTTGTCAGAACACAAGGTACACCTGGAAGATAAGCCAAAGCCAATTTTTGTCCCTTTGTATAGGATTCCTTTTATTATTAGGGAACAGGTAGAGCAGGAGGTCAATAAGTGGGAAAAGGAAGGCATAATTAGGCCCAGTTCCTCACCCTTTAATTTTCCATTGTTAACAGTGCTTAAGAAAGACGGTTCGGTCCTTGTGTGTGTGGATATCCGTAAGCTAAATGAGAAGACCATCCCTGATAGGTATCCGGTGGCGTGTCTACCGGATTTGTTTGTGGAGATTGGAGGGAAGAACATACACTCCTCAATCGACCTCATATGAGCAAGAGTTTTTGCAAGTTCCTCTTTGTGAAGCTCACGCACAAGCAATGCGTCTGGAAGTTACTCTTGAACACTGGCAATGAGTTTGTAATGTTACTCTTGAACACTGGCAATATTTTTGTGTTGTTACCCACGAATACTGGCAATAGTTTTTTCATGCCATCCATGAACGTGGAAAATGAATTTATTTTCCATGAACCCATCAAATGCGTGTTAGGCTAGCCGTGAACATTGACAGTGAGCAAATGATAGTATCGGCACAATGATTATGATGCTGTTCATGATCTCAAGGCACCGAGACATTCATACTATCCTTGAACAGAGGCAGTGCTTTGTGGGGCTGGTCATAACATAAGCGGGAACTGTGATGCTTCCTTGAACAGTGCGTTGTGGAACTGTTCATGAACACAGGCAGTGAGTTTGGGATGCTATCCATAATCAAGGCATGAGTTTCCAATGGTATCCATCAACAAGGCTTTGGGTATGTGAAAGATGCATTAACATAGGTAATGAGGTTGTGAAGATATTATCATAAGAGTTGGATGTATGTGCTGGTACCCATTAAATTAGTGAATGCGATGCTGTGATGACCGTCAGTGTTCGCCAAGCTATCCATGGCAATCAGGTGTTTGATCGTACTTGATATATAGCACCTGAAATGTTTAAAAGGTCATCAGGCAGTTAATGCATGTACCAATATCCATTTTTGAATACAGTATACTAAGGTAGGAGCCGTTGAATCTTTTTGAAAATTTGTTGCTTTATTTTAAAGTTCAGCGATTTCTTGAACTTTTATCTAAATTCTTGAAAGTTCAAAGGTATCTTTTTAAGAATACGTCTTTGATCATAGTATGTGGGTTATCTTAACTTTGATTTTAGTGATTTTCAGAATAATACATTTTCTACGCATTATACAGATTGTGTTTAGGTGGCTTCTACATATAGTGAAGATTTTTTATTCTAAATGGCGTCAGAAGCAGAGTAGCATTGTAAATTATACAGCCTTAATGCATAATTATGGTATAAAATGTACGAGATAATCTTTCTCTAGAATCTAGAGGTCGGGTAACTTTTTTGGGTGTTACCCCAATAGAATTTGTAGTAAAATGAATTTGCCCCCACACTTGGAAGTACTCTGGTGGACAAACCAATTTATTTATAGAATTCATGGATAATAAATAGATAAAAAATGTATATTGGAAAAATGTTTAATTGTTAATTTCATCTATCATAGGAAATAAAAGTCTGTCTTTTTGGCATGGAAATAGCACACAAGAAAAAAAGTAGGAATCACATTTATAAACAGAAATAAAACACTCTTTTTAGCATTACATGGCACACAAGCAAAACTACTGACCATCAGAATGGCATAAGAATGGCGCACAACGAAAAATAATTAAGAAAATATTGAAAACTTTAATATTTTAACGACAGATTGAAATCTTTAATATTTTCATATCAGCTACCTCAGGCTTTGGAAAAATGATACTGTTTCATCTTGGATACAACAAACTCGAAATCAGGGATTTTTGATGTTACTGCTACTAGGATGCTGTCTTCAGGATTCAACCGGTTTCTGTATTTTGTTTTTAGATTTACAAGGGTGGAAAAACCTTGTTCGCAAAGGTAGGTTGTTGCGAAAGGTAGTAGCATTTTAGTTGCTTCCATATGTGCAGTTTTATAAGCCGTTGCAGTTTTTGACATCCAAAAACTTGAGAGATCATCCTTGCTCTCAAATTCCATTTGTGTTTCATTGCTGGAACGAAGTTCAATAAGCTCTTCTGCCAATCCTTCAGGCTGTTCAGGCAAATCAGCCAGCTCACTTTTGAAGGGATTTACAACCCAGCTGACAGTATGTGAATCAAGTTCTGGAAAATAGTCACAGAACCTATTTCTAAGTTTGGTCAGGTGCCTTGTGACTGACTCCTTTATGTCACTAAGACTGCAGTCTTGACAGTCTTCCAAAAACTCTCCCAGTTTTGGAAAGGCAGCAGTCTTATTGGCATTTATTTTCTGGTTTCAATACTGAAGCTTTGATACAAATGCTGAAATTTTTTCCCTTGCTAACAGGAGATTGACTTTCTTTCCTTGCAATTCCTTGTTCAGTTCATTTACATGTCCAAAAATGTCAGCTAAGTATGCAAGAAGAGCTAGCCAGGTTGTTTTTCTTAACTTTTCTGCAAGTGTGTGTTTTTGATCAGTCAGAAACATTTCGAGTTCTGTTTTAAGAACCCACACTCTATTCAGGACATTTCCACGTGAAAGCCACCTCACTTTCGTATGGAAAAGAAGGGTTGAATATTCAGCCTCTCCATCCTCACATAAATCACGAAACATCCTCGTGTTTAGCGCATGCCCTTTTACAACATTGACAATCTTAACCACATCATTTAACACAGCTTCCACTTCTGGTTCCAAATTCTTCACAACTAATGCCTGGCGATGTATCATACAATGGATGACTAGAATATCTGGATTCTGTTGTTTGGCCAAAGCCACAAAACCATTGATGTGACCAAGCATGGCAGGAGCTCCATCAACTGATACTGCAATACAATCTTCCCACTTCAGATCAACACTTGGTTTTTTGAAGCATGCATCAACCTTATTGAACACATCAATACCACGAGTTCTCAACTCAAGAGGAGAACACAACAACATTTCTTCTTCGATTTCATCAGAGCCCCTATATCGAATGTATACCATCAATTGTGAATTGCTACTTACATCTGTAGTCTCATCAAGTTGAATGGCAAACTCTTTACTTTTTTTTACTGAAGAAATCACTTGTTCCCTCACATTTTCTGCTAAGATGGAAATTCTTTCTTTAATAACTCTAGCAGACAAAGGTACTGTATTCAGTTGTTTAGCTACTTTCTGCCCACACATTATTTCTGCCATTTTTACAGACGCAGGCTTGATTAAGTCTTCACCAATAGTATGTGGTTTCTTGTTTCGAGCAACCAACCATGCCACTTCAAAACTAGCTATTGCAGCTGAACGTTGGTCAAACATTGCACTCTTGTTACTTTCCAGTCTCTGTCTTTTGACTGTTTTTTCCAGATTCTCAAAGTATTCCCGTGGTTTGGAAGACAGATGTGAATGAACCTTGTCCAAGTGTTTCTTCAGTTGATTCTTTTTGAAAGACTCGGCAGTCAGTACTTTCATACAAACTACACATTGAGGCTTCATTTGTCCTTTGTCCTCTATTTCTGTAAAGCCATAATTAAGGAACTCTGCCTGATATGTCCTTTTCCTTGCTGATGCCATCTGAAAATGAAAACAAATCAGCAATTACACATACGATGCAACATTAACTTATTCACCACACTAAACGTTAACTATAATCACTGTCAGTCAACAGACTTCCTCCACCAACGTGAACTGCTAGTTAAAATCAAGCATAATCGTCCAGCCAGCCACTCCATGACGTCACTCCAACACAATCCAAGCTGCCACCACCACAACCACCACCTTTCACTCCTTTTCTTCTTCCCTTTATCCAGGCCTCCCTTACCTATGATCGTGGTTGTTCCTCCCGTAACACCCTAGGTCAAAAATCCACCAGGTAGATGACGAGGGGCTAGCCGCTAAATAAAGACTGATAAGTCAAGGAGCAAATGCCACCACCAAGACAACAACGCAAAAGCGATCTAACTGAGGGTTAAAAACAGTTTCAATACTCATGAAGCAGTTTCAATACAGATATTTCTCCGTTTCCATAGTTTTAAAGATCGTGGGATCCTCGATGCATTCTTTTCTCCAACTTTCATATCAGTTTCCCTCACTTAGCACATCCACATCCGTAGCACGTTCATTACCCCCCAAAATTTCTAATTTTACCCCATTTGGGATAATTTACCCCTGTTCCCCGACCACTGTCTAGATGGTTACAAGTTTTCAGTGGGTAATAACCTTTTTTGGACATTGATTGGAAAAACGTAACTTATGGTTTTTATAAGCTAATTATCATTAAAGTAAAAGATATCATACATTTCAAGAAACATTGGAGAACGTTCTCTTTACGGAGTTGCCGAGTAATTGCCGCAAGAAAATTTTCTGCTGCCTTTGTTTTTCTGTTGCAGGTCACAACTTGCTGGAGGAACCTGAATTCAAGAAATGTGCAGACACGGGGCGAATTTGCGAACCTTTCACTGTTAGGCTGATATTTCTAGGGATCTAAGATGTCGACACGATAGATGTAGGCTTCTATTCATTTAATTTCTAAATTTTCCATGCTGCGCTTTTCATTCAAATCCTGATAGGTTTGTAAGTTAGGTTCCTCGGATATTCTGCATTCATAAATTTACCATTTAGGCTGTGTATTATAACTGTTTTTTTATTAATAAATAATGGGTCTTTCGTTTTCAGTTCTTGATTACTTCCTCAGTATTTTTATAGGGGAAAACAAAGTATGTGAAATCTGGTTTATCATCCATATAATTACAGATGTTGAAGGTAATGACTACTTAATTTACAAATATACCAGATTGTTTAACAGTAATCACGTGTGAGTGAATACACACGTGAAAGGCCTATATCAAATTTTAAACGTAAGCAAATTAATGTAAGCCATCCTCATAGAATTGCTGAAATTTCAATTGTTCAACACTTACATTGGAAATGTAGTTTGGGTATTGGTTGTGACGACTCAATTGCCCTTAGCTAATTTGTGAAACAACGACCTGAAATCTGACTCCATATTAATGAATAAACGTACACTACCAAGAACGCCGCTAAATGTATTGGGAGCGAAAAATTAGGTAAATTACGTAATTTTACTACTTTAGAACAATGTGTAATAAGAAGGCAAAATTAAATATGAAATTATTTGTTTCACGGAACTAATACAAAGAAATTATTTCCATTCATTGCTATAAAATTTGATAAAGTGATGGTCAGCTACACTTCCCTGGACAAAGGTCTTAAGCTACTTGGCTAAATATAGGATTTAACGCAGGTGAAAAGAATTTTAAGTTGTAGATTATAAAAGAAAAAATTCTGAAATACTGAAGTTAAATTCTTGTTAAAGTAATGAGCGAAGTTTTTAAGGGGGTGGGGGAGAGTGAGTGGTGGTCGTTTGGTAAACAAATCTGGTTGACCACAAAGATCTTTGAGATGGAAAGCTTCTTTTACCAAAAACATTTAATAATTTGTTTTAACGATTTCCGTTTAATACGTTACTTCGATTCTGAATAACCTCATCCGTCCCAGCGCTTTGCATTTTGCCTAAATTTCATATTCCATTCAGTAGTAAAGGGTAGTGACCATTTATTTTCACAACTGTCCATGAAACCCCGTAGGGTGATAAGTGCCGTCAGCGCAACTCATGCGGTGCACTGTAGGCATTACTTAAAGCTCTTTGCAACGTCCCTTCGTCCTCTAGCTACAACCCATTTCATTCCTGTTACTGTGCCTACGTTCGTATTCTCTTATATCTTTCTTTCCACCTTCTCCTATCAATTGTTTCATGGTCCAACCGCGAGGTTTTTCTACTGTTACACCTTTCAAACCTTTCTAATCTCAATTTTCCCTTTCAGTGCTGAATGACTTCATAGGTCCCAGCGCTTGGACTTAGGCTTAAATGCTATATTCTATTCTATTCTATCCATAAAACCAATTTCAAGACTAATAATTCTCAGGGCTAGTTGTTTAGGGTAGTAACTATTGCGGACGCTATTGGCTTAGTGAGCTTGAGAATTTGACACCGAATAGGAAATAAATGAGCCAAATAGTAGAACTTACTAATCAAAGACGTTTGGAGGATTTTAACTGACTGTCGTTAGACATGGAATGCTTCATGTGGATGTATCATTTGAAATGGTATTTGTGCTGATGGGTCTCTTTAATTGCTATCGTTTCTGTTATTACGGAGAAATGAAAATTGTAAACTAACAAAGGTTACAAATGAATTCTCAATACCGTTTTTAATAAGCTGGTTGCTCTAGAACAGAATGGTTGTGGCAAAATGTTATTATCTTTTGAATATATTCAGTTAATTGTAAAGAAACAAATCTGAGAAACTGTTACCAGGCACGAACAATAAGCATTATAGTGAAAGAAGTAATTACAATTATGAAGGTTACTTACCAAGATGATTGTCTTAGTTTATTTGGAAAAAAGGTAAACGCCACTAAGGGTTTCTTTACGAAGACATCTCAGGATGCTGCTAAGTCTGCTTTTACGCAAATCGTGCCGTCGTTTAATATGGGTCTTGCTATGAAGGCCAATAGATCTGTAAGAGAGCTTTAATGTAACTGAACGTTCTTTGAGGGGAAAAGCCGGAAGGGAAAGAAAGAGTTGAGGAATTGGAATTGGGATATAGAATTTAGGCCAAAAGCCAACCGCTGGGTCATTCAGTGCTGAAAGGGGAGTTGGCAGTAAGAAGGTTTGAAAAATGTAACGCAATGAAATTTTGCAGCTGTGCTGTGAAACAATTGTTAAAGAGAGTAGAAAGTCAGATGGAAGAACGAGAATGTGAAGGGAACAGTGACGAATCTAGAAATCTTTCATTGGGGGGCGCTTAGGATTATCATATATTTATGTAACGTGTACACACATACGGTACATATATATCAGTATTTATATATGTATGTACACGTATGAATACCGACATAATTCACATCATATGCACATATTTATTGTACGTACTGAGAGAGAGAGAGAGAGAGAGAGAGAGAGAGAGAGAGAGAGAGAGAGAGAGAATATAATTATGAAGATTGTTACATCGTTTCCAACAACTGTAGTTTACAAAGAAGTAGCAGGTGAAGTTTCTTTGGCAATCAAAGCGTTAAATACAAGCATAAAGAAAAAAAACAAGGTGTGCAGTGGATACACATTATCAGAATTTAGTTATAGTTTTGAGGTTTACACATTATTCTATCTACAAAATAAGTTCTGACCTGCAGGAAGATCTTTTGGAGACGATGTTGATAACAGATTTAATGAAATTATCTGCTGTGTCATCTGAAATACTTCGGTGAATATGAAGCTTTGCAAGACCATTCAACCTTTCAGAGCCCATTGTTGCTTTCCTGTATGAGTTAATGAAATTTTGTGAAGAAAACGTTTGTTCTGCTGTTGCTGATGAAACAGGTAATGTAACACATATTTGTTAACAGCTTAGTAACAGGACAGTTTTCAGAGCATTACTGGAACATATGCTTCCATTGTTGTTTTAGGAAGTGAATAACTTGGAACAGATTTCCAGCGAGTCCTCGATAAATTGAACTCTGATTTGTAATCATCAACATGATCTAGCGATTTGCTGTCAGCAAAGAAATAGCTATATGTATTCAATGCTGGAGTAATACCATCAAAGGAGGTACAAGCAAAATATTTTGGAACTAAAGAACATAAGGAGTTTACTGTACCATAGGTAGTTCTTGAACCAGTAATGAAACTCACTTAGTACATAATTACAATCAGTAAATGGGAAAAACACTGTCATGCGATAATAATCACGTGAACTAGAGACGGGGTTGGGGGTGGGGGTGGGGAAGTTGCTCTATTCCTTTGCTTTATAGCTAATCTAGGAACAGTTTCAGTTACGTTAACTTCCAAACCCTCTTCCACTGCTATATTATATACAGTAATAAAATCCTCATCCTTGTCTCTCTCTCATTTTCTGAATTCTATCCCTATAACCAACTTGATTTGAGTTGAGCATTCCAGTACTACATTTGTGTTGACAGCTTGTGATCAAAGTGACGACGGTCTGGTTTCAGTCAGTATAGCATAGAGGGCATTTAGAGCAACAACAAATTCAAAGTCTGTTTTCTTTAGTGGACTTCTTGCAATTCCTGGGTTGTTCCAATTACAGATTTCTGATAAAGCCTCAATAACATAAGGCAGTAACCTTTTAAACACCATCATGACATCATGCCTGTCTACCCAACTTGTGTCACTAAAGGTACGCAGCCTATTAAGAGACTGATAATGATCCTTATAATTCTGAATTATATTTTCCATGGCTAAGTCTTTGTAGCGATGAGTGGAAAAAATTTACAATTTCCTTAATATCACCCCAGCAATTTCTGATTACTAGCGCTTCACTAGATTTAAAATTTACGAGATTGTTGTTGTTGTTTTTGTTGTTGAAATAATCATTAACTAACCAAATTTTTGCTTAAGTAATGTCTACAGTGCACCACGTGAGGTGCACTGGCGGCACTATCTACCTACGGGAGAATTGAAAAATTGCTTAAGCTGAAGATGGCAAACTCTATAAGGGATTGGTTAGGCCGAGGAATAACATCAACAAGTATAAACCCTTCGGCCCCCAGCTGTAACCCTTTCCATACCTTTCACTGTACCTCCGTTCATATTGTCTTTCTTCCATCTTCTTTCCAACCTCTCCTAACAATTGTTTCATAGTGCAACTGCGAGGTTTTCCTCCTGTTGCACCTTTCAAACCTTACTGACTGTCAACTTCCGTTTCACCGCTGAATGACCTCATAGAGGCATGACACTTGGGAATGGTGGTTTGTGTTTATAGTTTAGGGAATGAAAACCTGGTAGGGAGAGAGCCGTGTGACCTCATGGCATCTAGTCTCCGTAGGGGTTAATGCTGTTAGCGCTCCTCACGTGGTGCACTGTAGGCATTACTTAAGGTTCTTTGCAGCGTCCCTTCGGCCCCTAGCTGCAATCCCTCATGTTTTTTACTGTACCTCCGTTCATATTCAATTTGATTTTCCACCATCTCTAAAATTTTTTTCCTCCTGTTACACCTTTCAAACCTTACTGACTGTCCTTTTCTCTTTCAGCACTGAATGACCTCAAAGGCCCCAGGGCTTGGCTTTTGCCCTAAGTTCTATTATCATATCTATGGCATTTAAGGCCTTGTCCACGTGATCGGTTATCGCCGGGCTGCGTTGGTCCTTCAACCGGCTCCATCCCCCTTGGAATAATTGTTATGTCCACACTTGCTTGTAGGTGAACTGAACTGTTGTCTTGTTCGGCAGTAGCAAATGAATGCTAGCCAGTCCCATGCACGATAAAAAAAGAAAAGAAAACAACATGACAGAGCACATAAGATTTTAGCCTATGTAAACAATGTTGTATAAACTAAGTATTGGGAAGCCTTGTGAATAAATAATATATATATATATATATATATATATATATATATATATATATATATATATATATATATATATATATATATATATATATATATATATATATATATATATATATATATATGTGTGTGTGTGTGTGTGTGTGTGTGTGTGTCTGTGTCTGTGTGCGCGCGCGTATGTATTTACGCATTAACATGCATGCGTGACGTGTATGTCTGTGTATATATCTGTCTCTTGCCACAAGAGACAGATATGAAGGTCAGGGGATACAAAGGAAGGGGATAGGGATTAAGGCTTTCTTCCGCAACCTGATAAATTATGATGAAAGCGAAAAGTAGAAGTTGGAGTCTTTCTTCTCGATCAGTTTAGAAAGCGAGTGCCATTGTAATACGCACATTGAATAGGCTTTGGTTTGGACGAACCACCGCTGATGTTGTGGAAATTATGCAAGAGTGCCTGATTCCAGTGCCACCCGACACTGACCTGGCCCAGGTTTTTGTTGAACATTATTACTCTATCTCTGCAACAGCAACAGCAATAATCGGAATGAGTTCGCCCTTATTATTCTCGACAAAAAGAAGAAAAAAAAAAGTTAGCATACCCACAAAGAAGCGTTGCATTCATATGACCGCGCGCTTCTGAGTGGATACATTTGCTATAATGTATTCAAATTGTATTACTTGAAGAAGTGCCAGTGTCTGTCTCTTCTGGTATGGTTATCGTTGTGCGTATTACAAAGGCAATCGCTTTTTATACTGATTGAGAAAAGACTCCTCCCTCTACTTTTAGCTTTCATCATAATTTACATGGTTGCGGAGTAAAGTCCTGCGCCCTGCCCTCTCCTTTGTATCCCCTGACCTCTTGTGGCAAGAAACAGATACATACACAGACATACACGTCATGTAAGCATGTTAATGCGTAAATACACACGCGCGCGCACACACACACACACATGTATATATATATATATATATATATATATATATATATATATATATATATATATATATATATATATATATATATGTATGTATGTATGTATGTATGTATGTATGTATGTTGTATATATGTATGTATGTGTGTGTATATATATATATATATATATATATATATATATATATATATATATATATATATATATATATATATATATATATATTTATATATATATATTTTTTACGTATTTCCCTGGGTTTATGGTATTTTCACAGGCCGGCAACGGAAACTGTATTTAATTGGCCTTGGAGTTCTGACTTATGTAAAGGGAAATCGTAAAAAACAAAGAAAATGGGGTGAATTTAGGAGCTGAAGGTTCTACTTCATAAGGAAATGTTACGTAAACACTTGGGATAAATTAAAGAATTATATTTACAAACGAAAGCATTAGAAGGGAAAATGGATAAGTAAATTGATAAAGGGCTTGCAACGCCTGAAGATCCTTCTACTGGAGTCTTGACTAAGGGCAAGGCACAGTCCAAGATGAGTCCACTGCGAACAGGTCCCTCTGCAAGAGAGATTTACACATTACACGCCAGTAAAGGAACAATTTCACTCAGAATATGTCTCGAGTCTGCACTGAGGGTCCCAAGGACTCGAGGAATGAATGACCACTTTACACTTGAACAGAGGACATTGGAAATGGCACTGGATAAACTGGCACAAGGACAGAAGTGAAATACTGGTAGTCCAATAACTTTCTAAAGGGCAAACTGTCGTGACTGAAAAGTCTTTACTCACACTTTACCTTAGGGGAAGTGGGTCTCTGGTGAAGAATGACGAGGGTCGATCACACGTATGGCGGTGCCCTTGAAGATGACTGTCGTCTGGAGTCGGATGGCGGGGGGTGGGGGGGGGGTGGGAATGAATGGTCTCTCAGCAACTGTAAACTCGCCCGCGTGTAAGGCTGTCCCCTACGACTGCTACTGCACGTCTCCTGATCACACGACTAGCTGCTTACTGCCTACTGCTGTCTGCCCTTTTAAGGCATGCGGCTGGGTGTCTGTGCCGTGTGCAAACGATGTGTCATTTGCCAAGTGGTCAGCGATAGGTTGCCTCTTCCCAGGTGGCCTGCAGAAAGACAATTCAGGCAGTTTACTTTGCCTTTAGAAAGGTTGTTTGAAGCAGCTTAGTTGGGCTAAGCTGCTTAAGGGAGTGGCATTCAGTCTCCTATCTTTGCCCTTGTTTATCTGTGTCATCTCAATATCTGTTCCAGGTAAAAAGAAGGGCAGATCAAAATGTTGATAACTTTGCTCTGATATCTAGGTCAAATATGATCGGCCATGCGGTGGCGACTTTATTCTCAATAAACAAAGGGTAAATTAGGTGGGGGGAGGCGCGCTGTGCAGCGACTTCTTGCAAGTTATAATGATAATATATATATACAGTATATATGTATACATATATATATATATATATATATATATATATATATATATATATATATATATATATATATATATATATATATATATATATATGTATGTATAGTATTTATTCACAAGGCTTCCAGACACTTAGTTTACACCACATTGTTTACATAGACTAAAATTTTATGTACTCTATTCCTGATGTTTTCTTTTTTTTTTATGCTTTAACCCTTCCTTTGTATCCCCTGACCTCCATATCTGTCTCTTGTGGCTGGGCTTTACTGCCCCTTTTGTGATTTCATCACTTTTTTGCCTGTGATGTCAGTTCTTTTTGCAATGGCAACGCCCTAGATCAAGAAAAATGTGGTAACAAAGGAATGGGGGTTATTTAGGTCTTAGACCAATGCGGCTTCTCCGTGATTATGGTCAGCTCAACTCGTGTGCTACATAATTATACAATATATATATATATATATATATATATATATATATATATATATATATATATATATATATATATATATATATATATATATATATAACTCTGGAGGCTCTTAATTTAGGGTAGGTCAACGATCAAGAAAGCCAAAACAGAGTAGGTAAATTCAACGTGTGTGATAATATTTAATTAAAATAATTGCCAGTGAGTCAGCCAG
The DNA here is from genome assembly GCF_040412425.1 of Macrobrachium rosenbergii. Lineage (NCBI taxonomy): Eukaryota > Metazoa > Arthropoda > Malacostraca > Decapoda > Palaemonidae > Macrobrachium > Macrobrachium rosenbergii. The sequence continues at coordinate 46,704,698 of NC_089793.1, forward strand.
CTTCTCCTAACACCACTTGCTCGCACGAATTAAGAAAACGGCGTCTCTTCTAATGTTGTGAGCAGTCCGGACCCGAGCATCAGGAAATTTGAATTTTGGGGGCCCATTTGAGCGGCCCACTGTACGAATATGAGCTTTCAGAAAAACTAGGTATCACGGCTGTTATCTTTTAACGTTATTGCTCCACAGATATGTTAGGTCCCTCACCCACCCACCTCCTACCACATCCCCTGAACGCCATAAATCGATATCCGGATCTCCGGAACGGCTGACCGATTTCGATGAAATTTGGCACGATTAGAGACCCTTAGTGGGAAACTCTAAAGCCAGAGTTTCATCCCGGTCGGCTGAATATTTCCAGAGTTATAGAGGGCCAAAGTCGTGGTTTTTGTGTATTCCGGGTGGCTGGACTTTACTAACCGCCAACTACCGTGGCGGTTGATGTACAGTATGCTGTAGAGTTGTAACCAAATTTAAGAAGGCTAAGTTATCCTAAAGGAATATTATTCGAAATGTCAAACAAATGCTCGAAATCGATAGCAATATTTATGAAATGAATGTAATAAGTGTATTTCACGACTAAATGGAATTCTACAACTGTCATTTAAATGAAATCAAATGCTTATATTTGATGGAAATGATTCGGCCCTTGTGACAACACCTACACACAAACCTTTTGGTGCCCATCCTGGGAGGAAGGCAGTTACAAAATGCCAAAAGAACTTGCTCGCATGATGGTTCCTTAAGACAAAGCATTTAGTCCCGAAAAAGCTAGACAGATTCAGAGTCCCGTCTACTGACAAAGATAAACCCGATGTTGTACCTTTGCTTTTATTTACTTTTTCATGAAATATAAAGAGACAGAAGTAGATACCCTCAAGAAGTCCAGTCTCATAAAGATTAGAAAAAAAGAATCTGGTCTAACCTTGTCATCTAAAACCCCGTATCTCCTTGGCCTGATTGTTTTTCCTTTGATTAGACATAAACCGGAGCTGATGAGCAAAATCACTTAATTTTTTTTTTTTTTCACCATCTGTCTGTTTTTATTCTTCTGTAAAAGAAAACCATTGTGCTGGCTTTGTCTGTCCGTCCGCACTTTTTCTGTCCGCCCTCAGATCTTAAAAACTACTGAGGCTAGAGGGCTGCAAATTGCTTGTTGATCATCCACCCCCAAATCATCAAACATACCAAATTGCAGCCCTCTAGCTTTAGTAGTTTTTATTTTATTGAAGGTTAAATTTAGCCATAATCGTGCATCTGGCAACGCTATAGAACAGGCCACCACCGGGCCGTGACTGAAGTTTGATGGGCATTATACCGAGACCACCGAAAGATAAATCTATATTCGTTGGCCTTGATTATACGCTGTACAGAAAACTCGATTGCGCCAAAGAAACTTCGGCGCAATTCTTATTTGTTCTGGTTTAGATGCAATCCCTAAATACGTGTCCACCAGTCACCTAACAGATATAATCCTTACCTTACCATTGCACCAATTATTCAGAAAGTGTGAATAATAATATACATCCATTTTCTCTAAATATACCAGACCGATGTATTATGTTTATACAGTATATCCCGTATTCATAAAATGGGAGAATGTGAACTGACAACCAATTCACATTCACCTTGTATTCACCAAATGAATCTGAATCACACCTTCGATCCTGTTTATTCAGGAAATGTTACCAAAAATGGCGCCAGATACTGTAGGACGGGATAATATTCTCATTGAGAGCGAAATCGCTTTTGACAGAGTGACATCATCATTGGAACCCATCAATTATCCAGATATTATCCGTTTACCATGCCTCAATAATCCTCGGTTGAGGCAGCGCTTTTATTCATCGAATCTGCTCCAATCATTGCATGAATTGCGAACTGAATACAGGTGACAGAGGTCAAATCACAGGGAAGATAGAGTAGATTATGAATGGTGTTGATTCTCGGTGACTGGGGTGGAAATCGGTTAAGCCCATTGAGAGAGAGAGAGAGAGAGAGAGAGAGAGAGAGAGAGAGAGAGAGAGAGAGAGAGAGACAGACAGACAGACAGACAGATGAGAAGAAACGTAAAAAAGAAATAATGGCGCATTTAAAGAAAAATTAAGAAAATGATGACCGAGAGTAGTTAGTTATCTCAATGCGTAAATTAAGTAATTTCTCTTCTCTCTCTCTCTCTCTCTCTCTCTCTCTCTCTCTCTCTCTCTCTCTCTCTCTCTCTCGTGCCTTTCGCTTAATCTAATCTATATATCGGAATTTCAATTATCTGAAAACATTTACGTGAATCATTTACATTATTAGCAACCGTCTTTCAACCAGCAATACCACCATGTACCGCATTCAATAGCTTTCACTTCGTTGATATACGTGCAATGAAATTTCCAATTTGTTCCCGATATTTTTCATCCTCCCAATATCTAGTTCTCACCCGTCGTTGGAATATTTGGCAGGCATATTTAAGCAAGCAGAACAATAGAAAAACAATACGACAGATCATATTTGAGAGGGATTATTTAAACTCCTCCTCATCCTCATTATTAAGGTTTTTACGACCGTCCTTTCCTGGACGGAGCTGCACAGGAAGCAGTTCTCTCTGTTGTCCTTTGTTCTTGGCACATTTCCATGTGAATTCCCTCCCGTTGTGCCAGAGGGCTACACCTGCGCCCTTGTCCGCGATTTCCTTGACCTCCCTACAGGTTTTCATCTTGCTAATACCACAACTGCTAACTTCCTGCGTAACTGCTCCTAACCTCACCTACGTCTTTGAAAATTCATAATAAAGTAATTTAGCATAATCAGGCATAAAACAAGGTGGAATATCTGTTGACGATATTGAGAGTGAAGAAGGAACGATCGATGTAGTTATGATGTTCCCAGTTCAAAAATCACTTTTGAACTCGAGCGATTGTTTAGGAAGAAAGAAATGTAGTTGATTGAGTGAATAATGTAATTGTTTTATTTGGTGCATGAACTGTAACTCACAATATTTAACAGCAATACAGAAGGACGAGGTATAATCACAAGGAAGCCTGGCCATCAATTAGCGATGTCATCTTGATGCTTGTATTTATAGGAAGTCGTTAGAAAGTTATCGAAGCAGGCGAAGTGAAATAGCTGGCCAGCACCAGGTCGGTGGTAAACTGGCAACACTTCAACACCAAAAATTCAGCGGTAGCTAAGATCTCTCGCCTCGTGTCATGCCCTGTTGGGGGCGGGGTTGCTTTCGTCATCTCGGAAGCAGTGGAATGTGATCTAGTGGTATAGATTCTACTAGTTGCATGGAACCGCAGCAAGTGCATCAACACTTATTCTGTTCTAGCCGGAATGAGCCTGATCAACCATCAGTTCCCCGCACGTTCTCAAAGAAACTGCCATCAGAGCAAAATTCCTAGACGAATCTGCAGCAGAGCAAAATTTCTGGTCTGGGTAGTTTGTCGAAGAAAGACTACAGGCTTGAGGTAACGTTAAAGATAAAGGCTCTGACAAAGTCAGTGTTCAGCTAAAGTCAAAGATTAATCAAGGAAAATGCTCCTTGCAGATCAAAGCTCTGTCAAAATAAAATCTGTCAAAATGACGTCTGTCGATGTAACAAGTCTATCAAGGTAAAGTCTGACAATGAAGAACATATGCCACGGTTGAGGGTCTCAATGTAAAGGATGCTTTGGGAAAGACTGTGAAAATGCAGGTTATGCCAAAGTAGTGTCTTGTCAAGAGGATAGCTGGTTAATCTTATATACTTTAAATAGATATTTACATCTAAATAAATCAGTATTCATGTTTTAATCATTGTCCCTTTTGTAATGAAGATTCTGAAGGGACAGAAGTTTAGGCCAGGGCTATGGATCTCAAGGTGAATTTTTGTTCCTTGGCTTAGGACTGATCCTTCTTTAAGTGAATATTACATTTAGACACACACACACACACACACATACAGAGAGAGAGAGAGAGAGAGAGAGAGAGAGAGAGAGAGAGAGAGAGAGAGAGAGAGAGAGAGATTTCATATTGTGGAGTAAACTAAAATTAATGTTCCATTTATATGACCTCTTTATGGGATGATGATAAACCATAGCCCTTGAAATTGGCCTATGAGAGTTTTATCTCTCAAGATTATGATGTATTCTTAATAGCTAGCAAAAACAGTCTTATTTTGATGGGTCATAAGTTCTCTTTTAATATCCAGGTCTTAAGAGAAGAGGGATTGGAGATCTTACGTATCACTTGCTCGGCTCCATTTCCGGAATGAACGGATGATAATAAAGTGGTCCAATCATTTTTTCGTATGGTCTGTGGTAAAAGCCACCTTCAAAATGATTATTAAGCTTTTCCCTCTCTATTGTTTTACGATGTTTTGTGACAACAAACGTTGACGAATAGCCCACAGTCTCTCTCTCTCTCTCTCTCTCTCTCTCTCTCTCTCTCTCTCTCTCTCTCTCTCTCTCTCGGTATCGGCGCTGCATTAGAATAATTTTTAGCTATGTAGTTTGCATTTACTGCGCAATGAAGTTTTAAAAGTTTAGATCAACAAAACGTTAAGTTTTCGATATGAAATCTGCGGTGGGTGACACCCGGGCAAGGGAAAGACAGCTAATTACTGCTACCTTGCTGGTGAGGTTAGACCTTGGAGGAATAATACCTTATGGAGATGCCCTGGCTCAAAGTCCTTACCTAAACCCGGGAAGGCAGGTCAGTCAGCGGTCACTCCCCCGTTGACTGGTAAATAGCGCCTTGGAACCAAAGATGCCTACCGTGCTAGTGTTATTGTTAATCATTAACTGTCTCTTTTATAAATTTTATTCTTCCTGTTAACTTTCGGATAATATTTAAGCTTTTTCTGGCACAGTTACATTATGCATTTTCAATTTCAAGAACAATAACATAAAAACGCCCATAGATGAATCGACCACTTACTCCGGAAGATGGTTTAAATAGGATTGTTTGAGACCATGATAACACACAGCTGCCTTCCTTTAGGCAAAAATCAATAACAACAGTTGTGAGATTAACCTAATCTGTGTTCCATGTTAGTCCATAGAGGGCTATGAAGTTTAACGCTACGTAGTCCAGGTGTTTTCGTAAACAAACAACCAAGGTCAGTAGAAGCAAACAACATACACTTTATCTTGCTTTATTAAAACTATGTTATATTTATTTACAGAGATCAAGATAAATATATTTACAAATATGGACATCGTACATTAATGAATAAATAATCCGTATATGTTAATGGCATATATTAATAACTAAATAATCCTTATATATTCTTATATACAATAAAATATGGAAACATAATCTTTATGACGTTTATATATATATATATATATATATATATATATATATATATATACATACACACAGTATATATTTACTGGCCACTAGAGTGAATAAGTTTTGAGAATATCTGGTGACTTCTCATTTTGTTATTTGCTAGCAGAGTGGTAGAATAATGTTTTCCTGCATAAGAATAGCGTAATTACCTGCAGGTACTTTTCAGCTATTGCTCTGATGAGCAAAGCTAAATGATTTTGCAATGGATCGCTGCCAAACATGTTTTCTCCAATTTTTGAAGAAATTGTTTTGCCTGTGTAATATTTCATGACGCCATGTATAATTTTTGCAACTCTTTTCTGCCAAGGATAATGTTCGAGTTTTGATTGATTGAGATTGATTTTCTAAACAACATCTCACATCTCTGGCAGATTTCTACAACATCATCCGAGGGATGATTCAAATATCCTTTACTTTTCAGCCTAATTAAACTTGGCATTGCATTATTGTCATTGGCAGTCAAATAATCTAAGAAGTACGGAAGTAGGATTATTTTTTCATCTCCCCATACTTCTTATTTTACCAAAAAAAAAAGCTCAATATGGTCTTGGCTCATTTTATTTGACAATAAAAACTTCAGTTTTTGACCAGAACATCCAATTAAGTTGTCATACAAATTTCTCAGTCTTTGAATAAAAACTATAAAGCCTTGAAACACCGTTCTTCCGTTTGAATTGAAAAGAAGCTTTCCATCAGAAAGTTTTAAATGCCTCATATAAGCTTCAGCCTTCACTAGAAATTCTTTAAACAAACATGCATTTTTTGGTTGCAAGGGGCATTTGAAGTCATGACTGGAAAGATTTCTTGAATTAAGGATATCAAATAAATTATTGAATATTCTAAGGAATTTGACTGTTCCTTCACATCCTTTGAAATCAGCAAGGTTGTTTTCTAAGCAATATTGCAAGGAGTTTGCAATGGATTCACTAAGAAGTTGAGCAGCAAGCTTAACATTCATTTTTCTTTTTATCCACGCAATATGTTGTGACCTGTTTATTGCCCAAATGTAAACCGTCATTATCTTGCAATTTGTGCAGTTTCTCTATGAAACCCTATTGAATGTGATTTCCTTCTCCATCTATGAAACTGTTTCTTTCTCCAGATGTATTCATCACTAATTCTAGCCAATGACAAGGATAAAAAAATATATACGGGTTCCTGCGCCGCTGGATGGGGGAAAGAAGTTCTCATATTATTGTAATCTAAATAACACCCAAATTCTTTTATCATTGATACATTGGTTGCTGTCCCATCGAAAGTTACTGATACAACAGTTACACTGGCACTATGCAACATATTCAGGAATTGTCGAAGCAAATTAGATCGTTGTTGAGCCCCAAGCCCTGCAATGAGGAAATATCCCACTGGTAATTTTCGAGTACCGTTAACCGCGTTAACCATAAACACCAGAGCTTCTTTAGCAACGGGAAGTCTATCATTGTCGAGCTCAGTGCTCATACAAATATGCCCACGATATTTTTTCCCATCCCACTCTACCTGGTGTTTGATGGCTATTTCGTCCATTATTAAAGAGGATATAACACTTTTACCCATTTTCACTGCAGCTTCGGCTTTCGTTTTCAAAGCTGAAAAGGTATAATTAGTAAACCCTGGTTTCCCCTCCACCAGCAATTGTTTTGGGATGTGGCAAACAAGTGTCGAAAACCTTCCTTACGTAACGATGTGCGTTTGGGGAATAAAAGTGTAGGGTTAGAGCAAAACTTCGCAGTGCTGGCGAATATTCGTTTTGTAGCGGATGTTCATTACAGTATGTTCTGCAGTTTGTCTTTTCAAAAGGTCTGCAACACCCGCAGCACAGTTCTGTAGAACAACCAAACTTTCATTACTCACAAACGATTTCCGCCTTAGCTCACATATAACGTTATTTAAATCACTGTTTTTCTTTTACTTTCTTTCTTGAAACACTCAACTCCTATTCAATATGTATGATTTTCCGCTTTAGATTCTTAACTTCAATTTGCGAATTTTGTGCTGGGCATTCAGACGGGAAACATCAACTTCTTGGCTTTGTTTTGGCGGTTTCTTTTTTCTGTAGTCTTTGGCTGCAAATGTTCAGGAAAAGCTTCAAATACACTCGGTATAACTTCACTGTGCAAACGAACTGTCAATGCTGTCCGATAAAGGTCCTCTTCTCTAAAGTGCCTAGAGCACAACCGTGAGTATTTCGTTGGAGTAAAGTTGTCACGTCTTAAAGCACGAACCCATTCATTTCTCATGGCCTCATCTTTCGGAAAACTGTAAAGAGAGAGAAAAAATAATTTAGAAACGTTTTATTTTCTGAAATATAACAATTTCCATAATAATTTTATCTTCACTTTTTTTTTTTTTTTACAGAATTGAAGGATGACAATAAAACAAGGAACATAATCTTTATATTTTCATGAATAAGAAATCAACGTTCTTGACACAACTGCAAATATTGTTACTCACCGATGAAATGTAATAGATGGATTTGAAGTCTTGTTGAATTTTTGCGTACATCCTTAAGCGGCACAGGAAAGGACCACTGATCATGAAAAGCAAAATAATGGTTACTTTCTTTAAACAAAAGTCTGATTAGGACTGACTCCATATTCCAATACAGTGGCGGAGATTAACCTGGGAATCGAAAACTGTCATTTTGACAGGTAAGTGTGGGTCTTTTTGGCTTCACTCAATCTCAGATCTTACACGCGCACACACACATACACACACATATATATATATATATATATATATATATATATATATATATATATATATATATATATATATATATATATATATATATATATATATATATATATATATATATATATATATATATATATATATATATATATATATATATATATATATATATATATATATATATATATATATATATATATATATATATATATATATATATATATATATATATATATATAAATATATATATATATATATATATATATATATATATATATATATATATATATATATATATATATATATATATATATATATATATATATATATATATATATATATATATATATATATACATGTCATTATGAATATAAGAAGGCCCATAAAACACTATTTAAACGTTGAATCCTTATATTTCGGGCACTTGCTTCTGTGCCCCTGTTCACTGGTAGAATATGGACAGGTGGAAAGTTACAATGGTATATATACAAAAACATAAAGGTGTAACCTTAGGCCTCCGATGTTATGGAGGTGGCGTTTCTTAAGAAGGAGGAGAATGACCAAATTCCCTAGTGGTTTTTGGCCTCATTAGCTCCCGTTTGGCGATGGATCTGGCGGTTGCGTTTCTTGGGTCATCTTCTTCAGGAGGGGTTTGAGGATTAAGGTGTCGATGTCGTCTGATTTCCAATGTCCTCCTGACAGGTTCATATTGTTGGTTTGATTGATGATAGCAGATTCCAGCATCTTTCTTTTGTACGGACAGCTACTTTGAAAACCAACTCCGCCCCACTCCAGTTAATGACATGCCCTGTATTTCTGATATGTAGGAAAATTCCTGAACTCTCCGAAGTGTAACGTACTGATCTTTTGTGCTCTGTTATTCTTTGTGAGAGCGATCTACCTGTCTCGCCTACGTAGATGTCATGACAATTGCTACACGGTATCTTGTAAACTCCGGCTTCTTCCCTTTTGTTATTTAAGTATACGTTAATGAGCGAACTCCCGGTGGATTTGGGATAATGGAAAATGAAAGGATTGTTAGACCTGAGTTGTTCGGTGGCCTTTTGGATGTTTTTCATCGTTGGAAGCTTTATTTTGTTGTTGAAATCTATTTGTCTGTTGTGAGTGGGACCTCTATAGTATATTTTATTCGCTTGCTAATAGCCCTCTCGATAATGTGTGGTGGATATAGCAGTTGCGTTAGGTGTTGGTGGATCGTGTTAAATTCTTTATCCAGGTACTCATTTGAACATATCCTAAGTCCTCTGAGGAATAAGTTGCACCCTACCATGATTTTTACGGAGACGTCGTGGTAGCTTAAGAAATGAATGTAGGAAACAGTGAAGGTGGGTTTTCTATATACTGTAAATGCATACCTGTTCTGTTTTCTTATGATCAGTACATCTAGGAATGGCAGTTTTCCGTCCTTTTCCCATTCTGTTTTAAATTTTATGGTCGGAACTAGCGAATTTAGCCTATTAAAAATTCCTTAAAGTCCCCCAGCTATTGTCCCAGAAAGTAAAGATATCATCTACGTATCTAAGCCAGATCATATTATGGGGTTTGATAGACGACAAAAGTTCTGTTTCGAAATATTCCATGTACAAGTTTGCTAGAAGGGGTGATAGGGGACTTCCCATGCTACAGCCAAATTTTTGTTTGTAAAATTACCATTGAAAGAAAACACGTTGTTAGTTACACAGAGGTTGATAAGTTTTAAAGTTTTATCTATGCCAAGAGGAAAATTGTCTTCATATGGTTGTAACTTTCTCTCTAAGAAAGACAACACGTCGGCAATCGGGACTTTAGTAAATAATGACTCGACGTCTAGGCTGAGCAATTTGATGTTGTTTGAGGATGTTTAAACTATTAAATTTTTGTATGAAATCCTCTGCATGTTTGACGTGGGAGGATGAAGGTTCCTAGAAAGGGTGATAACAAGTCTGTGAGCCATTTTGATAATTTGTACATGAAAGAGCCCCTGCTAGATATTATGGGGCATAAAGGAATCCCATCTTTATGTGTTTTGGAGGCCGTAAAAATAGGGGAGAGAGGTTAATTACATTGAATGTCTCTAGTAATTCTATGTCTTTTTTATTGCCCCTATGGTTCTGACTGATTTGTTAAATTGAGCAGCAATATTTGTTGTGGGATCTTTCGTTAATTTGTCATAGGTCTCCGCATCGTTTAGAAGTTCTTGAACTTTATCGATGTATGTCTCCTTGCCTAAGAGAACTATTTTTCCGTCTTTGTCAGATTTTGTGATGATGATGCGGAGAACTATGACAAATTAACGAAAGATCCCACAACAATTATTGCTGCTCAATTTAACAAATCAGTCAGAACCATAGGGGGCAATAAAAAAGACATAGAATTACTAGAGACATTCAAGGTAATCAACCCCTCTCTCCCCTATTTTTACGGCCTCCCGAAAACACATAAAGATGGGATTCCTTTACACCCCATAATATCTAGCAGGGGCTCTTTCATGTACAAATTATCAAAATGGATGCAGACCTGTTATCACCCTTTCTAGGAACCTTCTCATCCTCCCACGTCAAACATGCAGAGGATTTCATACAAAAATTTAGTAGTTTAAACATCCCCAAACAACATCAAATTGCTCAGCCTAGACGTCGAGTCATTATTTACTAAAGTCCGATTGCCGACGTGTTGTCTTTTCTTAGATAGGAAGTTACAACCATATGAAGACCATTTTCTTCTTGGCATAGATAAAACTTTAAAACTTATCAACCTCTGTGTAACTAACAACGTGTTTTCTTTCAATGGTAATTTTTACAAAAAAATTTGGCTGTAGCATGGGAAGTCCCTATCACCCCCTTCTAGCAAACTTGTACATGGAATATTTCGAAACAGAACTTTTGTCGTCTATCAAACCCCATAATATGATCTGGCTTAGATACGTAGATGATATCTTTACTTTCTGGGACAATAGCTGGGGGGGGACTTTAAGGAATTTTTAATAGGCTAAATTCGCTAGTTCCGACCATAAAATTTAAAACAGAATGGGAAAAGGACGGAAAACTGCCGTTCTAGATGTACTGATCATAAGAAAACA
>NC_089793.1:46720792-46725792 GCF_040412425.1 Macrobrachium rosenbergii
AATGATTTTGCTTTATTTTTAATGTATGATGAAAACCATCATCATGTTCAATTTCAGGACTAAACTGTTTTGACATGAACACTTTTCTAATAGTTGTACAACAAGGTATGCAACAACCGTTTATCCCTTATAAATCTATAGGCTCTAGGGAAAAATTATATAAAAGAGATGACAAGACAAGTAAATCAGTTGAATATTCATATTTTCCAAAGTTAATAAATAAAGCTGTTCAGAAACAAATTTCAATGTATTTATATGCTTGTATGACTGATCCTGCAAAACCGTTGTCAGCAGTGAGATAACTAACTGTAATACACTCATTACGTTCAGTGAACTACTGCTCTGTTTGTCAAACATTCGCAACCTATCAGGATTGACTCTAAGATGTTAGTATCATAAACGTGAGATGGAATGACATAATTACCCCACCTATTCACTGCAACGCCCTCAACATAAGCAGCAACAGAACAGTCAGAGTGCACAACTAAAGATAAGCAATTTTTGGTACTGGCAGCAAAGTAGTATGACTTATCAATACACTTTCATCAATCTCCTGAATTTTCAGTATTTATCTAACTTAAGTTTTCCAAGTAGTTCACTGGAGCTTTTGAATTGAATTTTGTTTTGATATTCATTATCATCAGTGACACCCTTTTCAATTGCAGACTTAATAGCTGCCATTTCTAATCTTTGCTTTTTAGAATCAGGAGATTCCCTTCTGCAGGTGTCTACATTAAGATATTTACGACAACCTGGCAACAACGAGGGCACTGCACCTTTGCAAAGCCGAGGGCGTTGTAACTTTGCTGTTATTGTCACGCCGGTCTTTTCATCAACTGCCGATGTTTCTTTCCTGATGTCTTCGGGTTTGAAATGTAATTCACACACCTGGAAAGAATAATTGTATTCCATTTAGACACTTTACTGGTGCCATAAACGATTTGGTATTCCATACTATGAATTTGTAGTGTGACAGGGATGTGACAATAATTAGCAATTCTTCACGTATTATGCGACTACTTATTCACACTAAACGTACAATAGCACATAATGTTAAGAGAGAGCGAGAAATGTAGATACACTAACAATATAATGAAAGAGTTGACATTAGAAGATAAAGGATACATTGAAGGGAGATGGAGAAAGGGATGGTTTGGGAGAGTAATAGGGTACGATTTGAGATAGACATACTCATTACATAGGAAAATAGATAGATAGATAGATCGCTAGACATATAGATAAAGATAAAAACGCTAGTACTGTGAAGAGAAAGAGAAGAGAAGGTGTAAGAGAAAAGGAGACGATATTGGAGAGAGTAAAGAAAAAGACAGGCGATATTGGAGAGAGAGAGAAAAGAAAATGAGAAAACAGTAGGAAGAGATAAAATGAACTTGAGATAAAACTTACTTTGCTATGTTCATTAGCAGTGAAATTCTCTCGATGAATGGCTATGGTCCATTTTTACGTTCCTCTTCATTTTTGGGAAAAGAAGCAGTGAACTTTCGGTCCCGTAACGTAGTTGCCGTTACACTTAGGGGACACAGCATTTATACGGCATTGTCAACGGACTTTTATTATTCTTCACTATAAATATAGATCATAAGAAATCCACTTCTTCTTTGGGGCACTAGTAAACTTCCTCAGGTATTGGAATTAAAAATAACGGAAAAACAAAGGTCCACACAGACGAAATTTGGCCGTGACCTCCTCGTACGACAGGTCAAGAGATACTAATTTATGGTCCTCCTCTAGGCCAACTATCGCTGACCTCACCGGATTTAAAGGGAATACCCATGCGGCCTTCCTAATCTCGGTGGCTACGGCCGGACACATGGTCCTGCTGTAGTTATATGTGTGGGAGGGGGGGGGAGTGGATTAAAGCCTTATTCCTGCAATTATCTTCCATCCCCTGTGTGGCCCCACCCTCATGACCTTGGCCTTTCTCTGCCCGCGGTTCTATCCAGGTGTGCTATCTCCATGTGGTTTCTTGTGTTTTTGTCTTTCTTTTCTGTTGTAGAGTATACGATTCTTCTTGATAAGCTGTCTTCAAATCCATTTGCAGTTTTGCCTGCCATCACATTGTTTGCACATGTTATGAAGGCATTCTCTCCAATCAGTCTGGCCATTTTGTTTGTGTTCCTGTACAAAAATTTCACATTTTCCCAATCTATTTTGTGGTGTTTTTCCCGACAGTGCTTGGTGACTGCCGACGTCAGGTTATGGTGCCTTATGTGTTGTAAATGTTGTTTGCCTCGTTCTTTGCAAGATTTGCCACTTTCGCCGAAGTAACGCTCTTCACAGTCTAGGCATGCTGCCATATATAAAGGCCCCCCCTCTAAACTCGTCCCCCTCTACCAACTTTTGTTTCTAACTATTTTATTCTTAATGGTGTTTTTGTAACTGCCTATCAATTTGAAATTATCTAGCTTCCTATTGATGGGTGTAATTGTGTTGTTGTCCGGAACTGTAATTATTTTCTTCCCTTTCAAATGTTCCTTTTCTATCCCTTCCCTCTACCCAAAATAGTTTTTTCTTGCCTTAATGTGTGCCTTTTCCCACCAATACTTAGGGAATAAGGGCTTTAATCCATTCCTCCACACATATAAATACAGCTGGACCTTGTGCTTGGTCATTCAACAGATACTTGACAATGAGGACTGTTAGTCCTGGAAAGCTTGTAATTTTAATTGAATAAATATCTCCGCTAGATACCAACTAGTTTCAATGAGGTCCCGTCAGTAATAATATATATATATATATATATATATATATATATATATATATATATATATATATATATATATATATATATATATATATATATATATATATATACATACATACCTATATATATGTGTGTGTATGTATAATAAAGTAACCATTAATATGCATTTGAAGTTATAATAATCATAATATAACAAAACAATAACAGTGATGAGAGAGAGAGAGAGAGAGAGAGAGAGAGAGAGAGAGAGAGAGAGAGAGAGAGAGAGAAGAGAGATGGTTGGCGAGTGGTATGTTTAAAAAAAATATGCTTACCTATTGAAAAAATCTGCACTGGAAAGTGACGATGCTAGGCGGTTGAAGGATGTTGAAGTTCTTTTTGCCTTTGCCCTAATATCCTTTTGAAGATTTGTCTGTTTTCAAAATTGTGGTTTTGTCATGTTTTTTTTTTTTTATTTTGCCTCATGCTCGAGGTTGAAAATGTGTTTTTGCGTAAGTGTGTTTCACACCGAGTCGGATGTGGTTGATCCTAATCGTTTATCACTTGCTTTTCATCCTTCGGGCCGAGACACAGGCTCAGCATTTACACTGTAGCTTGGATGATACAGCATTTATAATAAGGCACGTACTTTATTTAAAAACCAAGCTGCTTAATAACAAACGGAGGCGAAAGCCTCATATAAAAATGGTGGCAGCGGTGGGATAGACCAATGCAAAAGGTCAGCAACCTTCATTCTAGCGTCAACTAACTTATCGTTAACATTACAAAACATATTCTCTGCCATATTATAAATAGGCAATGCAGGGCCAGTGTGGTTCCCTGTAAAATGTGTCTTCCTTATTGTCTCCAAATTATTCTGAAACTGTACTAAGTCTTCATGAAGTCAAAGTCTATTATCCTCTGTAAGGAAAATTGCACCTAATGTCACCATAACTAGGGTCATAAGGTACAAATAGAAGTCAAATCCTTTTTCAATTATAGTACCAAGCCCTAATTTACAAATATCAAAGGAACTTTCTCAAGGAATGGTAATTTTGGGGATACCCGTCTATGTCACGGAACAATATCTTATATTTCCAGCAAAGCGTGGTGTTTTCCTTAGAGAGAAAGTTTTCAAGGCGACTAATCTTTAGATTGTTTTAATGATAAGAACTTAACTCAAGACAAAATTACATACATCGAGGAACCTATTGGTATTTGGTCTACTTCAGAGATTATTAAAGCAAATAAAGATAATACATACTCCCAGGTCATTGCTACTTTAACCCAATTTATCTAACCCAAAGCTCCATCTTACATTAGCCTATTGTAGCAGCAGTTCAGATATTATGTTAATAAATTAATCAATCAGAATTCAGGGATTATCTGCAACAGAGGCGGTTTACGCCGTTGGCAGTAAACATCAGACAGTAATAGAAGTATTTAATAATTTAAATGAGGGTCTGATTGTTAATGAGAATACACCCTTGAAGGATGTTGAGGTATTTCACCATTGAATTTTGTCTGTAGCAGAGGTTGACGATGTTCACTTACCAGGGATGATAGTATTTTAACGCCCATCATGGACAAGTTAGTGGGCAAATTAGTGGATGAGTTAGTAGTTTAGAGTCCATTATGGATAAGTTAGTGGACGAATTAGTGGATAGGTTAGTAGTTTAAAACCCATTATGGATAAGTTTTTGGACAAATTAGTGGATAAGTTAGTAGTTTAAAGCCCATTATGGATAAGTTTTCGGACAAATTAGTGGATGAATTAGCAGTTTAAAGCCCATTATGGATAAGTGTTTGGACAAATTAGTGGATAAGTTAGTAGTTTAAAGCCCGTTATGGATAAGTTAGTGGACAAATTAGTGGATGAGTTAGTAGTTTAAAGCCCACTATGGATAAGTTGTAGACAAATTAGTGGATGAGTTAGTAGTTTAAAGCCCATTATGTATAAGTTAGCAGACAAATTAGTGGATGAGTAGTAGTTTAAAGCCCATTATGAATAAGTTGTGGACAAATTAGTGGATGAGTAGTTTAAAGCCCATTATGCATAAGTTAGCAGACAAATTAGTGGATGAGTAGTTTAAAGCCCATTATGTATAAGTTAGTGGACAAATTAGTGGATGAGTAATTTAAAGCCCATTATGCATAAGTTAGCGGACAAATTAGTGGATGAGTAGTTTAAAGCCCATTATGTATAAGTTAGCGGACAAATTAGTGGATGAGTAGTTTAAAGCCCATTATGTATTAGTTAGTGGACAAATTAGTGGATGAGTAGTTTAAAGCCCAT
>NC_089793.1:46733292-46890792 GCF_040412425.1 Macrobrachium rosenbergii
ATATATATATATATATATATATATATATATATATATATATATATATATATATATATATATATATATATATATATATATAAAGAAAACAACATATATAACACTCTTTTACACACATATGCGATATATTTCTATATTTCATATGCTCAGCCACTTACGAGAAGCAGTCCATTTGATTCGGCCGGAATGCACAGTGGGGGTAAACAACCAGGCCCGTGAGTGATGCTATCAACCTACGAGATTTACGTAGACCGTAAGTTCACTGATGTTTATGTTGCTTCCCTTTGCCACGAGAATTACTGCGCACTAAAAAGCCCTCTGGCCAAATTATCCAGGGCTGAAATTCAACGAAATTAGCGAAATGGGAAATATCAGTAAGCTATGAAAAACTCAGATAACGGAGAGTTCAGCTGATGTTGCCCTTCCATATAGACCGTGGGGCCCTATAGACACCGCTCCCACTAGGGATTTTTGCATCCCCCTTTTTTCATTATTCAGAGATCATAGAATCAGAATCTGCTTCTCTGCACTTCAGGCTGTTGGTAATGTTCCCTTCCAATAGAGCGGTCAATTTGACCGCTCCCCTAAAGGGATTTTCATTATTCAGAATCAAAATCTGGAAAAAATATTACTAATAATTTTTCTGAAAAAATATTACTAATAATTTTATCTGCTTATATCTTTTTGATATATATTTTCATAGATTTTTGGGGCCAAGGAATTAATATTTTATAGTTCTAAAGCCCTATCATCAATATTTATCAAAGTACTTGGTAATACTAAAACTGACGATTGCAGACAATATGTCATGTGAGCACAGTAAATGCAGCAGAGAATATTGATGAACATATATTCTTAATGATTTTGCACTGTATATTCATGACAAGAATCTTTGTTATTTTTAATGCAATAATGTCTTGCATATTTATTAAGTTATAATTAATGAGGGTTTTATCTACTTTTAGGTATAAGAACTCATAATGACCACTAACACTCCTTCAGATGAAAAGCCACTGAAGCTGAAATTAACCAAAAAGGAAATATCAAGGTCATCAACAGTATCGCAACTAACATGTATAATTCACTATGAAAGCAATAATTCAGAAAAGAATGTAAAACCTTTAACAGACCACAGTTTTGATATGATCCATGAAAAAAAATTGATTAGACAAAAAAGTGACAAACCGAATGAGACTTGAAGAGAAAGTGTACAGCTGATGAAAATCAGGCTACTACCTCTAGATCAAAGAGTGGAAGGATAATGAAGAAAGTACAAGCCCCAGCACCACTTTTTCCTTCGACTGTTTGTTTAATGTGCAACACGTACAGGAAAAAGGTGAAGGGGCGTAACGAAATTCCCATCAAATGCCAAACGCAAACAGCTGAAGATACAATCAGAGCAGCAGCAGAAAGACAGAAGGACCTCAAGATGCTGGGCCGGATTACCGATTATGACTTTCAGGCAAGAGAAGCACGTCATCATCCTACTTGTAGAAAACATTACACTAGATTACAGGAACGTAATTATAAAGCAATGGAAAACCCTACAGTAAAACAAGTACAAGAAGCTCATAATGCTGCCTTTGATTTTATATGCCAGCACGTTAAAGAAAACATCATAAAAGGAGCAAATGTTGAAAGGCTGTCAGTGCTAAAAGAAAAGTACCTACTCTTCATGCAAGAGCAATTTCCAGAATTCTACAACCCTCAGTACAAAACTTTTAAGCTAAAAGATAAACTGTTAAAGAAATTTGGTAACAAGTTACAGTTTTGGCAGCCAAATTATAAGAGTGAACTAGTATATTCATCCAGTGTTCATCAAGGTCAGGCTATAGAAGTTGCATTTGAAGTGGCTGCTTCTGAGTCAAAGAGAATTGAGGAGGCTGCTCTGATTTTAAGAAGAGCCATTTTGGATGGCCAAAGAGGAGCTCCAGAAATGCCTTGGCCACCAACAAAAGATTTTTTGCTTGGGGAAAATATTCAGGTACCCAAACTTTTACAAGAATTTTCAAGTTTGATTGTACTTGGTTCCAAAGCAGCTGAGACCACTGAAATACCTGTACGTTCTATCTCTCAAGATTATGTAAAGCTGCAACAAAAGGAAAGTGGATGATGCCAAAGCATCTACTCTTAGGCATGACATTGCGGCATCTTACAGGTAGTGCAGAAATTGTAACAAACGTTTTGGTCACTGTGCATCATACTCTTGCTTGCTTGAACTGGAGACTGCAATGTGTGATAATATCACAGAGACAGAAAGAATTCTTCCAAGAGGCATTCATTTGTGTTGGGACAATTTTGACTTACAGAAGAAACATCAACTGGAGCTGGAACAACTCACACCGCGCATGGGATTGCAATCCAAGAATTATCATTTAGTGAAAATGACATGTCTGAAGTCGTAGAGAAAAGCAGTAATCCTCGGACTAAGAAACAATCGATCAGCTATATACCTAAGGAAATAGAACCATGTTTTTTTTATTTGAAGCCAAAAGCTGAACCAGTATTTGCACCATCTTTGGTTACCTCGCCCAATAAAGATGTGAATGATGTTGCTAAGTTATCTGACTCTTTGTGGTTGCTCAGTAGAGCCATGGCAAAGGAATCATTTCAAACGGTTCCTAATTGGGCAGGTTGGATATCTTTAACCGGGAGAATGAAAGAATATGGAGAAGCTCAATCAAGAGTACAGTATATGCCTCCAATTAATGCGCCAGTCACAGAAAATGCCACTGTACATCATATACTTAAATTGTCCCAATTAGCTTTCAGGGAGGTCAATCAGCAATATACAATTGTAACATTTGACTTAGCAGTTGCTAAAAAAGCATATGCAATTGTGTGGCAGGATCCGAATGCATGTGGAGATGTTATTGTTAGGTTAGGAGTTTTCCATACAACATGTGCATTTCTTGGAGTGATTGGGAAATGCATGAGTGAAAATGGTTTTGAAGAGATTTTAACTGAGTCAGTGGTTCTATCAACAAAGTGATTTCAGAAAAACACTATAACAGAGCTATGCGTGTTCACAAGAATATGCTGGAGGCTTTAGAGCACCTTCTTTTACAAAGTTTTGAATCAAATGTAACAACCCTCTGGAAAGGAAGAGCTCGGGATATAATGGAACGTCTTGCACATTCCCCAAGCAGAGAATTGCTGGACGAAGCATTGACCAATGGAAGTTGCACTACAATGATTCAACAATACAATATTTTTAAAGAAGAACTCAGAAGAGGGGAGAACATTGGAAAACAGAGTTTTGGATTGATTACATGGACAAGGTTCTTCAGCTTAGAGTTAAAGAGAGCAACTTTGATTTACGCATGATTATGTCCGATGTCCTTTTGTCATGACCATCAAAATGCCAGGAGGGGTTCTTCTTTCAATGCTCAATCTGGATAAATCTCACCTTCCCAGGAGCCATAGGGGAACTGCTGCACCATGGCAAAGAGGTCAGATGTTACAACTGAAATTAGTGGACATCACAATAGATCTCTGAGGGGATCAAGTAGAGGAGGGAGAGATGGAGGAGTTAGTTGATGAATCAGATGAAATTAACAATTCACTGATTTGATGTATGAATATGATGATTAAGTATGCAGTACCAATTGTCACAAAACATTTGCTTCCATTGAGGTCCATGCATTGCATTTAATTAATCAGGCTATTATGGTTAAAATTTTTTTCACTAATATAAACCAATAATCTGTGTATATTTACTTATCTTTATCAAGTACCAGGTTGAGTGCTGTACTATAAAGCATAATTCTTTCTAATCCAGTGTGCCAAAGAATATATTAGATTTTATTCAACTAATCCTACACTATCGATTGTACTTCTGTATAAATTTGCTTTATCACAAGGAAGAATACTTTTCAACATTGCTTTAGGACATTTATTTTTTTAAACTTATGTAAACAGCTTGTTTTATTTAGATGTTTTTCTGCTAAATGAGATGCCAAACCACATTAACGCTGTGCATAAAAATAATACTAATTTTCGTATGTAATTAACAACTCAATCATTTTCAGTTTAGCGTTTGTATTCAAGGGCTATAAAACCAAACTTTCCTAAATAAAATGTCTTAACAAACATATTTATTTGCTTTTGCATTTAATTCATTTAGATGTCACTTTTATTTCTTAAGCATTAATATTACCAAAAGGAATACTTTAATTTATTGTACCTGTACAAAATTTGTTAAAAACCAAGTAATATTTCGAATCCTCTCTTTCCTAATAAAAACCGAAGATTTATTAATTTAATTTCTTGTCTTGTTTTCCTTTGATTCTTTGAGCCAAAATCCTTTGATTTAATTTCATTTGTCTTTTGATGAGAAATTACATCAAATTACATTACCTATTCCTTGCCCACTTAGTTAAGCTAACACTTTTTGAAATTACTTGAAATTAGATTTTTTAAAATGATGTTCAAATTTTGGATGTAGCGGCCAAAGTCTCGACATCTCAGTGTGCAGAAAATCATACTCTGAATCAATTGGCTCTAAAGAAATAAAAAAGTAGAGTCTGCAAAGATATATTGGTGGGTGGGGGGGAGGCAACTGGTCCATGCTTCCACGAAGCAGATGGCTGTACCCAAGAATAAACCGCCTACTAAGCGGTGAAGATAATTTTTCTCATGGTATATATTTGCTTTAATTTTGGACTAAATATAACATATTACATATGAAATAGCATCTAAAAAAACCTGCTCTTTATGAATATTCCAATTCTAACACTCTATCTCTTCACTGAAAGAAAGGAGAGCAAACTATATTAATATAAATTTTTCTTGGGAGCCAAAAATTTATATTTAAACCTAAATAACGTATTGACTCCTATTTTTTTTTCGATGAAATAAACCATTTCATTCTATTCAGCGTACTTTAAAACCCACAGTTCCTTACCATTTTCATATAATTTTTTTTCTGTG
Source organism: Macrobrachium rosenbergii (assembly GCF_040412425.1). NCBI lineage: Eukaryota > Metazoa > Arthropoda > Malacostraca > Decapoda > Palaemonidae > Macrobrachium > Macrobrachium rosenbergii. The sequence continues at coordinate 46,738,222 of NC_089793.1, forward strand.
CTTGACAAAAAAACTAAAATTATTTTTTTTATCCAATTTGTGTCCTGAATATTTCTCAATTTTTGGCTGTAGCAGCCAAAATCACCAAAATCCCAAGTGCAGACAACCAGAATCTGAATCTACGGACTCTAAAGTATAGAAAAAAATGTGGTCGGCAAAAATCCCTGTGGGGGCGGGGGCGAGGGTTTCGGCTGCTGGCCCATGGTCTAATACTTTTGTTAGGCTGATTTTATCAGCATTGTTATATGTTTGTGATAAGCACATTTCATCCATATATAATATGAATCTTTTGGCTGTGAGCGGTTCACTAAGTAACTGCAATGTTTATGATATTCAGTGTAGGGATTACAATACATTTTCTCAAATAAATCTGTTACGACAATTTAGTGTTCTGTAAGAATCTGCAGTGCAGTATCATTCATAGGGAGTGGGTTTGTTATGCCTTATTCAAAACTTTTCTATGTGCTACAGAAGCTTTTGTTAATTTCATACAAACTTTTTCCATGTTAGAGACCTTTTTTATACATAATTCCAAAAAATTTTTAAGAAATTATTCAAAACGATTAACTCATGCCCAAAACAGTTTTGTAACTGGTTCAAACCTCCTTTACCCTTTGTTCAAAATTATGGATTAAATCGTTTTAATCCATCATTCAAAGCCTTTTATTTATCAGTTAAAAGATTTTGTAATTTATTGGACACTTATTTAATTGATTGTATGTAGTATCTTAACTTTGTCAAATTGGTTTTATCCATCACTCCAAATCTTTTATAATTCTTCATATAGCTTTTAGTTTTTCAGATCTGTTTATCTCCTTAAAAGCGCTTTTCATAAATGACTCAAAACTTCGTAAATAATGTTCAACCTCTGATTACCCTTCACTCAAATACTTCGAAAACAGAGAAACAGAGAAACTCATTAATCACTCCTGACTGTTTTTATTCATTTTACTTTTTGTCAAAGGCAGAAAATGCAAAGGAAACTATGACATTTACAGAAGGACGCGTAATTTATTTAATGAGCAACCATTAGGGCAAATTGGAGAGGATCACCATCTGATCAGTCATTTTCAGACCAATTCATTATGATCTATTTGATGACTCTTACTTTATAAAGGGATTTTATAGGTACGTTTGCGCTGGTGCGAGCGTGTGTGTGTGTGTGTGAGAGAGAGAGAGAGAGAGAGAGAGAGAGAGAGAGAGAAGAGAGAGAGAAATTATAAAGTAAAACTTCTTGCCGTTATTTACTCCAGCCGGATGCGATATCGAGTAAGACCCAGCAGATCGAGTAGTATTGTAGTGCCTTCAGACCCATATAATAAACTAATCTCAAATCATGCATCTGCTCCACCTTAGACTGCTCTTTACTAGCACCGGGTGATGATGATTCTGTCGAGACAACCAAAAAATACATTATCAAATAATATTTATAAAAGGATATCTGTTTTTGAGTTTATCATTATTGCGTATTTAATATTCTCCCGTTTGAGTGTCAGCAGCATCCAAGAATGATGCCGGATTAGCCTGGAAGCCGGTTTCCCATTTTTCCCAACAAAGGTCATTTTGATTTAAATCATTGCCCGAACACTTTATTTTCGGGAATGTCCGTACCACTAAAACAAGGGCGTTTCTCTGTCTCTCTCTGTCTGTCTGTCTGTCTCTCTCTCTCTCTCTCTCTCTCTCTCTCTCTCTCTCTCTCTCTCTCTCTCATTGCCTGTCTTTCTTTGTTGTTTACAGTTTTCTGTTTCCGAGTCGCTGGATCAATACGCATTTCCTCCCCTGTCCATCAGTTTCCAGAGGTTCTTCAATTGGTGCACCAAGGAGGCTCCACTTTCCCGCTCTTCCAAAAATCGAACTTGCTTGAATCAAATGCAATACATTACTAAAAGAGAGAGAGAGAGAGAGAGAGAGAGAGAGAGAGAGAGAGAGAGAGAGAGAGACTTGAATTGAAAATATGTACTTTGGTAAAGAGAAGAATAACACGGCCTCGTTTGTTCGGCTACTGAAGAAAGGAGAGTGAATATGCAAGCGAGGGAGAAGAGGAAAGGAAAGAAAAATCTCTTTCGACTTGCTTGAATCAAATGCAATATATTACTAAAAGAAAGAGAAGAGAGAGAGAGAGAGAGAGAGAGAGAGAGAGAGAGAGAGAGAGAGAGACTTGAACTGAAAATATGTACTTTGGTAAAGAGAAGAATAACACGGCCTCGTTTGTTCGGCTACTGAAGAAAGGAGAGTGAATATGCAAGCGAGGGAGAAGAGGAAAGGAAAGAAAAAACTCTTTCGACAGGGAATTTAAGGGTTCCAGTAACAGAATTTGTGCCCTATAGTTCGGAAGAATTGATTCATTTAAATCAGAAATTGGCGTCAAAACCTGAAGACCATCGACGCAGTCATCAAAATTGATGCCATAGTTGGCTTGAGCTTCGCTGTAGAAAGCAGAATGAATCTGGTTTCCATGCGTTAGGAGGTGCCTTTTTCTTTTTTTTAAATTGAAGGACGGAAAAATGAAAGTATTACTGTGGTAGATGGTGTAGACCTGACTGTTCTCTTCTTGTTAAAATATCTCGTTAGATTTGTTTTCTCCTCATTATTCTATTTTATTTATTGATTTTATTCATAATTTCTCTCCTCTCGGCTTCCTGTCACACCATTAACACGTATGGTCAGTTCTCTTCCTTGTTATATTATTAATCATTTCTTATTTTTTATGGTGTTTTCAAATTATATTCGTAATGCTGATAACAATTGCGGCAATGATTTAAACTTTTCCTTCATTTTTATGGTCCACATGGCCCTTATACTTAATCACAAAAATATTCCAGTATAACATTTATTTAAAAAAAGTTGTACTTGTGAACTCCCATATCAAGGTAAGACATTTCAATCTTTTTCATGCATCATCCCCACCACATCCCCACACCCTCCCACAGACGCCCCTCAATTAAGACGTGGGAAAAACTCCAACTATTTGCAAATGAGAGAGAGAGAGAGAGAGAGAGAGAGAGAGAGAGAGAGAGAAATTCAAGTTGGCTGAAAACTTTCGCAATGCCATGGAGGCTCTCAAGAAACCATCGAGCCAAAATCCCCTGCGTTTGTATTCCTCTCCGAAAGTTTCTCCGTCAACTTCATGGCCCGGGAGGTGGACTTTAAGGATGGCTTTTATATAAAAGTGAATGAACTGGATATGAAAAGATTTGATTTTTGGTGCGCTTTCAGCTGTAAGGCTGTAAGGAGTTTTCGTTTCAGTTATTTTTATAAGGCAGCTGCACTGCCAGTGTCGAATAGAATGAAACATATATTGCAAGATTTAGGGCAGAAATAAGTTTTAAACCTTAATAATCAAACCGGGTGGTAGTAGTAGTAGTATTTGTAACAATAATAATAATAATAATAATAATAATAATAATAATAATAATAATAATAATAATAATCCAATTAAAAACGGTTCCACCTTTTTATGTTGTCTCTACAAACAATTTCTAAAGGTGTGAGGTTGCAAGGTGCACCCCAGTATTAACCTTATCTCTTTGTTGTCCTCGTTGAAGGGTAGATATGAATTCGTGAAGCCATCCATGAGCTAAACAGGCTGCACTGAATTTATCACTGTTATAAATATATAAGGCCTTACGATACCTAACTTTTGTGTGGCATTTCCTGACACATTGAATATATATATATATATATATATATATATATATATATATATATATATATATATATATATATATATATATATATATATATATATATATATATATATATATATATATATATATATATATATATATATATATATATATATATATATATATATATATATATATATATATATATATATATATATATATATATATATATATATATATATATTTATATTAAGTATTGTGCCTAGGGTCTCATATATTTATAACAGTAACAAATTCTTTGCAACATGTCTTAGGTCATTTGTCCTTCCTTTGTTAGAATACTGTTCTCCGGTGTGGATGTCTTCCTCTACCAGATGGTCTCCAGTTTGTCAGTTTTTCATAAGTTGTGTTTTAACAGTGATCTATCACAGTCACACTTGATCCCTGACCCCCTTTTCCTGCCGAGAGCGACCAGATTTGGTGAACAGAAGCACCAATATGCAGTAGATGTTCCCCGTAGTCTAACTTATCAGTTCTAGAGGTCCTTTTAGACCCCATGCCGTTTGATCGTGGAACAGTCTCCTTGAGGATGTTGTGCACCTGGAACCTCAAAAGTTCAAGAGTAGATGCAATACATTACTGCCTTGCAGCTGTTCTCCTTGGATTTTTATAATTAATTTACACTTCTATCCATTCATGAGCTGTTAATTTATTTTTTTTCTTTTCTAATAACTGATCTCCTCTTTCTGTGCTACCTTTTACCTTCTGTTATTACTTTCAAATGAGCACCATATTCTTTGGAAGCTTAAATTTCTATAGTCAGTGGCCCTTGTGGGCTTGTTCCGTATGAATGGGTGCGTCTTCTCAATAATGCATATATATATATATATATATATATATATATATATATATATATATATATATATATATATATATATATATATATATATATGTGTGTGTGTGTGTGTGTGTGTGTGTGTGTGTGTGTGTGTGTGTGTGTGTGTGTGTATAATGTACTGCCCTAAAATGGAAGACTGCAGTATCTGCAAAAATACAAAACTGAGAAAAATGGTAGATACTTCCTTGCCTTACGATTGATTTTGCTGATACTGCAAATGGGACCCCATAAATACTCGTGGAAAGCATTGAAGAATCATTCTGGAACTGCAGTACCTTGTGTATTAGTGTTTCACAAGCCCAGTAGGTGGCATAACTCAATTTCGAAAATTTTGCGGATACTGCAGTTTTCCATTTTGGGACATCATATGTGTGTGTGTGTGTATATATATATATATATATATATATATATATATATATATATATATATATATATATATATATATATATATATATATATACATGAGTAAATTTGCCTATATAGTTATATAGAAATAAATAACTGCTGCTCTCTATGTTGATGAGATGATAATAAAATGTAGATGGCTCGGTCATGTCCACACCATCCCAGGGTAACGTGCTAATACGTGAAAGCGTCAGTGGGTTCCTGTGGGCACCTGAATAAATGATAAACTCAGACTTACTTTAATGAGAATTATGTAAAAGGAAGCTGGGGATAAGTGGAGATTTGTAGAGAAGATAAAAAGTACATCAAAAAAGAGTGCAAGCCAAGATGTCTATATATACAACTATATTGTTACATGTAGCGGTGGCTAATTAAAGGACTCGCCTGTTTTATCACGTGTGCAGCCAAAATCCCACTATTAACGAACAGCAAAAGAAAAAGAAAACACGCTCACTGGGGAACAGGATTAAAACCTATGACCTTAATCAATAAGTATATTTACATTTACACTTGAATAAATGGGATAGATAGATTGATGGCACAATATATCAGTAGTTAAGTAACTTCCACAAACAACTGTCGGATTCTTCAAGTAGAACAAGGCTCTTGATTGGAAACAGCGAAATATGCAACACACAAGACTCTGAACCCCTTTCTGCAATTGAAAGAAACAATACACGGTCACTCTAGCGTCAATTCTATAAGGCTGAAGGCTTAAGGACCAGTTTTAATTCATGAATAACTGCTTACAGAATTGCCAGACGTAGGAATTGACAAGAAATGGGGACTTCAGCAAGAGAAATGAGAAAATTACAAAAAAATAGGCTGGCCGGAACTCCTGTATCAGACACGTATCTGCTTGACTTATAATATGCCCTCCTAGTACGGAGCAAGGTTCACTTCCAGTTGTAGTGGGATTCTTCTACTGCAGTAGGAATGGAGTATTGTGCCTGAGTACACAAGGGCCTCGCTGCACCAAAGGTGAAGAGCGTCTCACCCTCTAGAGAAGGTCTTGGTGTGCTCTTGGTGGCTATCTGGTAGCGTCTGACTATCTTTCATCTACCTGGAAGCTTTGACCTTATCCGGCCACTGTAACTGGTTTGGGGCCAGTTTATTCCAGTCCGTGCTGGTACTATCTGGAAAGAAGTGACCCGGTCAGAAAAACAGATTGGAGAGACAGGAAGGAATCACAAAGGCAAGAATTTTTATGGGAGCTCCTGTGAGGGTTGCAGACACTAGGTACAATAGCAGAAGTATTTCCTGTCTAGCTGAGCGGAGGAAACTACTCTCTCACTCCAAACTTAAGAGGTCCAGTAAGAGGCCTACATCAAATTAATTATAAGATAAGCGACTCGAAGAAACATTAATATATATATATATATATATATATATATATATATATATATATATATATATATATATATATATATATATATATATATATATATATATATATATATGTATATATATATATATATATATATATATATATATATATATATATATATATATATATATATATATATATATATAAGATGTATTTGTATATATAACATCACACGCGCACATCCAAACCTCATCCATTCTAGCAGCAAATATTACGCGATCAGATATCCGAAATGAATGTCAGCGAGCCAGACATAATATTCTGTCATATAAACGTGGCCCAGTGAATCTCGAAACGACAGCTCCCGTCACCGTAATGCCCCGTCTAAAATGTTTGCGTTATTTTTAAATGGAAATGTGACAGTGAACGACGGAATATCTGTCAGAAGGCTCGCTGAAAAAAAAAGAACAAAATACATTAATCTTCCAGTTGGAAACTGAGGAGGAATGTAGCCGAAGTGGTGAGTCGGGAATAATTTACTAGTGGCAAATATCCTTTGGAAGAAAACTTCCAGATAATCATTATGAATTTTTTGTTTCATTTCTCGTGTGTCTGCTCTGTTCTTCATTTGCTCGAGCTTGCTTCTAGTTTGTCAGTAATCGTAAGCAATAAATCAGGAAGAGAAATTAATATTAAAAGTTGGGAGGTGTTCGGCTGTGTTAATCCGGGATCTTTTAAGCTTTTCTTGTATTTTCTGCCATTGAACTGTATGAAACTTATCGGGAACGATTTTGTACCTAATGGTCCTAGAAATTCATACTTGTATACGAATGTATTTGCTCTTCCTTGTCAGAATGTTTTGTGTGTGTATATGTGTGTGTGTGTGTGTGTTTGTGGGTGTGTTCGGAGAGAGAGAGAGAGAGAGAGAGAGAGAGAGAGAGAGAGAGAGAGAGAGAGAGAGTTGCGAAAACAGCAACCATAAACGAAGCATATTTCCCGCACACCGAGTGGTGGAAATGATCGAATGAATCAGGGAGTGCATCCGGCCTCTGAGGACATATCATCATTATCCTTTATTACACAAACAACGGAATTCTCACTTGGGCGTTCTTTAGTGTTATGATCCTCCTTGAAGTATGCTGGAAATTGCAGGTCGCCGTCGTTACTCTCGTTCTAAGTACGATACATGGAACTCGGCTTGAGATCTTACGGACGCTCCAAGATTCTGGGATTCTTCCGGAATGTTTCACACCTCAGACTGTCATATATATATATATATATATATATATATATATATATATATATATATATATATATATATATATATATATATATATATATGAATGTCTTTCCTGTAATACCACAGTGTAATATGAATATAAAAGGCCCATAAAACACTATTTAAACATTGCAACCATACATTTCGGGCACTTGCTTCTGTGCCCCTGTTCACTGGTAGAATATGAACAGATGAAATGTTACAAGGGTATATATACAAAGCATATATAGGTGTGGCATTAAGTCTCCGATGGTATGCAGTTGACCGTTTCCTAAGAAGGAGGAGAATAACCAATTCCCTAGTGGTTTTTGGCCTCATTAACTCCCGTTTGGCGACGATTCTGGAGGTCGTGTTCTCTGGGACACCTTCTTCAGAAGCGGTCTGAGGATTAAAGTGTCGATGTCGTCCGATTTCCAATGTCCTGACAAGTTCATATTGTTGGTTTGATTGATGATAGCAGATTCCAGCATCTTTCTTTTGTATGGACAGCTACTTTTGAAAACCAGCTCCTCCCCCCTCCAGTTTATGGAATGGCCAGTATCTCTGATATGTAGGAAAATCCCCGAACTCTCCGAAGCATATCTTACAGACCTTTTGCGCTCTATTATTCTTTGCGAGAGCGATCTACCTGTCTCCCCTACGTAAATCTCACTAGAGTTGCTGCATGGTATCTTGTAAACTCCGGCTTCTTCCCTTTGTTATTTAAGTATATGTTAATGAGTGAGCTCCCGATGGATTTGGGATAATGGAAGATGAAAGGATTGTTAGACCTGAGTTGTTTTGTGACTTTTTGGATGTTTTCGTCATACGGAAGCTTTATTTTGTTGTTAAAATCTATTTGTCTGTTGTGAGTGGGACCTTTGTAGTATATTTTATTCGCTTTGTTGATAGCCTTCTCGATAATGTGGGGTGGGTAGAGCAGTTGCGTTAGGTGTTGGCGGATGGTGTTGAATTCTTTGTCTAGGTACCCATTTGAACATATTCTAAGCCCCCTGAGGAATAAGTTGCACCCTACCATGATCTTTACGGAGACATCGTGGTAGCTTAAGAAATGAATATAGGAAACAGCGAAAGTGGGTTTCCTATATACTGTGAAGGCATATCTGTTCTGTTCTCTTATGATCAGTACATCTAGGAATGGCAATTTTCCTTCCTTTTCCCATTCCGTTTTGAATTTTATGGTCGGAACTAGCGAATTTAGTCTATTAAAAAATTCATTAAAGTCTCCCCAGCTATTGTCCCAGAAAGTAAAAATATCATCTACATATCTAAGCCAGATCATATTGCAGGGTTTGATAGACGACAAAAGTTCTGTTTCGAAATATTCCATGTACAAGTTTGTTAAAAGTGGTGATAGGGGACTTCCCATGCTACAGCCAAATTTTTGTTTGTAAAAATTACCATTGAAAGAAAACACATTGTTAGTTACACAGAGGTTGATAAATTTTAGAGTTTTATCTATGCCAAGAGGAAAATGGTCTTTATATGGTTGTAACTTCCTCTCTAAGAAAGACAAAACGTCGGCGATCGGGACTTTAGTAAATAATGACTCGACGTCTAGGCTGAGCAATTTGATGTTGTTTGAGGGTTTGTTTAAACTATTAAATTTTTTATAAAATCCTCTGCATGTTTGACGTGGGAGGATGAGAAGGTTCCTAGCAAGGGTGATAACAGGTCTGCGAGCCATTTTGATAATTTGCACATGAAAGAGCCCCTGCTAGATATTATGGGGCATAAAGGAATCCCATCTTTATGTGTTTTCGGGAGGCCGTAAAAATAGGGGAGAGAGGGGTTAATTACCTTGAATGTCTCTAGTAGTTCTATGTCCTTCTTATTGCCCCCTATGGTTCTGACTGATTTGTTAAATTGAGCAGCAGTATTTGTTGTGGGATCTTTCGTTAATTTGTCATAGGTCTCCGCATCGTTTAGAAGTTCTTGAACTTTATTTAAGTATGTCTCCTTGTCTAAGAGAACTATTTTCTCGTCTTTGTCAGATTTTGTGATGATGATATCCCCCCTTTTCCTTAAACTAACTAACGCATTTTGGAATCTTTTTGGGAGCGAATTTTTGTTGTTATTTTGCTCCAAGACATTTAGCAAAATGCCTTTGAGGCATGCCTCTTTCTTGTCATAATTGTTTTTTGCAAAATGTTTATCAAAAGTAACTAGGAAATTAAGATTACTCTCGGGACCTGGTTTTAGAGCGAATGAAACTCCAAGATTTAAAACAGTCTGTTCTACTGCAGTGAGGGGATGGTTAGAGAGATTCAGCACATTATTGGGTAGGCCAAGATTATTCCATACACAGTTCCTAATCAGTCTTTTTAATTTGTTGCACAAATTTCTGGAGTGGGACTCACTGTTTTCAATAGCACCTGATAGCACAAAATATGAAAGATATCTGTACATACCATAATCCCTGCACATGAGGCGAAGCGACGTGGCTAGCTCACTTATTTTTCTTCTAATCACATAAATGTCTTGGTGTGTGGCTTGTATTCTGTCTTGGAGGAATGTGCGGATGGAGTCAGGAAATGGGTCTGACGCCGATGTCCAACGCGTGAAGCCGTACATTTTGGGAGAAACTTGTTCCTGTAGGCATTCTTGTAAAAAATTTCTCTGATTCTTCCTCTTGTGTAACCCTTGTACTAGTCGTTCGTACCGTCTAAAGATGTGCTTGAAAGCTGGGCTGAAGCCGAAAATCTGGCGTAAACTGTGATGTTCCATAATGGGCAAAAATGAATGTCTTTTCCTGTAATACCACAGTGTAATATGAATATAAAAAGGCCCATAAAACACTATTTAAACGTTGCAACCATATATTTCGGGCACTTCCTTCTGTGCCCCTGTTCACTGGTAGAATATGGACAGATGAAATGTTACAAGGGTATATATACAAAGCATATATATGTGTGGCATTAAGTCTCCGATGGTATGCAGGTGACCGTTTCCTAAGAAGGAGGAGAATTAACGAAAGATCCCACAACAAATATTGCTGCTCAATTTAACAAATCAGTCAGAACCACAGGGGGCAATAAGAAGGACATAGAACTACTAGAGACACTCAAGGTAATCAACCCCTCTCTCCCCTATTTTTACGGCCTCCCGAAAACACATAAAGATGGGATTCCTTTTCGCCCCATAATATCTAGCAGGGGCTCTTTCATGTGCAAATTATCAAAATGGCTCGCAGACCTGTTATCGCCCTTTCTAGGAACCTTCTCACCCTCCCACGTCAAACATGCAGAGGATTTTATACAAAAATTTAATAGTTTAAACAAACCCTCAAACAACATCAAATTGCTCAGCCTAGACGTCGAGTCATTATTTACTAAAGTCCCGATCGCCGACGTGTTGTCTTTCTTAAAGAGGAAGTTACAACCTTATGAAGACCATTTTCCTCTTGGCATAGATAAAACTCTAAAATTTATCAACCTCTGTGTAACTAACAACGTGTTTTCTTTCAATGGTAATTTTTACAAACAAAAATTTGGCTGTAGCATTGGATGTCCCCTATCACCCCTTTTAGATTATGAGTTAAACCAAGTTGATAGGTTGCTCCATTAAAACAACCATTTTTTCGTCGTTGATTTAGGCAGTAAATTGCACCTCGTGAAGGTGGGAAACTTATAATTCCATCTGAGTGTTGGTTATTCCTGAGTAAAGAGAATTCACTGTTACCGTGTTACTTGTGCCATAATTTTTGAAAACAAATGTCATGTGCAAACCTGATGAAACTATCTAAATCACAGCCATACAAACACGCATTGTATATATATGTGTATATATATGTATATATATGTGTGGGGGGTTGGGGGGGCGTGTGCGCCTGTGTATGTGTGTATAATAAGCAATTTAAATAAGGCTTCAAAGAGCATGACTAAGATGGTAAGCACTGACTAAGACAGCAAACACACGAAGAAGATAACACATACTTTGGCTAAGACTACAATTAATATGACTAAGATAGTGAGCACTGTCACTGACATTACTATCAATATGATTATAATAAATAAGTCCTCTTATTGAGATTACAATTAATATGATGAAAATAATAAGCACTTTGAATAAAAGTGCAAATAACATAACTAAGACAATATGACTTTCCTCAGAGATTCCAAATAACATTACTAGGATGGCAAACATTTTGACATGAATAAAATAGGAAGAATTTTGCTGAAGATTGCAAATGACGTGACTAAGACAGAGCTTTGAATTAGATTGCAAATATTATGACTAAAAGATGACAAGCACTTCAACTAAGATTGCAAATCAAATGACCAATATATTAAGGAAGATTAAAAATAAATTCATTGAAATAGCAAACATTTTGACTAATATTGTAAATGACATAAGTAACATAATCTACTTGACTGAAACAGCAGATGACATGACTAAGATAGTAAGAACTTTCACTAAGTTTGTAAAATGATGTGATCAAGATAGTTAGCAGATGAAATGACATTGTCAATAATATGACAAAGATAGCAAACACTGTTGCTAAGATTGCAAATGTTATGACAAAGATAATTATCACTTTAGATTAGTTGGAAATTCCGACTAGGATAGTGGGAATTTTTACTACATTGCAAATAACATGACAGTGATAGTTAGTTTTCTACTAAGATTACCAATAATATATCTAGGATGTAAGAGCTTTGACTAAGATTACAAGTAGTAAGACCAAAATAGTTAGATCTTTAACAAAGTTTGCAAATAACATGAGTAAGACAGTAAAGATTTCGAATAAAATTACAAATAACATGACAGAGGTAGTAGGAATTTTGTCTTATTACAAATAATATGGCTAAAATAGCATTTCACAAAACAAAACATAATGTAAATAACATGAGTAAGCTCTTTGACTAAGAATGAAAAAATTATGACTAAGAATTCAAGAATTTGGGCTAGCTTGCAAACAGTGTGACTACAGACTATAAGAACTTGGACTAACTTTGTAAATAAAAAAAACTAAGAATTTTGCCTAAGAATGCAAATAACATAAGGAGCTTAGTAAGCACGCTGACCAAGAATGCTATTAACAAGACTAAGATGGTAAGCATTTTCACCAAGATAGAATATGATATAAATAAGATAGTTACAAGTTTGACTAAAACTGTAAATGACAGAGATAATAAGTGCCTTGACTTAGATTGAAAATAACATGACTAAGTATCAATTTGGACCAAGATTGCAATTCATATCACTAAGGTAGTAAGAACCTTTACCAAGATCGTGAGAACTATGACAAAATGGTAAGAGCTTTGACTAACACTCCAAATAACATAGTTAAGATAGTCAACACTGACCGAGATTACCATCAACAGGAATAAGATAAAAGATAGTAAGAAATTTCGTTAAGACTAAAAATTATGTCATTTAGATAGTGTGAATATATCTTATGACTACACATAACATGAGTAAGATAGTAAGCACACTGGATATAATTTCTAATAACATAATTAATATGGTAAGCATTTTAACTAGGTTTGCAAATAACATGACTATGATAGTAAGTAGTCTGACTAAGATTACAAATACTATAGCTAAAATAGTAAGAGCTTTAACTAAATTGCATTTTCTGGACAAGATAGAAAACATTTTGACTAAGACTGAACATAACATGAGCAGGATAGTAATCACTTTGACAAAGATTGTAAGTAACGTGGTGGATAGTAAACACTTTCGCTAAGATTGAAAATAACATGACTAAGTAAGAATTTTAACTAACACTGCAAACACCACGAGTGAAATAATAAGCACTTTGTCCAAGATTTCAATAATATAACTAAGACAGTAGCCTAAGAACTTTACTAAGACTGAAAACAACAAAGATAGCCTCTGACTAAGTTTGCAGAAAATATGACTTATGTAGTAGGAACTACCACGAAGATTACAAATAACACAAGTAAGATAGTAAATACTTTTACTAAGCTTGTAAGTAACTTATCGAAGGTAGCAAGAATTTTGATGAAGGCTGCACCTAATATAAATAAGGTAATAAGCACTTTGACTCAAGTTGAAAAAATAGGACAAAGATATCAAAGTACTTTGACTAAGACTGAAAATTACATGACTAAGATAGTAAAACCTTTGCCTAAGATTGAAGATAATTTGACAAAATGGTGGTATGACCGAGGTGGGAGGCACTATGATAACATAGTTGTTGCAGTGAGTTTGAATTAAAATACAGTTACTAGGATACAAACTATAATGACAACGATGGTAAATAGTACAGCTACGACATTAAATGCCGTGCCAGTAATAAGAAAGAAAATTATAGCAAATAGTTTTACTCATATAGTAAATTATTGCAACTTGATATATGAGTCATTATAATATCAAATAAAACAGTATCGCGGGCATAGCAAGGAATTTCATATGGAGCGGCTACCAAATGTCAGGACTCATGTGTACAAGAAACTTAATGCAAAGGTCTAAAGACTGCTAAATAAATCTTTAAATAATATAGATGGTAAAATTATTATACTAAAGTAACATTAGAAATAAATGTAACGACGCATCACTACGGCCTCAGAAAATCATTTATTTCATGCTTGAATATATCAAGTGTAATACTGATATATATATATATATATATATATATATATATATATATATATATATATATATATATATATATATATATATATATATATATATATATATATATATATATATATATATATATATATATATATATATATATATATATATATATATATATATATAAATATATATATATATATATATAATATGACTTATCCCAGGATTAGTAAATGAGATCGGACCATCGAAGAGTGCCATTTTCTAAATTCATATAAAAGAAGGTTGCTATATTGACAACGTTGCACATGTCACTAACGCACAAGCTCCCTACACAGAAATGGGAGGCTGACTGATTGCCTCAAGGAAGCAAGAAGTAGGCCTCAACAAAAAGCTAACCTTTCACATGCCTGAACCATCTCTTACCAATCAACCCTTTTGCACTGAGAATGCAAACCAAACAAAAGTATAAGAATGGTATACACTACAAAAACGACAATAAAAACAATAAAACGCACAGTGAATACATAATGTGGATGGTAAAAGGTCGCAAATTCTAGACGCACGGCATGGTAACCGTTTAACAAATCATAAGCAAAACACCAAAGAAAATAATTATCAACATAACACTCATAAATGTGAGCTCAAGTCAACTACTCTCCGCTCACCTTGGATTACGTCCTTGGAGCGATGTGCCCTCGGCCCTGACACTCAGTTTTAAACTTTGACAGGATATTGACGACGAGCGCCTCTCCAGTGCAAAAAGTTACAGTGGGGTTCTAAAAGTGCAGAGAGGAATAGAAAGCCACAAAAATATATCAGTAATTAACTAGTATTCATTTCATTGTCGTCTTAGACCGAAGATTAGTTGCTTTTATTTTCTTTTGGGCAGATGATTAGCTGCTTTGATATTGAAAACTAGTATGTCAATAACCAATATTATCGATAGTCCTGACCAGCTCAACTAACTCCAAATGCCCGAGAACCTCATTGTAGACCTAAATATGGGTCACTCAAGAAAGTCATCTTGTCTGAGGAATTATCAGCACTTTATATTTTGCAAGAATGTGACAGCGAACTGCTGCTCCTACTGTTACCATTTATTCCTTTTTTCTTTCCTAAGGGTCCCACTCCGTTGAAGGCGCAACCCACAAACCACTCGTCATATACATAATCATGCAGACATGGCGTGCCCTATGCATATTACCAAACCCACACTGTCGTAGCACTCGGAATAAATGAGAGTATAATTTTTTCATGGACGAACTGATATTTTCAGTCCTCCTGATATCAAGTGAGAGCTTGTCGTACATTCCTGATGAAGCATATTCAAAGGTTTTAAACCTACTGTACAATCGCATTGGCTCTTGGCTCAAAAATTTGAGACCACCTGTAGCTATTCTTGTGTTGGGTCCTTTCGTTGTCTGTTTGATACACAGCAAGTCATTTATGTATTTCGGACACAGAGTCTTGATAGCTTGGTGAGTCACCACACACATTTTAAATAATTCTTGCTTTGATCAGGGCTAGAGCAGCTCAAACAATACACGGGGTGTAACACCCTTTATTATTCGTGTCACTCTACAGTTAAAAGTGAAGTATACCTTAGTTTAACCAGACCACTAAGCTGATTAACAGCTCTCCTAGGGGTGGCCCGAAGAATTAGATTTATTTTACGTGGCTAAGAACCAACTAGCAACGGGACCTACAGCTTATTGTGGAATCCGAACCACATTATAGCGAGAAATGAATTTCTATCACCAGAAGTAAATTCCTCTAATTCTTCATTGGCCGGTCGGAGAATCGAACGCTGGCCCAGCAGATTGCTAGCAGAGAACGCTACCCACCTGTCCAATGAGGAACTGTCACTCTACAGTATTAAGTATACTTTACAGCTTCCTAAGTTGCATCTTAGGCAGATTATGATAGAATTGCAATATTCCACTCTGTTTGTGATACAATTAATCACAATTTTTTTATAGAACATATTTTCTAACAAAGGCAATATTTTCCAAGATGGTGGCCAGTAATCATTACAACATTTTTTTCATTTTAGCATTAACAGACAAATTACAGTCTGGTTGTACACACTCCAACGAACATAAATTCAGTATTATTGTAATTTAATTCCAGCTGCTTAAATTTCATCCATTACTTAACACAGGTAAGAACATTATTTATTTTCTCATTTGCATACTGTTGATTTAAGAATAGAATTAGGTGTCTTCTACAAATAGCTTGACCTTTACTCCATTTCCTGTAGTATGTTTGACCACCCAATCGTGTTAATACAAAATAGAATTAAAGGTAATACATCCCTTGTGGTGCTGCTTTTCTTAAGTTTCTTATGAGTACTAGTTTCCAATACGTTTATAAGATTTGCTGTCACAAAAGCAATTTTTCAAGTACTCAGAAGCTTCTTCGGTAATACCAATTAACTGTAAATTATTTAGTTGTAGTTCGTGAGCAGCTGGGTCAAGATCGTGCGACACCAAAATGCCACAGTCGCCTTCATCCATCGTTTCTAATAGATTATTTTCAACAGAGCATAAAGCAGTTTCTGTAGAATATAATTGTCTATAAGCATGTACCCATTCCGGATGACTATTTAGTTGCTCAAGATTTACATTTGGGAAATGTAATTCTTGAGCATTTTAGACTTCACTTTGTTTGGTTTTATGTACAGCCCTCCACAGGGATGATTCGCTCTCTGGTGGGCCTTTGTACGTTTTCAAAATAGGGTGCTTCTTATACTTTATAACTGTCTTTTAGTGTTTTCTCGTCAGTATCATAGCTCCTGCAGAACAGGAGAGTCTCTCGTTCTTTTTTAAATTTGCTTTTTTCTTGTATGATCTTCACTTCAGGCGATATTTTTTTGTACAGTATAGTCTTGGTGCGCAATGTACAAATGCTCTCTCGCCTGACTTACAATTTGTTCTAGGCTCAAATAGCCCATATGCTTCACTTGCATGTCTGATTAAATATTTATTTCGGGTCTAAAGAAGCTTAAGCAGTTTCTCAGATATGTTAGTTCACCATATTTTAGTGCTTTAAAGACTGTAAGAAGTATTTTATATTCTATTCTTGCTTTTACTGGGAGTCAGTGTAGCTCAGTTAGAGCTGGGGTTATTCTGTCACGGGAACGTAGTCCTTTTATTAATCTGGCAGCTCTATTTTGTACTCCTTGCAGTTTTCTTAGTAGGTAGTTAGGGAGACCGTAGTATACAACGTTGCAGTAGTCAAGCCTCGAAAGTACTTGGTTGCAAACTGCTGTTTTCAGAGTATCTTCGTTTAGGTATTTTCTAATAAATGTAATGTTTCTAATATGATGGTTACAGGTTTTTATAATATGCAATATATGGTTCTTCATCGACAACTCATTATCAGTAAATACTCCTAAGTTCCTCACTCCTGCTACAATATTTGTTGTTGACAAACCAATAATTATTCTTTTGAAGCTTTCATATTTTCGTGGTGCATTGTCATATCCAGATAGCATACACTCAGTTTTGTTTTCATTAAGTTTCAATTTCTTCGCCGACATCTATTTTTTTATATCTTTCATTACTGCTCCAGTTTTACTAACGGCGTCTTCTACCGTTTCGACAGGAAAATAGAATTGAGTATCATCAGCATGCAGTTTATACTTAACCTTGTGCTTATTTAGAATTCTAGATAGTTCAGTTATGTAAATGCTAAATAGCAGCGGACCCAGAACGCTGCCTAGGGGCACTCCTTTTGTCAGGCCTTCCTTTTCTGATTTCACATTTGATATAACCACTGTAACCTTCCTGTTTTCTAAGTATCTTTTGTACCATTTGTGTACATCTTCTTTGCCTACTGCTCTCAGGTCTTCCAGCAGCAGATTGTGGTCAGCTGTGTCAAATGCTGCACTTAGGTCAAGCATAACCAGGATGCCACACTTTCCATTTGGTATAATTTTACCACATCATTTGTATTCTCTGTTGAGTGTTTTTTTTTTTTTTTTTAAGCTGACTGATCATCAGGTGTAATGTTGAGTTGTTTCAAGTGTTTCCACGTTTGTTTGTGAACTTCCGTTTCTATAGGTTTTGATAAGTACGATAGCTTCGATATTACCCAATAGAAGCTTAGATTTTCTTTATCGCCTTTTCCTTTATAGGCCGACTTTATACAAGCAAGCTTTTCACCATTGTGGAAGGATGCCTGTTAAACTCATTTTGATGATATCAAAATATAGCTCCCTCAACTGATCAAAGTTGTTTGCCTCTTTTAAATCACTTATGGGAAACGGGTAATTTTCACAGTAGGTGTTTTTTACTTTTCTCATCGTTTTTTCAAAGCCATTCATGTTCAGTTCTTTAAACTTACTGAATTTGCTCGTTCTCATTGTGATCACTAGGAGATCAGGAGGGACCTCCTATCTAAGCTATGACAGATTCAATTATTTTTTCAAAGTAGTTCACAAAGTTTCGGCCAGGTTTTTGTAGTCAGTAGTTACATCAGGTAGAACTTTTTCTTTCTTGTGTCCCAATATTCGGGCTAATTGCCATGGATCTTTGGGGGATTTTTCTCTATACTAAACATTTTATGGTGATATATTTTCTTGGTTTTCATATTCAAGTCGTTGTACTGATTTCTCCCTGTCTTATACAGTGACCAGTTTTCACTACTTCTTGATTCTTTCGATCTTTTCTTTATATTTCCATTTTCTTTTCTTTTTCTTAGCTTCACGTAATTCACTGTTAAGCCATTTGGCATTTTCTTTAACTATTATTTGTTACTTCTGGACATTTATCGTTGTAGCTTGACGCTATAGCCTGTAAAACAGCTTACACATACTTGGTCGCCTGTCGAGGTATTCCTCAAATTACACCAGCATTCCTGGCTTGATTCTCTTATTTTCTTTATGCTCTCAACTATAAATTCAACAGCTTTAGAATGGGTTTTGTTTCTGTAAGTGATAATTTTTTTCAGCATGGCCTTTCCAGATATTTATACTAAATGTAACTAATTTATGTATTGGAGATATCACGCATTCAGGCTCAACTTGTCTGTCACTCACAATCTCGTTGTTTTTGTTTTATATCATTAGAACTGTCTGAACTTGAACTTGGGTGATCAATTGTACCTTTAAAAACTGGCGTAACGCCACCCACGTTCTCAGAAATAGGGAGATATTGACAGTTATACTTTTCGCTATATCAATTAAACAAGAAAATTTTCCATTCCAACCCATTTAGATATTGACACCGCATCAGTTGCATCAGCATAACCAATAACAGAGACACTCAGTTGATTAGGTAATTTTAAAGGGCACTGTGAAACCTGCGTTTTTATAATTCTATAGAAAGGTTCTTGATACACAATAAATAAAATCATAGAAAGGGGACATCCCTGTCTTACAGATTTTTTTATGAAAAAGGACGCAGAGAGGTTACCATTTATGCTTATCACACTTTCAGCGTCTTCGTATAACATTTGTATTATCTGGATAAAACCTCTGTCAAACCCAAATTTCTCCAATATTGCATATAAAAAGTCATGGTCTACACGATGAAAAGCTTTTGACCAGCCCAGATTTATCAAAGCTGCCTCCTTGTTATTTTCGTTAATGTAAACCATAATATCTCATTAAAACATTTAAATTGATTATTGACCTGTTTTCGAGACAGCCAAACGGTTCAGGGGATATTATCAGCTTTAAAACATGTTTAGGTCTGCTAGTTATTATTTTAGCAATGACTTTAAAATCTTCATTTAGCATGGTTATCGGTCTCCAGTTTGAAATTTGATCTAATTTCCTTCTTTCGGTGTAAGAGTAATTATTCCTTTATTCAGTTTTACAGCGATTTTATTCTTAAATACAATTTTCACTAAACTAACGAAATCTTGCTTTATATATTTCCAGAAGGTCTTATAGAATTCTACTAGGGGACCGTCTAACCCAGGACTTTTCCCGTTTTTCATTCCACGAATGGCTGCCAACATTTCAGACTCTGTCACGTCTGCTGTTAATATTTCATTTTCCTTTTTGTCTATAGCATTATTGATTAAACTGAGCATATTTATTACATTTTTCTTTTTTAAACAGGTTTTCAAAATAATCTCTTGCGTACAAAATTACTGCATTAGGATTAACAATTTCATTGCCATCTCTCTTTATCTTATTCAGAAAAGTTTTAGAATTTTTTTCTTTTCCTAGCAGATACGTAGACACTTGTTCTCCCTTAAGTTTATCATAAATTTTAGCTCTTATTTTTATTCCCTAACATATATAATCTTGAATACTATTTATTCTAAATTTTAAGGAATTCGCTAATGATCTTTTCTCTGCATTTAATGGAGATTTTCCAATCTCCGCTTTTAACTGATAATTTAATAATTTAAGTAAACCGTAACTTTCCTGATTAATTTGTTTTGAAAAACAAATAAAAAAAGATTTAATTTCTTCTTTGGCAAAATCCCACCAACATTTAACATTTTCGAATCTGCTCTACTTGTTTCTAACACTGCCCCAAAACCTTAAGAAATTTTCTTTCACAATATCATTATTCAAAGTATTAACATTCAATTTCCAGTACCCTTTACCTAATGAGACTATATTTTCCAATTTTATTGTTAGCTTAATTATGCAATGGTCAGACCAGCTTACAGGTATATTTCGAATATCATTTACCTGATTTTGCAAATCTTTCAAATAAAATCTGTCCAATTTAGAACCATAGTTTCCCTTAACTTATGTGTATTCTATATGGTGGTCTAGGAGAAACCAAGTTTCCTTCAATTTCAAATTATTTTTAAGGCATATAAGAGATTTAGATAACAGGCAACTATCTAGATTTGAGCAATCCCTCATACTAGTAATTGAATTCCAGTCTCCTCCCATTATTATGTTACTTATATTATTTCTCAAAAAATACGTAATATCTTTATTGAACAGCTGCTCTCTTTCTTTCTTTTTGCTACTTCCAGCAGGTGCGTAGACATTGAGTAACTGAATACTAACGTTTGAACAACGGCAATTAACACTCATTAAATGACCATTTACATCGTTTTCTACATTCAGGACATCCACATTAGAAGATTTACTTATAAGGATAGCAAGTCCCACTTTAAGGTATTGTGTATAGTTAATTACTACCTTACAATATCTTTCTATATATTCTAGTTTCTCCTCTCTTTTTATGTTATGTTCTTGAACGAAAATTATATCAAGTTTGTATAATAACATTAAATTTATTAATTTGATTTGCTTATTTATATAGTTAGTCCACTCGCATTGACTGTCGCTACACTTAATGCGGATGAATTGAATTTGTAGAATTAAAAGTAAAAAAGAAAACATTTTACGTAAATTAATATGGTTTATGCTTTTTGAGCATTTTTCACTATCGTAATCTGATGAGGAATTCTCATAATCTTCATCCATACTCTGGTTTTGGTCCTTTTTCAGTGATCTTAAGCTTTTTGGCGCTATCCTGTTCTGTGTACCACTTCCCTGCTCTCAAGTCAGTAATACATTGTTCCTCTTGGGAAATCTATCCACTGGGAAGTACACTCAAGACTTCTTGGTTGTTATCTTCTTTTCCAAAGACTGCATCTTCATTTTCTGTCAAATCTTCACTTTCCTTCAATACCTGGTGAACTTCAACCTGTATATTTAAAGTTTCCATTGCACTAGTTCCTGTTTCTTCTGACAATTCATTTCTCTGGATTTCCTCGACTATTTCCTCTTCGTTTTCAACCGTACATTCCCCTTCTTCATCTTCGTTTTCTAGACACCTTTCAAAAGTTTTATTCTTAAGCAGTCCATTATTTCTCCAGAAATACATCCTCATCCTCCAAGATTTGTTTAGATTGAAGAACTGTTTCCTTATCTACCGAGTCTCCTCTGTCTGTTACCATTGCCATGATCTCCCCATTCTCTTTAGTTTTTGTTTTCATAGTATTTTTTTTTTTTTTTTTTTTTGTTCAGGGATCATGTCTAGGAAATCACTCTCATTAAACATAGGTCTCATACCTTTCATTTTACAATCTTTAGCCTCGTGTCCAACTTCTTTGCACCTAAAACATGTGCGCTGCTGTCCATTATTTAATATCCTTAGAGTATATCCCATTACGGTGATAGAAGAGGGCACATTTTCTTTCAATCTCATCTTAGCGGTTCGTACACCTGTCAGGTATCCTTTAAACGGCCCATGAACATATCTGTTATTGTCTGATTCCATCTACCCTCCCGTACCTTGATAATACTGAGTTCAAAACTTCATCTTCAAGTTCAAAGGAAGCATTCCTTATAGAGACATAAGTAACTGTAGAACTTAGATTAACAATTTTCACCTGTCCACATTTCTCAGAATTAATTTCTTCATCTTCGAACTGTTCCATTATGTCAGGAAACACTTCTGGCATTACTTTAGCAATTGCTCTATTCCTATTCATCCTCTGTACTCCAATTATAGAATTCGGATTCACCTTCATATAAGAGAATATCATCTCACTCACGACATCCATGGAGGGGTAAGCAGAAAGCTGCAACCCAAAAGAGTCCTTTCTGTTAAGTAACATGGAATGATAATGCATTTTGTCAAAATTAGTCGCAAAATTTGTCAATAGATACCACCACTGTCGCTCAAAAACGAGCAGAGATCCCCTAGGGCAAGCTAGGGGGTACCTAAAACTCAGCGCCCTACCACAACTATAGTATTTTTTGTCTATGGCATAAAATCACATACTGTTCTTATATAGGACTTATCACGGCATATCCTCAGACCTCTCATCTCATTTCCTTCCAGTGAAATTCTCAGATTTCAAAGAAAATTGGAGAAAACTCAGGAGTAATTCTGACAATAACTTGTTTACCTTGATCTTCTTCTTCTTCTTCCACACCTAAAAGAAAATTAGTGAAGTAAATTGTTTAGTTGAGACTCCTGCGAGTAGGAGGAAGCCTCAACATTGCCATTTAGATATGTTACAACCTTATGTTAGTGGAAGTGGTGAAGAAGTAGAAGTAGAACCAGTTTCTTCAGTTGGTGTAGCTACCGAAGTAGATGAAAAATTTACCATTGGGCCCAATATCTTATCGAATAACTCTAATTTCCTTAATAACCTTTCCTTGAAATTTCAGCATCTGGGTCTGGATAAAACTTCTTCCCTTGTTGACAACAAATCAACATAAAGACATTTTTCAGGACGCACCGGGATTGAATACTATTTTAGAGCATGATGTAGACTTTGGGGACGCCAAACCTGTGAAACAATATCCTTACAGGCTAAACCCCGTAAAAAGGGATATAGTTAAGGAAGAGATTAAGTACATGTTAGACCATAATTTGATAAATCCTAGCACTAGTCATTGGAGTTCTCCTGTGATTCTTGTAAAGAAGGAAGGTGGCCAAAATCGATTATGTTTTGATTATCGAAAGGTCAACGAGTTTACTAAAACAGATTCTTATCTTTTGCCTCGGTAGAGGACTGCATCAATCGCATAGGATCCGCTAAATTCATTAGCAAGTTCGACCTTTTAAAAGGGTACTGGCAGGTCGGTCTTACACCTCGGGCAAAGGAAGTTTCAGCTTTTGTGACGGGCGACGGCCTGTTTGGTTATGCCCTTCGGGATGAAAAACGCAGCCGCCACCTTTCAGAGGTTAATGAACTTAGGAACCTGTGACTTGGAAGAATGAGTCGTGTACACAGACAATTTTGGAGATCTATAGCGACGACTGGCCCACACCATTGTTCGAGGCCCTTCTAAAAGCTGGTCTCGTTATAAATTTAAGAAAGACTGACTTTGCTCAAGCCAAGGTTATTTATCTAGGACATGAAATCGAATTGGGCGAAGTCATTCCTAAAAAGGTGAATGTGGAAGCCATAACAATTTTCCCAGTCCCTACCAACCGAAGAGGCGTGAGAAGATTCCTCGGCATGGTAGGATATTATGATAAATTCATTAAAAATTGCTCTGACTTAGCCATTCCTTTAACAGATCTGTTAAAGAAAAATGTAAAGTTTATTTTGGGACAGTAATTGCCAGGCGAGTTTGAAAAGTTAAAAAATGTTCTGACAAGCTACCAACTTTGAGATCCCAGATTTTTCTCTCCCTTTCGCTTTAGCCACAGACGCAAGCGACACCGGATTAGGTGCAGTACTCATCCAGAGAGATCAAGAAGGAATCAGCCATCCAATAGCTTACTTCTCTAAGAAATTGTCGCCAGCCGAAAGAAAATATTCAACCATAGAAAAGGAGGCCCTCTCTTTGATTAAAGCACTAAATCATTTTAACCTTTATATATTTATCAAACCTCTTCTCCCCAACAGAAGTTTACATGGATCACAACCCATTGATTTTCATCAACGGTTTTAAGAGCAAAAACTTACAAATACTCACATGAAGTTTAGTACTTCAGGAATAAAACCTCATTATTAAGATATAGCCGGCAGAAAGAATTTGTGAGAGAGAGCGAATAGTTGTTTGTGCTTATCAATTACTCAGTATAAATTTAACATTGTCTAATTTGTTTTTTTAATTACTTTAGAAATTACTCAGTCTAATTATGTTCACTTTTTTTGTGAATCAAGTTCAGAATTTGCTTTGTTTAATCCTGCTAGTTTTTTTTCTTAATTAAGGTTAGCATTTTCTTATCATTAATCTAAACTCACAATTTAGTTTTTGCCTTAAAAAGTAATAAATATATTTTTTTCCTATCGGTGGTGGGCTGTAATATCAGCTACATAAGTTTTTATCTCGTTGCTATTTTAAAGTAAACATTTGTTAATTAATTACTGTTCAAGGTTTCATTACTTCATTTGAGCCACAAATTCTTGGTTAGAGTTTTGTTTTGTTGTGCTCTTCCCACCGAAGGGTTTTATTGGTTAATTGGTACTCCGCCCATGAAAAGTTCTCTTTATTTTCATGTACGAGTGTTTCGTTGGTTTGGTCTTCTGCCTCCTGCCACGTTAGATTGTTTAAGGGTGATTTACATATTTTCCCTCTGAACTGAGACGAGATTGCATTCGGCTCTCCTGTAGAGAAGATCTCTCCTTTTTACGTCTCGTTGTTCAGTGTGGCGATCACCACCTTCCATTATTGCTCTGTATATATGGATGGACTTCTAGCTTCAAGTGGGCTTGTCTGCTGCTGATGCATCAATGACCTGAGAGCACGAGAGGGAACGGTATATATGGGAATGTATACCGTTCTCAAATTATGTGTTTATGCTAAGTTCCCTTTCCTTCATGACAAAAGTTTTAAAAAGAAATGTATGAATTTAATTCATCATGAACTGTCAGCTGTAAATCTGAAGTTGATCCCACGAAACCTCCAAATATACGTTCTTTTTCAGAGTGAAGAACAGACTGAGCTCTTCCTTGATATACAACATTATTTATAAATATACCTGTCCCAGATGTAGCTTGGAAACCTACGTTGGAAGTAGGAGACTTCTCAAGGTCCGTTTAGGCTGTCACCAAGGTGTCAGCTTCAGGACGGGCTCCACACTGTCCAATCCCGAACTGTCCAGTATTCGGAACCATTCCAAGGTTTGTGGTACCCGCTTGGATATAAATGATTTTAAAATTATTGAATCTGCTTGTAAGGACGACGAGCTGGTGGTGATGGAGTCGCTTTTTATAAAAACTAATGTACCAACACTAAACATCAAATCGTCGTCCACACAACTGTTTATAACATAATTGCCAGTTTGTTTACTCTCCACGTTCGTTACAAATTTCTTTCCTTTGTTTATTTTCTCCCTGTCTTTTTAGTCACTTTTTTAGCTCTTGCTTGGTAGGTGTTCCTTTCAAGTTCTTGTTTTAATTTTTGTATTTGTAAATGTTTAAAAATTTTTTAAAAAAGTTTTTCCCGTTGTACAAGTGACGTTTTAAGTATTTATTGTCTGTAATTTTCCAGCCTTGAGGATGCATCATGTAATATGAAATGATGGCATAGTAAACTTGATCTTGTGAGAGACATACATGCCTTTACTTCTTCAACCTGAGATATATATATATATATATATATATATATATATATATATATATATATATATATATATATATATATATATTTCATCAGAAATTCCCCTAGGTGTTTGGTTATAAGGACTGTGTTTGGAACTCAGTCAGAGTTTGGATTATGACATCTTCAGTTTCTCCATGGCTGTAGAATAAGACTGTTTTTGGAAGATCAGACCAATGTTCTGCAGGATTTCAGACAAACTCCATAGTGGTTTTTCTTGTATTTCGTATAAATGCTTATTTACAAAAGAATACAATTGGTCTGTACAGGATGATCTCCCATGTCGATCTAATATCTAAGCTTTCACACTTTTACATAGCAAGACTAAGATGCACACACACGAACAAACATATGACCTCGTTCCCAGGACTTCCCACGGCTACGTGACTTTGCCTCAGCTCTGATCAAAAGAGAACGCTGAGTTTATGCAAACGCATGCTAATGTATGATGACGCACTGTCTTAAAGCACTACACAGGTACTTATTGATGACGTCTGCGTCTGGTTTGACCAAACGGAGATTTCACAATAGCCTTCCTTTCATGATCAAATACAGATATACATGTTGGGAATTATCTTAGATTTACTAAAAACGTAGTTTATTTAAATGTGGCATAAATGAAATATGACATTTGCTCGGCCACGTAAAACACAATAGGAACGAAATCATCAAAACAGGCATTCACTAGCTAACATAAATTCTCAGAAAGCAAAAAAGAAAATATACGCTTCCAAACATCATTATACTCAAAATGTGAATGAGATACATAGTAATTACTGGAAGACAGCAAATACTGAAATATATTGCATAATTTGTGAACACAAGTCTTACTAAAATGTAGCAAAGTGAGAAAAAATATGTTATATAACTCAAAATTGATTATACTGATCAATGCTAATGATTAACATATAAATCATATATAGATAATGTAATCCGGATAAATCAAATAAAATAATGCAATTCAGAAATGATAATGCAATCCTGAAATGATAATGCAATTCGTATACGAAGTAAAAACATAACACAGATTATATGAATACACTTGCAATGATAGAGATTGAAATCAATGCTTAAAAATGTATCCAAAGGTAATAACCATAACAGGTTTATATAAACAAACAGTTATCCTGATAGATTAATCAGTATGGACAACCAAATTACTAAATGCAAAATGTTGAATGAACAACATGCTACTACACGCAATTGATACATACATATGTAGTATAGGTTATTAAAGAAATAAATGTAGATAAATGATAACACCATAAATGTTCAGCTCTTCCTCACATATATTACCACCTGAAAATAGAACCTTTTCAGTCTTTCTCTGTGTATTCGAGTTTTAATGAAAAAATGGCCAGTAATTCCATTATCGAACTCGAACATATAATTGACGCCAGTCCAACGTTGACCTTTGAGAATCAGCAGATTTCGTAATGGTCTCCTTCATCTCTCGTGCTTTTTCCAAAACATTACGCTGACGATTACGCCTACGGCTCCCAGCAACATACCAACGGCAATTAATGTGTAGAGGAGAAGAAAATCATGGTGATCAGAAGAATGGCTCGCAGGAGACAGCAAGTCTAATGATGCAATAGCGTTTTCGACGGGCCTGCTGTAGGGAATTGTTAGACCTTGCAGCCTAGTGTTTCCCCACGATGTGTTGATGAAGAAGTTACGGCCACGGATGATGGATGTGCTAGCTCGGATGAAGAGTGACGACGTTGTTGCAGTGCAGCCATCATTAACGACAAACATGTGTCCTGTTGTCCTAGTTCCATCTGGGCAAGTGACGATGTATGGTTCTGCAGAGAAGACGAATGACGTGCCATTCACGAGCCTGTGACGAAACTGATTGTCACGATACCGTACTAAACCAGCCAAACAATGTTCACGTGTATGGGGGAGAGGTTCTGTTAAGTACCAAGTCCAATTCGCATGAATTCAATGACGTAATGTTTAAGAATTCAAACAAATCGATCCTGCACACTACATTATTCATAACATCATGGCAATCATTTAACAGTTCTTGGTCTCGGACTACCGTAAAAGCTTCCTTTATTGGCGGAAACCAATACTAGAGCTGACAGATTATTAATAATAGGTGTCGAGACGTTAGATACATACGTGGGAAAAGGCGAAACTTTATACGCTTTCCACGCATCTGATGGGTTAAAGGAATGTCGATTACGATCTTATCAAGGTCAACTTTAACTGTGATCAAACTGTAATAAAATTCAACTTTATGAAAATCTACTACTGGAACATAAGCGCATTTTATCGTGAGCATTATTGATAATCTGAGTAAGATCTTTAATCGGTAACAAATGAGGAGACAAAACGCCTTTAGCAGCAAGTGTTATAGCTTCCACGTAATCTTTTGATTTTTCGATAAAGCTTGAAACTCTCGAGTATACATGATTAATTTTAGTATGATAATACATCAAAGTTGCTAACAAAACTTGAGTGTCATGAACCTGATTGAAACGTCGTGACTGTTCATTTACTTTACTGATTACGCTGTTCAAAGCTTGAATTTGTTTATTTATTTCTCCTGCTAATACCTCTTGTTGATGTTCCAGATTTTCGATTTTAACCCCGTGATCGCGAAGTTTTAAACGATTTGAAATCCCTAACCCAAGACCTGCTACTGAACCAACCAAATTTAATGCCGCTAGAACAAGTGGGTTACGCCTTTCTGTAACGTCATGAGGTATTGACCACATTAGCAAATCACGAGCCAAGATTTCAGCTTCGTTGTTTTATTCCTTAATTCCCAAAAAGCATATTAATTGTGTCACTGACTTGATTAGGCGACGTTGGATCACTGCTAGCTAAGAATGATTTATGCAAGTCTGCCAGAGATTGATAAAAAGAGTCAATTCTGATTTCAGAGTTATTACTTCATTTTCGCTAGTAAAAATGGCGTTCATATTGACTTCTAAAACTATATTACTGCCAGTTAGAAAGAAATTATTCATTTCCTCTACTATAGAACCATGATGTAAAGTTATTTCAGAACTCTTCCCAGCACGATAAACATTGAGAGGAATAGTGCATGGTATAATTTGACAAGCTTCATGTTGGAGCCTGTAAAAGAAAATAACTTGTAAATAATGAAACAAAAACATCGCATCATTCAAATGATGTAAAAATTCACACAATAATTAACTTTTTCATAACAAACCATTGTCTTAAGCTCTCACATGAGAGATAGATACTGTTCGAACATCCGTTGAATCGGACTGATTCGAATTTTAAGTCGGTTACCTATTAAAACTTCTATAACTATGAAAGGACCTTCAAACTTAGGCAATAATTTCCAATTTAGCCCTTTTCTAACATAGACCTGTACATATACTATATCTCCTTCTTGGTAAGGGTTTTGTGACCTTAGCTTTTTATCATGTGCATTCTTCATTAACACTTGAGCCTGTAAGAGGTTTTGATAAAGTGTTTGATATCTACTTCGGCTAACATCTATTATATCCTTCAAATGGATCTGATAAACTAGATGTGGGGATAATATGTGAAAAGGTGACCTAGCAGGTATCCCATATACAGCTTCATGGGGAGACATACGGATTGAAGTATGATAATTGTTATTTAGGTACTGGACACAGTGGGTATTGCAATATCCCAGTTTGGGTCCATACCACCTATGTTTACACGCAGTATGTCTAGCACCTTTCTATTAACCCGTTCTACCAATCCATTAGATTCAGGATGGTATATCATCGTATTTTTCTTTATTTGCAGAATTTCGCACAATGAGTTAAGGAAGTGATTATTGAATTCTCCACCTGAGTCAGAGATTATTATATTTGGAATTCCATGTCTGCATATATAGCACTCGTAAAACTTCCTAGCGCACTCAATGGCTGTTTTACTTTTTAGTGGTATTAATTCAGTATACCGTGTAAGGGCGTCAATTATAACCAAGAGGTTTTATTCCCCGGTCTGTCTCGTAAAAACCTGTCAATAAATCAAGGTGTACCCTTTCAAAAGGTTTGCTAGGCACAGGATAAGTTCCGAGACCTACAGGATTCTTAGTATGGCCCTTATGACGGAAACATATATCACAGTTTTTTAATATATGTCCTAATATCTTTTAACATAGTAGACCAGTAAAATAATGACTTGGCCTTTTGGGATGTTATTTCGAACCCAGGATGACCATGCAGAGGATGGTTGTGAAGCCATTTCAGAACGATTGGGATTAATGTGACCCAGGTACAACCACCTGGTCGTTAGTTAACTGTGTTGAACTCCTGGTTCTCCTAGCCACGGATCGGCATAGAATGTTATCCTTAATCAAGAAATATTGATTCGTATATTTCACATATTCCTTATCATCTGGATTCCTATTTAATGCATCTATTATTACTCTTAATTTCTGATCTTTCATTTGTTCTTGTCGTACTGAATCTAGATTCCATTCTATATCTGTAATATTCTCTGTTGTTTGGGCTAAAGATTGACCATTTTCGATAGCAATTTTCATAGCTTGCGAAGGAATTGGAATTTCTTCTAGATCATCGAAAGGTATTGAGTGTGTTGGTACTGGGTTACGAGATAGCGCATCTGCGATTACGTTTGCTTTACCGGGTAAGTATCCAATTTTAGCTCCAAAGTCCTGGATAATCATGTGCCACCGAGTTCTTTTAGGACTATGATTGAAACCTTTAAAAAAAGTCAGTAAGGGGCTTGTGATCAGTTAGAACCTTAACACTATACCCATAAATTATATATTTAAAATGTACCAACGAATTAGCAATGGCTAAACATTTCTTTATCTATTACTGCATATTTCTTCTCTGACATTTTTAATTTGCGAGAATAAAAGCAATGGGAAAAACTTATTGTCATGCCACTGGAGTAACACACCCCTACTCCTTGATCTGATGCGTCGGTTGCAATAATAAACTCTTTAGTAAAATCGGGAAACTTTAAAATAGGAGCAGAACTGATTTTTTCTTTCAAGGTATCAAAAGCAATTTGATGTTGGGATTCCCATTTAAAAGTTACGTCCTTCCTTATGAGATCAGTTAAAGGAGCTGCTATTACTGAATAATCTCGGATAAACCGAGAAATTGCTGTATGGCTTTAACATTAGTAGGAACGGGAAATTTACTAATAGCAGAGATTTTATCATGGACTACTTTAAGACCTTGCCGAGATACCATGAAACCCAAATAGACTAATTCGTCTTTAAAAACTCACATTTAGAAATTTTTACTTTTAGATGATGTTCTCTTAACCTTTGAAGGACTATTTCTAGTTTACTTAAATGCTCCTCCAAGGTGTTGGAAAATATAACTAAATCATCCATATAAGCATGGAGAATATTCCCTAGTAAATCTCCGAACACTATATTGATCATTCTAGTGAACGTAATAGGAGCACAACGTAGCCCAAATGGCATACGTAGGAATTCATAGTGACCTCTAGCTGTACTAAAAGCAGTGTACTGGGTACTATCCTTAGCTAAGGGTATCTGGTGAAAGCCTTTAAGTAAGTCCAAGGAAGTAAAAATTTATTCTGTCCTAATAGAGACAAAATATCATCTGTACAAGGTACTGGGAAACGATCAGGGATAGTTTGGTCGTTAAGCTTGCGAAAGTCAACACAAATCCTCCAGGTTTTATCCTTTTTGGTACTACTATCAAGGGAAAATTATAAGGGCTGTTAGATTTCTTAATAACCCCTCTTTTAACATTTTATCTACCTCAACATTGATTTCATTCAGAAATTTGGCCGGTAGACGATATGAAGGCACGTAAATGACCTGGTCTTTATCCTTTAAACGAATTTGATGTTCGATGACTTCCGTTTTGCCTAAAGCTCCAGTACTAGTAGAAAAACATCACTATATTTGGATAAAAGATCAAAAAATTTCTTGCTTATATCCCTATCTAAGATGTCTGCTTCGATTTTGCCTTTAATTATTTTTAAAAGAGATTCGTCTGTTGCTGATTCAGTGGAGTTAATTTCAGCAACTGTAAGGATTCGATGTTTATATGCTTCGATATTGACAATATGTTGATTTTCATGTACTGTTAAAGCAGTATTTAAGTGATTAAAAACTTCAATGTTAACCCGATGATCAGAATTTACTGTGTATAATGCTTGCGTGACTGAAAGCCCATTGATCTTAACCTTGACCGTGAGATACGATGGTGTGTTTGGCTCAATGGTTTGTGCGAACGCAGCAAGGACGGGTGCCTGAGAGTTATGTTGGGTTGCTGTAACAATATCATCGCTTATGAGACAAGTGACTGGCTCTTCGATATACGTTATCTTCTTACTCTCTGTCTCCTTCTGATCCAAAACAGATTTCAATGTGTGTGAAGACCGATAGAATTTCCCTTTTATAAACACTCCGTGTTTTGCGGGTGTTAAAATTACGTTATGTAATGACATTGATGGATATCCCATAATAACTACTGGGTACATATTAATATTGCCAATAATGATAAAGGTATCCGTAAAAGTACGTTGCCCCAACCTGTATTGTATCTGAGATGTACCAATTACATCTAATTCATTATTACCTATTCCTGACAAACGAACATTGGAGCGTTCGATGGAAATCTTGAAAATAAAAGGTGATGGGTACGTAAATCCATTATATTACGTGGACTACCTGAATCAAAAACACAAGGTGAAATGTTTGTGTTCTAAGCTAACTGCATGCAAAGTGGGTCTAATTTCTTCTGAGCCAATAATAGCGTGTATTTTGCAAAAATCTACGGGACCGTGCTCTGCATGTTTGGAAGACACTACCTCGATTTCTGGAAAATTCTTGTCTTCACACATATCTTGGAGAACATTAAACTTATTATCTGATTCAAAAAGTGATGATAACCCAATATCACTCTCCTCCCCCTTTAAGCTGGCTATGTGGTGTTTGTCTGTCCGCCGGCATTCTGAAAATTCACTGACGCATGGTTATTTGGAACTGCTTTGCCTGAAGTTGGCTTTCCTGAGGAACGATTTGTCTGTGCTTGTTTCTGACCTGCATTACTATTTCTGCTTGTAATTGTTTGTTCTTTCCCCATGGTATTGTTGCTTTTTAGCGTCATTACCAGTGTTTTGAATGTTTGTGTTACTGTTTGGATTCTTTTTTCTTGCATTGCAATGACTATACTTATGATATGAACTGTTATGGATTGAACAATAGCGGGACCTACACTCATTTATCACATGACCTGGTTTTTGCAATTAAAACAAATGACACTGATGAATTATTAGTGACTAAGTTAACCTGTTGCGGTGATGAAGACGCATGATTTTTGTTTTCTTGTTTAGTAAAAGCCTGAACTATAGAAGGATCAAGATCTGTACACTTGGACAAGTGTTTGAATTTGTCTATAGATATCTAATTCTGAGCTATCTGATGTTAATTTTTCATCAAAACACTTAATCAAAGGTTCAGGTAACATCGCTGTTATTAGTGTTAAATAAAACAACCTACAAAGAGATTTGGAACTGAGATGCGCATTACCATTGACCCAACTTGAAGCATCAAACTGTCCTTTATATTCTTCGAGCCTATCTCCTATCAGAGCTGCCTATCCTACACTGAGATTAGTCATAAATGCCAGTCTTATGATGTTACGTAAAGCAAGAACTTCATCCAATGCATCCTCACTCCCATAGATGGAACGCAGATTGGTTTTTGAAACCATCCCAAGTGTTTGTTTCTTTAAAAGATAACAAGTATGCGCCCGCATCCCTTTTGCAAAATCAATAAAACTCTTTGCCTCTTGCAATTGTAAAGACGGATCGGTAATGGATTTTGCCAGGCGAACGTCTACAGATGAAATCAAGACTCGACACCCTGTGTCAAAAATCCATTAACTCGACCTGCAAACGGTACAATTGCCGATCTAGCATTAACTACCGTCAGTACAGGGTTCTGTGGGAGCTGGTTGGGGTCGCTCCCACCTGGGTTTGGAGGAGTTCATCTACTAAGTTTCCTATCCGCACGCCTACTCTCTAAGTGATCTTGAAACCTATATGAATAAACACGGCCGCTACGTAACCTCATAAATCTAAACCAGGAACGCAAGTAAATAACAACAGAGATTCATATATTCGCTAAAAATAACATCACTTATGAAAAATGCATCATAAAATACAATAATCAATAAGTAATAAATGCACTTTCTGAAAAAGAACAGAGTTAACAATGTGTCAAGAGTAAAAATAAAAGAACACAAATGAAAAAAAATGAGATATCAGGAACCGCTACGTCTGCAAGGCAAAGAGTATTAATCTACGGCACTGCTCACCTTATATCAGCAACCTGCCACTCGAGAGTCAGGAACACTGTAAATGAAGATTACTAACTGTTATAAATAATGGCTGTACTTAGCTTTTATTGGATTCTGGTAAGTAGGTCGACGAGGTTCCTCTGCCATCCAACTTCCGTCTGGCTAGATACACGTCATCGGAAGGGATGTTATTGTGGATGTTGAGTTTTCTTATGTTGATGAATGTTGATTGCAGAAACCCTCAAGAACATCGTGGAGTGTTGAGTGCAATTTGCGTAGGTTTGTGCAGATGTTTCTCTCTCTCTCTGCCATGCGTTGGGGAAAATGTGTTCGAAGGTCAGATGTTTGTCCTGCTTTTTCGTTGTTGATTGTTTTCTTTCATCTTCCAAGACGTTTTGATGCATCAAGTTGTCGTCCGATTTGTAACCATGTCGTTTATGAAGATGACAATTGTCTATGGTTTTTGGGCATCTCTTGCCGTATCGGAGCTTCCGTTTACCAATGTAGACGCCATCAGAGGTGCTGCCAGAAAGTTCTGTTGTGACCGCTGTTGTGTATACTGTTTGTACGCTGTTGTACGCTGCTGCCACCACTGATCTGCTGTTTGCTGCCACCACCTGTTGTAGGAAGGTATTTCATCAGAAATTCCCCCTGGTGTTTAGTTATAAGGACTGTGTTTGGAACTCAGTCAGAGAAAATGATTATGACATCTTCAGTTTCTCCATGGCTGAACTGAATAAGACTGTTTTTGGAAGATCAGACCAATGTTCTGCAGGATTTCAGACAAACTCCATAGTGGTTTTTCTTGTATTTGTATAAAGACTTATATACAAAAGAATACAATTGGTCTGCACAGGATGATCTCCCATGTCGATCTAATATCTAAAGCTTTCACACTTTTACATAACAAGACTAAGATGCACACACACACGAACAAACATATGACCTCGTTCCCAAGGACTTCCCACGGCTACGTGACTTTGCCTCAGCTCTGAACAAAAGAGAACGCTGAGTTTATGCAAACATATGCTAATGTATGATGACACTGTCTTAAAGCACTACACAGGTACATTTTTGATGACGTCTGCGTCTGGTTTGACTAAACGGAGATTTCACAATAGCCTTCCTTTCATGATCAGTACAGATATATATGTTGGGAATTATCTTAGATTTATTAAGAAACGTAGTTTTTTTAAATGTGGCATAAATGAAATATGACATATATATACAATATATCAAATATATGATAAATATATATAATAGTATATGCATACGCATACAAAATACAGCCTGTTATAGATAGAGTATATAATTATATATATATATATACAATATATATAAACAATGTATATAGATATATAATATATATATATATATATATATATATAATCTGTTGAAGCATTTTTTTTTAAGATGAGGCATCAAGTTTTAATGAGAAGAAGTTTCATAAAACTACCAATGTTTCTTCTTGATAAAACAAGGTTCAGTGACATCCTAATTCCATTTTACTGTGTCACTATATGGAACTATGGACTTTGATTAAGAGAGAGAGAGAGGATGATCAGAATCCTCAAAATTACTGACTGAGAATCACTGTTTGTTCAGTTTTTCCTTTGATACAAATCTTGTTTGGGCCTTTGCCTTTTCTGAGTAATATTCGACAGTTAATTCATAATATTTTTTCTCAATAAGGCCAAGGGATTAAAAAGACCATGGCGGTCCTTTCTAACTGCATACAAGGTTTACCACATAGTTTAGGAAAAAATGTTGTTTTCTGTGTCTCTCTCAGTATAAAAATAGGTAAACAATAAACTCTGCTTTTAAAAGTTTTGTTTAAATAAATGACAGTTACACATAAATCATTTCAATTATAAAATCATGTATAAAAAAATCATTTCAAACATTTTTGTAAGCAGTTATGTTTCTGAATTTGGAGAAGACGCCAAACGTCCACTCACATATATTATAACAAGCATTTATATTGGAACTATTGAAGCAAATAAATAATTGGAATATATATACAATTTCCTAAATATATATTATATATGTTTTATCATGTATATTTATCATGTCTATATAATCGCCATATATTTGATGCCGACAAATATAAAAATATATATATACCTCTGTTTTATCTATATGTGAAGATGCTATATATATATATATATATAATAATATCTTCGAAGATTCTGTACAGTCAGTAAAAACAACAATAAAAAATCAAACAGCCAGTTATGCAATCCCAAACAGCCTGCATACGGATATGCGCACGTGCAATTTTTTGTGCTTGATTTTTATGTTATTATCTCTAGATCATAATCCAGAAATGTCAATAGTGTTGGTTGGTTTTCTGTGGAACGCTTTCGTATTTTCTTTTCCAGTTCCCATGACATTTTAGTCTGCAATATTTAATGAAATTGACGATACAGAAATTTTTTGTTTGAACAGCAGAAAATGGAAAAGCTTTCTAACTGTCGTTAGAATTTAAAACTGCATTGTTAAATGTCCAAATGTAAGAACTCGTGCATGGCATATGTTTGTTTCGATTTCAGATTTGGACAATATTTTTTTAAGCCCGATTTTGTTACTTTCATATGAAATTCCGGTGATGGATGTACAGTACAGCTTAAATCAAAATTTTGCAAAGAAGAGCATATAGTTATGTTATCATGATACAGATATTTTTGCAAAGAGTATAAGTGATCAAATCTAATTTTATCGATTGCATTTATCGCTCTTTCAGAAGCTTCCCAATATTATTCATTTGGTGGTCGACCCTGGGATTCCTTTTTGAATGAATGATCGTGAGTTATCATTCTCACACTCAGCAATTTCCCAGGCTGGAAAGCCTTCAACTGAGAAATAAAAATGACAAACTGGTTTTTGCAGCAATATTTTCAGATTTAAGACAATTTCAAAGTGTGTGTGTGTGTGTGTGTATGTGTGTTTAAGATTTTAACAGATTTCATTGTCTTAAAAATGTTCAGGACACTGCTTATTGTCATACCATCTATTTTTTCTTGGTGCAGTTTACATTTCATGTTAAAGTAAATATAATTTCAGTGGTTATTGTTGACAGTCAGTTATCAAACAAAACACGATACATGAATATATAAATATATAAAATGTCTTTTTCCCGTTATATTAAATTTATCGTAATTAGGCAGTATGAGGACTACAATTTAACAATAGTTATATACGATTGATATATAACTGTAGTGTGTTCTATGAATACGTATAAAATTAATATTTAGTAAGAATTTTATCGTTATTGATATCACTTATTTTGTATGAATATTAAATGACTTAAATATAAATGGAATTTAAAACTCAGTACAAGCGGGTCTGCAGTCCAGGTAATGCCGGAATTTGTTGAAATGATTCATTGCACTCTTTGGAAATTAACTAGGTTTTCTTCTGAAGGGAAATTGAATCAATAGTCCTCCTCCGTCTGGGACGATGCGATTTAATCGTTAGAATCTCGTATTTCTGCCACGATATGAAGTTAATAATAATAACTAATTTTGTTAAGGAAGAACTCCTAATTTCTTGGTAATGAGCATGCAGGTATATTTTGCATTAGATACTCAAGTTAAAGGTTTACCAGGAAAAAATATTGTGGAAATTTTCTATGGGTGATTAAAAGGAAGGTCAGTTGCATGATGATAAAATATATATGTAAATTAATTATTTTAAATTTATAGTACTTGAATAACTGTAAATCATGTTTTTATGCCTGCTGAGGGTGGGGACCTCAGTTATAGAAGAATCCTTAATTGTATCATTAAAACAATGTTTCATTATTTGGGTTATGTAATTCGGGTTATAGGTGATCAGCTTAAAGGTGTCCCATTTTACAAAAGTCTTCTGAAACTGGAAAATGTAGGCTCTAAATAAAAACACAAGAAAAGAAGATCTCTCTTAAATTATCTCTTCATCCTCGGACCTTTTCTCAGTGACAGTGAACAATTGCACGATATTAAAAATCAGATTTTATTCCACAAGTTCTTTTCAAGTTTTACAGAAGAATGACTGTCAAAATAGATATGATCTAACTAATCATTTCCGTAGGTTTTCAGTCAGTGCCACATTTATTGTTCGTTACGGTTGTAAAATCTGATGTGATCTGAAGGGAAGTCATTTGGGCTTTATAAAATCTCGTAAGGGAATTGCCATATCTCAGAGCTGATTTACAAATACATCTTTGTCAACATAATATGTTCAGTTAAAATAACCAAATAAAAGGAGTTAAAATTGATTTTGTTTTAGTCTGCTGCGTTTCGCAGTATT
This sequence comes from Macrobrachium rosenbergii, assembly GCF_040412425.1. Lineage (NCBI taxonomy): Eukaryota > Metazoa > Arthropoda > Malacostraca > Decapoda > Palaemonidae > Macrobrachium > Macrobrachium rosenbergii. Next base: position 46,776,870 of record NC_089793.1, read on the forward strand.
TGTGACCTTCCATCTGACGAAAGATAGTACCAAATTACTTTTGAATATAGGCATTCAAGGCGACTGATTAATGCATCGCCTAAATCGTGGTCTTTATGTAATTAAATGTTTGAGGGGCACTGGCTCACTACAATGATATCTTAACTAGCTATGTTAGTCAACCTGATCAAAATGTAACTCTTGTTTTTATCAATTCAAACACGAAATCCTTTACAATCTGATTTTTTAAACAATATTTGGCTTATGGTGTTCTGTAAAGTGACGTAATTTCAGTTGGTAATAAGCCTCTGTTATTCAGCCAATCAGCTCGAATCAATCTTTCTTTCATTTTTTTTTTTGACAAGAAATATAAATGGAAATTAGCTGATTGAATAAAAATAAATTATAAAATTTAAATAAATCTACGTTGGACTGGAAAAAACCACATTAAAAAGGGTGACAGTGTTATAAATGGTTCGGTTAAAAAAATAAATAAAAGCAAATTTCTTGGATGTTTCCTGATGTTTGGGACGTTGTTGTGAAAAAGGTACAATTTTTGTTGTGATCTGGGTCCATTTTCGAGCAAACTTATGGTTTCAGATAGAATAATAAATTTATACGTTAGGTGTTAAATCACCAGGTTTAAACTGCTCTAAAGAAATGCATAATGGCCGACCTTTTTTGTCTTTCCCGAACTGAAGTATCATTTGACGGTAGATCTAAGTAATAGATACACGGCGGGTATTTAGCAAGAAATGGTAGTTTCTTATAGTATTTTGGTTGCTTATTTACAATTTAACGTTATTTTTGGGGTCGGCTGGGGTCGGCTGTAATTAACCCCTGAAGTCCATCAACAAGGGGTTTCCATACGCGATCTTCACAAGACAGAGTACGGCTACGTCTGTTTCGAATGGTTCATATCCCGTCCGGCAAGTGCAATAACTTGGAAACTGGTTTTTTATACACTTTTAGGACTTAAACTGGCGATGGATTCGTTTGTTGTCCGACAAAACAAATGTCCCTTCGCCGTGTTTAGTATTGAAGCCCGGGGAGGGGGCCGGGAAAAAAATACGTTAACAAGTTCTTGCACTTGCCGGACGGGATATGAACCGTTCGAAACAGACGTAACCGTACTCTGTCTTGTGAAGGTCGCGTATGGAAACCCCTTGTTGGATGGACTTCAAGGGTTAATTACAGCCGACCCCCAAAAATAACGTTAAATTGTAAATAAGCAACCAAAATACGATAGAAACTGCCATTTCTCGCTAAATACCCGTCGTGTATCTATTACTTAGATTTACCCATTTTACCATAGACATTGATCTTCTTAATGAGATTTTTAAAAGAAAAGTGATGTTACATATCCTCAAGTTATTCTAACATTTTTTTGTAACATTCGTTATAGTTGTTTGTAAACAATTTTTAACCAGTGTGAGGTTCAGAAGACAGGTCGGGTATGATAACTTATTTCTCGAAACCAGGTATACATTGAGGAATGCGGACGGAAAGGAAGTGGCCGACCTGCGGGTGACCGCCCTATAGTCCGAAGGCCCGATAGTCCGAAGGTCTGATAGTCCGAAAGTCAGCAGGCCCGATAGTCCGAAGGTCCGATAGTCCGAAAGTCAGAAGGCCCGATAGTCCGACGGACTGTAATCAGCCCCCACCCCTCCATAGCTAATACGGCAAAATTGTAACCAGTAAACACCCATAAAAATACCAACATAACGTATCCTAGGGGTGTTTACTAATTTTTGCGTAATAGCCATGGAGGCGTGGGAATTAATCAGGCGGGGGTGGGGGTGCTTGCCTCGGAATGCGGCAGACCTACGACTATCGGACCTTCGGACTATCGGGCCTTCGGACTAACGGACTGTAATCGACCTGCGGATTCCCATGTCATGCATTTGGACAAGAATTTGCGTTTGTTAGATGACATATATATGAGAATAATTTGCGTTACAATAAACGTACAAAGTAGTTACGTATGGAAAGTCCCTGCTAAGCGGGTTTTCTATGGTGAACCGCACGTTTTCTACGAGAACGCTCCTACGAGATTGGGTCAAGCAAAATTAGCCACATTTTTCCTGTGTAAATACATATCTACTAATTCATTTGTATCTGTTTTCTTTGCACATGTGTTAGAATGTTGTTATGTCAATTCTTGTTAACTTACCTTTTATATTACTTGTATTTATCCATTATAATTAATACCAAGAGTAATTGACCTCGGGTCACCTGAATTCTATTGTATTCCTCTGTGTGACGCCCACACACCGCTTTATAAGCGGCCTGCACTCTGAATAAACCACCCCCACCAAAATCACTTTCATGTATCATAATAAAGTTTTCATTAACCTACCCATCTCACAGACTCATCATCAACATAGAGTTACAGGCTGCTCTAGGAGCAAGAGCCCGTGCTGGCACAAGGCCAGCTAAATCTAAAACAACAACAACAATTAATAAACCAGCAGTACTCGTTCTCCTGCTCATTATTTTGCACCTCTTATAGTGGTGACCCCCGGAGTGGTTCCTGGAGCCATTAGCAGACTCATACGGCGACTTAGTCTTGGCTCCACGAACTACCCCACGCCCCTAACGGTCTAAAAACGGCAGATCACTCGTCGGCAGATCACCAGTGTCATTAGCAGACCCACACGGAGCGCTTTCCCAAGTGCATATTGACGTGAATAACCCACTCCAAGTAAGAGGGCAATAGTGAGTATGGACGTGGACATTCCTACCACATACAGTTAACTGCGAACTTCACAGACTCAGATATCTCCCCTCGCACGACCCACGCGCCCTTCCCGTGCCAAGGCTCACGCACTCCTCCACGCCGCTACCTGCTCCCCGCGCGCTGCCCGTCCTGACGGAACTGTCTCAAGCCCGCCCTGTTGGAGGATGCTGCAGACGATACCACGCAGCGCCCTCCGCAAGAACCGTTGCCTCCGCAGCCGAGCCAGCCCAAAAGAAAGTTGCGTGGCCACCCCCGGAAGCATCCAGCCAGCGCCACAGCCAGCCGCTCCACTCACACCACACTCCCAGCTGACTTCGCGGGAGTGGTCGGCACTCTCCAACGGCCTAGCAGATGCCTAGTTTAATCAGACGTTACCCACGTCTGGGGTGGGGGGGGGAGTATTTGTAAAGTCTCCGTTAAGCGGGTTTTCTATGGTGAACCGTCCGTTTTCTACGGTAACGCTCCTACAAGACTGGGTCAAGCAAAATTAGCCACATTTTTCCTGTGTAAATACGTATCTACTACTAATTCATTTGTATCTGTTTTCTTTGCACATGTGTTAGAATGTTATGCCAATTCTTGTTAACTTACCTTTTATGTTACTTGTATTTATCCATTATAATTAATACCGAGAGTAATTGACCTCGGGTCACCTGAGTTCTATTGTATTCCTCTGTGTGACACCCGCACGCCGCTTTATAAGCGGCCTGTGCCCTAAATAAACCAGCAGTACTCGTTCTCCTGTTCATTATTTTGCACCTCTTAGGCCCTGTCCACACTAGCGGGCACTGCCCGACGGGCAAACACTGTTCCCATGACCGTTCCACTATACTGACCGACCGAGTATGGAGCCAAAACGATGCGAATGTCTGGTAACACTGCTTCAGAAGTGAGAGAAAATATAAAACGCTGGAAGTGCCTTTATACATACATCGGCGGAAAGGCCGGACAATAATGCGTATGGAGAGATACATAGAAAATATAAAATAATAATGGGTAATATACATGACATGATTAATGCAGAAATGAAGAGGCGTTTGACGCCTTTACACCAGCCGTAAAGGCACTCTTTTAGTTTTTTTTATTCAAAATATAGATAAAAAGATAAAAATAACTGGTAAAATTGTTCCTTAATTGAATAAAGGTAAGATACTACGATTTTAGGTTAGCTGTGTGACTTATTTATCCAATGAAAACATTTTTTTCTTAATAATTGAAGTTACAGTAAAGAGCAATGAAACAAAATAATAGCTCCAACATTACAAAGCAAAAAACTTCGAGGTTAGACCAATTAAATCTAGATAATAGATCTTACAGCATAATACATTTTCTCTCTCTCTGTTTAGTGCACTTAACTGCATTACAACCTTAGAACTCATTCTTATATTAGGCATCAGGTAAAACGTCGTACAAGATACAATTACTTTTGTTTTTAAAACCCATCTAAAAGGGTTTGGCATTCAAATTAATTTATCATTAATTATAATTGTACATTTTACTGGAAAAATAGTAATCTAAGAAACTTATTTTTTTTAAGGGGCAGCCCAATTGCTAATAAGGGATTGGGCTCGAATGGCCACACGAAAATATAACGTTTGCAGATGTAATCGACGGATGGAACTGTGCTGCTAGTGTTTATATTTTTTAATTAATTGATGTGGTATTAAATGAAGAAAATGCCACTAACACAATAATATGAGGCTTTGAAAAATGTTAATCGAGGTGAAAAACTGCGTTGTTAAAAAGCCCTCGGTTTTGACAGGGCAAATAAAAACTACTAAATTTGCCCGCTGCTGGAGACCAGAGAGAGAGAGAGAGAGAGAGAGAGAGAGAGAGAGAGAGAGAGAGAGAGAGAGAGGGGTTGGTGGGAGGACCAGTTTCGAGCCAAGTGCGGCTTAGAATATGGGGATATATTTTATGATTTATGCCATATGCATCAAGAGACACGAAACCAAGGAATGTCTGGAGAAATTTAAAAAAAGGAACCTACTGTACTACTCCCGCGTGCCCCAACTATTCTGAACTTCATCATGCGTAGTTTAAAAGGTACAGTGCTATATTAGCTCGCATTGCACAGTTGAATTAAAGAACACATCTACCAAAATTGACACCAATACTTGCACCGGGACCCCGGCCAAAGACAGCCCGAGAACCACGGAAAGAAACAACAGAACGATCGGTGGAATTAGCGCCAGTTTCTTGTTAAGAGAAAGAGACGAAGCGAACTGCCAACGCCACAACTCCTCCTCGTCCTACTCGATCGACCCCAACCTCAAAGTTTTCGCACATTAGCATTTTTCAGTACAAGCTCCCTTTTGACAGGCAAAAGACCAATTGAAAGTACGAATGACTCGCGGTGAGAGAAATACTTCATGAGCAAATTCGGAGTCATTAAACTTTTTGGCAGAGCCTAACAATAGTATGGCACTTCCGGCCTCGACGATTTTCTTGGCTAGCAGCACCAAGGTAGTTGTTAATCAGTTTGATTGGCAGTTACCCCCTTTTCCCCATTAATGCATCTCCTTTCCACGCTCGGCCGCCAAACGTCTATCGGCCGAACTTTTCAGCTGTCGCACCTAAACTCTTTCCTCTTACCGCCTTACTGAAGGGGGATAAGCACTAAATAACTATATGCTTAAATCTACATTGTCCCTTTGAGGGGGAAAACACAAGCCAAGTGCCATTTAATACCCAGATAGCACTTATATCTCATCGAGAAACATATACAATCACACGTCTTCCTTTCAAGCAAGGCGAAAAAATTGTTTTCTCTACTAAAAAATTTCTCCTTTTCTTCCATTGATCTTTCTACTCCTGAAAATTGTTGTTCTTTGCTTTACGTTTCTCGGTTGAATGCGATGTGGAATCGCCGTAGATTTCTTTAAAAAGGTTTTCCGGTTTTTCTATTGCAATAATTTGTTTTAATTTTCCTTAGAGACTATCTACGACTCGCCAGGACTCGCTACTGTCTTCTTTCCCTCCTACTGATGAGCATCTAAGGGTTGATATGGGTTTTCATCCAATCAGTGGAACTTTTCATTCACTGACCATATTTTCACTTAAGTCCATTAATTTGTACTCAATCATGACCATCTTATCGCTTCAGATCATCTAGATGATACTTGCGGGCTGCTTAATGGGCAAGAACCATGCTTGAATAAAGCCAGCTTAACCATAAACAATAACAATCCAGCCATAGTGCTGATTAACTTATAGTTATAGTACCTTCTTCCTTTCAGCCGTTGTACCCTTTTAATTATAGTAAGATCTCCATAACTATATACAACTCTCTCTGTAAGAGCCGTCCTATAATTTACCTGATCGGATATAGTACTTTACCTCCTCCATACTTACTTTCCAATTCCCTTCACTTACCGTACTTTCTATCGCCCACACAGCTATGGTACTAACTCCTGCCTGAACTTTATTTCAAATCTGACCAGAGTTGAAAATTTTGTAAATGAAACCTTTTTAATGATGTGTGACAAAGCTAAGATTAGAAAGGTAACTATATCATTAAAAACTAGTAATTTATTTTCTGCATAGATCAACAAGAAATAATTCGATGCTGAAGAGTCGACATCAGATTATGGATGATGAATATTCTTATAATTAACATTAACTGTAAAGACGGAAAAGTTGCCAACCTTCACTTCAAACTTATTTGGTTATTTCCCTGTCCAAGAACTACTGCCAACGTGGCTTATCATGACTACAGGATTTCATTAACTCAACCAAGTACTGTTCTAACTTAACATTCATTGCTGGTAAGCTGTCCATTTACAAGCCAAATCCAAAACTGTCCAACTCCACTTGAAATTAAAAACAAAACTGGTAAACTTCTGTTCGAGCGCAAATATTTTTCGCATGCACATTTGTAGCATCTTCATAGTCTTTGAGTTGAAGGAAATTATATGGTAACTGAAATTATATTGTAGGAAAATCTTTTTTATATCTAACTTTAGATACAGAAAGAAAGAAAATCTTACAGTCCTCGACTTCCCTGCACTTTTAGAGACGGGAAGGGAAAAAGAGAGGATGGTTTTCATAAGCAACGATTGATAAAAGTCCTGGAATTAACAGAAGTCCTTCGCTGCCATAGATCGTCTCACAAGCATGTCTACTGAACGGTGGCCGAAGTACAAATAATAATTGTCTTTGTTGGCTATTAGGGCCTCATTGCTACCCATTGTCCCTCGCAATAGAATCCCACGGTGGAATGCAAGGGTATAACGATTAATGGTAAAGGGAGATGGTCTATCCCCATATACAGTCCCTTTGAAGAGTGAACCCGGCATACTATTCTTTTTCTTTTGCATGCGATCTATCAAAAACAGGTCTTGTTCCAAATTTACACTCTGTAGAGCTTAGTTTACTATAGTTAAAAGTCACTGAATTTTGCGTTCCTCTTTTCCTCTCCCAGTTCCCCATCAGCTTTGGATAACAGTGGCATCCTTTTCTCTTTCTCTCGCTGCCTTACATGAAAGGTGTCTGCGACTGAAGCCGTTGCGTCGCCAAGATATACTAACCTAATAAGTTAGGCAGATCAGCCTCTCGCTCAGTCTCTGAATACTAGGGATATATTAAGGAATATAAGAATGCATACTAAAACATATTAAAAAAATGCACTGGTACATTAAAATGAAATCCTCACAATAAAAATTAATGCTGACTGAGGAACATAATGGAGAATGTATAAGGAACACAAACTGACTTTTTACACAACGATTGTAAACCAGATTGAGCTGATCACGAGGAAAGGAGAATTTTATGTAATTACCAATTACTGCATTTGCTGTCTAGCCAGCAGCACTTTATGTTTGACATGAATCACTAATCTTCTGTTTTATCATATTCATTTTTTTTTTATAAATTCTGTGGTTTCGACTCGCTGCCTAGTTACGTACGTGTTAGTTAGGAAACAAAATTATCTAAATACATTCGTATAAATCAAACTCTTAAAGAAATGCATCTTCAAAAATGTATTATCGTATAAGTGGTACATGGATGTAGTTAGCGGACATCTGTGGACATGGGTGTGTATGTGTTTGTGTGCGTGAATATATAAATAGAGTGTGAAAGTGATGAAATGTGCGCGTGTGGGAATTTGTTTAAGCATTTGTAGGTGGATATAACAGCAAGGGTGTGTACGGATTAATGGGGGTTGGAAGAAAGGTGTTGATATGAGAAGTGGCTTGTGTCTGAATTTGGGTGTGGACAATGTTGTTGGTTGTGGGGTGAGGGTGTGTGCGTATGTGTGTGTGAGTGTGTTTATGTGGAGGGGTGATGAATGGGAGAGCAAGTTTAGGTATGTAGACTGATTACACACTGCGAGTATGTGGATGTGGATGGCTGTGTGAAGAAGAGTGTGCCTATTGGCAAGCGACCCTATCCTTCCCTGTGGTTAACCTTTCTTTATGATACGGTACCTTTTTGTTTCCAACTTCTTTTATGCATTTGTTTTTCCTCTGTGCAGATCGTTCCAATTAAGTAGCAGGATGCTGCTGAAGTGGAGAGTTACTAAAAGAAGAGACCCTTTGATGTCAGGATGCTTTTCCTCCTAGGTAGGAACGGAAGATTCATCCGGGAAAGTCTGACCAGTGACGAAAGGCGCTGATTGATTGGCGGTAGGTCCCAGGAGTTTTGATCATGGGCGTTTTGCCTGAAGTAAAAGTAAGTATAGCTTAGTTTTGCAGACCACTGAGCTGATTAACAGCTCTCCTAGGGGCTGGCCGAAGAAGGATTACTTATTTTACGTGGCTAAGAACCAATTGGTTTACTTAGCAGCAACGGGACCTACAACTTATTGTGGAATCGAACCACATTATAGCGAGAAATGAATTTCTATCACCGAAATAAATTCCTCTAACTCTTCATCCCGGCGTGGCGGAATCGAACTCGGCCCATCGAATGACGGTCTGAAGCTCAACCAACTCGGCCAACAAAGAGATGGCAGGTGGAAAGTGTTATTCAGGGGCTCTCCTTGCTGTTTTCAGGACAGTGGTAGGAAGAGAGGTTTCTCTGGGTGGCGTTCACCCGGCGGTTTCCGCCGGAGGAACCGAGAACCACCTTATTCCCTTATTTCGGAGGCTGGCGATGGTAGATGCCACCGTCTGGAATTTTGTGTTCCTTACGATCTGCTGGCACTGAGGACAATGCCATGTTCCTTTGTGTGGTGCTGGTAGGCCGTCCCCTGCGTATAGGTGGACGGCGATCCTCTCGGAGAGGCGAGTCGTAGTCACAGCAATGTATGAATGACAGCAGCCATTATTAGAGCGCGTTATTTAGATTAGGAAGAACACTCCGCAATTTAGAGACAGCATACCTAATAGGAAATTTTATAGAACAAGTTCTTGTTGAGCAATCTAAGATGTGAGTCAGCTAGGAGGAAGACCAAACGGAGGAACAACATTCAGAACATGTAAGATTACAGAGCTTAAAAATGTCCTCATGGGAGACAAGACTAAAATCATGAACGACTTTCTCTGTATACAGATTTCTGTACAGTTGAAGAGAAAAATCATTTGTGTTTCTCAAAAGATAATTTGTGATCTAGAATAGTACGTATAATTTTTAGTGAATTGCCTGTAGTTAAGAGATATATCGTCTATGAAGTTCTGTGTGGGGGATCCAGCAGTCTTGCAAGCGACAATAAATAGCAACATCATCTGCGACAGCAATAAGTTAAGTATACCTTAGTTTAACCAGACCACTGAGCTGATTAACAACTCTCCTAGGGCTGGCCCGAACGATTAGACTTATTTTACGTGGCTAAGAACCAATTGGTTACCTAGCAACGAGACCTACAACTTATTGTGGAATCCGAACCACATTATACCGAGAAATGAATTTCTATCACCAGAAATAAATTCCTCTAATTCTTCATTGGCCGGCCGGAGACTCGAACTCGGGACTAGCAGAGTGGTAGCCGAGAACTCTACCGACTCGCCCAACGAGGAACTGCGACAGCAATAAGCTTGTTTCAAAGGCCAGCCTATATATTGTAAGAACAGTATATGATATTAAAAGTAAGGACATTACCCTCGAGAACTCCCATTGCACTTCTTTAGTTACCTTAGTGTTCAACTGCCACTTTTTGCCATCTCTTAGTTAAAATCCATTGATAATAAATAAAATTCAGTGATATATAAGGAAAATCTTTGAGAGAGAGAGAGAGAGAGAGAGAGAGAGAGAGAGAGAGAGAGAGAGAGAGAGTCTGTGTGTATGTGCAAAAAGTGGTACCTACGTAATAGTTAATCAAAAGGCACCAGAGAAAAAAATAAACTGGATTTTCCCTTAGTGATAAGTTCGGGAAAATGGAAAACAACTTCACGAAAAAGTATAGAAAACGTTCTTGCAGGCAACAAGTCAGCCATAATATCATTATTAACGAAGAGAACTCACTGCTTCGCTTCCTCATAACAGGTATTACTTGATATTTTCGTGTTCACGAACGTTCTCGCCGATACTGATTGGTTGCGTTGAAACCGCAAGGCAGGGTCATCCAACACTTTTTCAGTGTCAAATTTCTCAAGACATAGCAATGGTAAAGAGAAAGAATCAAACTCCACAACCTCCGCCTCTCTCTCTCTCTTTCATGTGTAGACTCGTGGCAAGGAAGATGTAAGGGAGCTGGGAGACAGAATCATGGAGGTCTGCTGACTCAATTTTCATTTATTCTGGGTTCTTGATGATTGCCAAACCTACTTTGACATTACCTCGTAAAACACCATAATTCTTTTCATTAAAAAACCGATGTCAGGTAGGCCTATGTTGTTTTGTAAAACAAGCAGCCCGGCGTGTTGGTATTTTTTTCTTATTTAAACTTTGATCATTAAATAATAAACGGCTCCATTACTGGAGTAAGCAAGTCTCGTATGTCAGGGTAAATTAAAGCAACGACTTGACCGAGATACAGTAGGAAGTAGGAAGCAGGGCGGTCCGGAGAGAGAGAAGAGAGAGAGAGATTCATTAAGTACTAGCCGTTGTTGGCGATAAACTGGAGTCATGAAAACCTCACTTTCGAGGTAGGCATTTCCATTTCAGTCAGCATGAGGAGCTGTCTAACTGTTCATTTTGGGAATAGGCGTTCGCTTCAAATTGACTGCATGTTTATCCAGCGCAGTAGTTGGAAAACTAACAAGGATCGTGAACGACAGAGAAACAATTCTGTTACCCAGTACGCTTTAAATCTGTCATCTCGCTTTAACGTCAAAATATGGATTAGACTGCTATCTTTAGTTTTGGTTATTTGCGTGTTTTAACTTCACCACCCGCTTCTATCGGAGATTGAACTATGACTAAAGGCGCTGGGAAATGTGTTTACCGTCTCGGCAACATAAAAACATGGATTAGGCTGCAATATCTCGTTATTTTTACATGTCACCCCAGCACACCTGCCTGACTATTGAACAGACGAAGAGCATCGAAAATGCATTCTCGTGACGAAGCTTATGGTTGGGTGGCGCAATATCTGTCATTTTGTTTATTTCACCGCCCCTTATCTGCGTTCTAACTGGGCAATAAGTATCGTGTCATCTCGAAGACGCCCAGCTGTAGTTGAACGCTCGACGTGTTTGGTTACATGTGCTTGCTGCTTGCCTTCCAATGAGGCGAGCTGGACTTAGAAGGCGTCGAAATGTCTGTATTCTTTCGGCGATAAAAAACTATGAATTAGTTTACTCTGTTGTTTAGGTGTTTTAGCATGTCGGCCTTCGCCCTTCACGCCTCCGCTGTCGAGGCTGAACAGACTTAAGAGGCAGAGAAGTGATCCTGTTTTTACTCGGCGACGCCGAAGTATGAATGCGGTAACTCAATATCGGGTGTTTTGGTTAATTTTATATTGCCTTGCTCACTCACAACCCATTTATCAGGCTGAACAGACCGTCGGGGTGTCACTTATTCATCTCGCAATCTCAAAACTATGGATGTTTTGACCAATACCATTTTTGTTTTTATCACCCTCACTGCTGTCGAACAGACTTCATCTTATTCATCAGTGATATCAAGAAGCACGAATCAGTCTGTTGTTTAAGTTGACACATATGTCCTTCCTCCCTTCTCACACACCTTCCTATCAGGAGCTGTGCAGAATAAGGGTGTGGAAAGTATTCACTATTGTGACAGAAGGTATGGATGATGTAATATCAGTTATTTCATGATACATCCAGCTCCGGCTCTCATAATAGCACAATTTCAGACAAAGGATGAAGTGTTTTGTCCGCTCTCAGCAACCTCATAAACACGGATTAGGCTACAAATATCTGTCGTTTTCAGTTATTTTATGCTTGCTACTCACCCCTCGTCTGAGAGCTGATTTGAAAAGGAGTGTCAGGTAATCGTATTCATCTCAGCAAATCAAAACTATGGACTGGGTGCGTCATTTTAGAATGTTTATACATTTGTCCCCTTACTTGCTCCTTCACACCGGTATAACACCTGTCTTCTAAATAATGAGATTATAATACGCTACAACAATTCTCATTGGAGATTTCGAGCTGTATAATTACACACACACACACACATATATATATATATATATATTTTATTATATATATATATATATATATTGACAAATATATATATATATATATGCTATATATATATCATACATTACCACAGGTGAAAAATAGAAAGCGGTTATGGGTCTGACCGGTTCGACTTTATTTCCAAGCCATTGACGAAGGACTGATACAGTGTGAGAAGTCACAAATATATATACTACAAGAACGAGTACTGACGAACATACACAACCGTTAGAGCTCCATATCCCCACTCAGGCCGGTGTCGAGGTAGGGTGGCCTTTAAAACTCATTTATTAAAATCACAATAGACTCTCAGGGACATTGCTGATAAACAGACCATACCCCACCTCAGATCCACACCTGACAGGTGTCATGGAAGCGGAGTTTGAGCTGTTAACATTCTGCCCTGTGCTGTGTTTACAAATATGATAATCTATTTCATATATCTCTACTGCTACCTTAAGAAGTTTAACCAATTTACAAATTTCTTTTTGATATTAAGGATCAAGTTTATACATCCCACTTGACTGATATTCATATTATGGTTGTAACTTTCTTTTAGAAGCTAGATTCAATGATGCTGAAAGGAACATCATTGAATTTAGCTTCATAAAAAGAAGTTACAACTCATAATATATCGATCAAAGATGTGATGCTCCTTAATATCAAAAAAGAAGTATAAATGACTAAACTTTAAAAAAGGTAGGCGTGAAAAAATATATGAATAGGATATCTGTTTGTAAGCTTTGCAATGCGAAGGTATTAACTCGCCTCCACTGTTTACCTACTCAAAGTGGATGAGTGAGGAGCTTATCATTATCAGCAATGTCCCCCTGAAGTATATTATGTTCACAGCAAATAATTCGTACTCTACTCATTTTTACCAGCACAAGAGAATGAGAGGCTGAGCTATTTATTGTATATTCATCAGTACTATTCTTGTAGTAACCTATATATTTGTGACTTCTCACACTCTGTAATCCTTCGTCAATAACTGAAAATAAGTGAAACAATGAAATTCTATACCATTTCTTCTTCACCACTAATAATATGTGTGATAAATAATCACATACAAAATAATAATAACTCATAATAATATATATATATATATATATATATATATATATATATATATATATGTATATATATGTGCTATTTATATGTATATTATATGTATATATGCTATATGCTATATATATATATATATATATGCATATATATATATATACATGCTATATATATATGTAGTATATATGTAATAATGTATTGTGTGTGTGTGTGTAAACACACACATATATGTATATATGTATAACTATATATATTGTGATGTGTGTGTGTGTGTGTACAGTCACTCAAAAATTTTGCAACATATTCAGAGATTTTCGTTCGCATAGCTGTATTTTCTTTTGACTATTTGCAAAGAAAATATATTTTTAACTATTCATTGGTATTATCATACGTTAACTAATATAAGAATAGTGATGAAATTATTACGAAAATATTGAAAACATTTTAGTGCCTAAAATCGATCGAGCTTAACGTCAAAGAAAAACATATTTCGAGCTCGAATATTGAACTAATAAATATTGACCAGACTAATCATCAATAGTATATATAAATAAATGAAAGAACTTCAATGGGTAATCGGCTAAAAAACAAATCTCGCTGGCGTCGTAATTATCGTGTTGACTCCACATTCGAGCAGAAGATTAAACTAGGCTGTGCGTCGCTTGCACCGGTAGGCGTTTCATCACACCACAGCCGTAAGCGATGGACTGTGTTGTCGTGAATGACCAGCAAACGGCAACGTAAATAAACAACCGGCTGGCAGAGAGAGCGAGAACTTCATTAAACTACTGTTGGATCGTCATCCGGATGATGGAAGAAATCCGCCTAACCCTGACAACCGATGTTATATAAGAGAACATTACGCTCCACTCAGTTGCTGTACTGTCGTAATAATTACATGAACAACTGCGTCGCTTTCACTGCCAGAAAACGCTACGCTATCGGCAGCGAACGAAGGCTGGGAGTTGCTGTATAATACAAATCCCGGTGACCGACTGTTCTTTATTTTGGTGTCTTTGCGATGAGAAGAGCGATCTCACTGATGGTATGACAGTCTTCTTCACTGTACGCTACTGTGTTAACGATAATTAAATTAATGTCGAACTCTAACTAGTATTCTTCGGGCAAATAGAAAATGCAAGAAATAGAGTCATATATTCGGTCAACTTCATAGAAACATCAAAATAATGAGCCTAGTAACAATAAAGCACATGATAACTGGCATTACTATATATATATATATGTATGTATGTAACTATGCTGCTGTATATATATATGCTATATATGTATGTTTGTGTATCTTTTCATTCTTAATATGTAACAATGACCAATGCGTTATTCAATGTATTACAAAGCCAGACGTGAAAATCTGTTAGTCCTAATTCGTATATTTATATTGAATTTCACTAGTTCCACAACCTTGTAAGATAGTCATTCGAAGAAGGCTAATTAGCAATAATGTGGCTAAATATTTACAAAAGTCGTATTTATTGGTGTTAACTAGACAATAGTTTAACTGTAATGAATCAAGCAGGCTATCTCTAGTTCGAACATATGAAGGAGATAAAACATCGATAACCTTGAAGATGAAAATGACAAACATAAACGACATACAGTATTATAATATCCTTTGAGTATTAAGCAAATATGACAACAGTAGCAATATCAAGTAATTCGGGCCATTTCATACTGAAGTTGCCAAATAACTGTTGTCAAAAAAGTTTGAAGCATGTTAGCTTCTTAAGTAATTTTACACCTGTATATGTATATATGTATATGTGTGTATTTACCAATATTAATAATGATAATGATTATTTTATTATAATGATAATATATCTTATATACATATATATATATATATATATATATATATATATATATGTGTGTGTGTGTGTGTGTGTGTGTGTGTGCTGAATCACGAAAATAGAACGTGATGAATATATAAGCAGATAAAATCCACGAGAAGCAGAGCACTGGGAGTGCTGCGACCTTTCGACACTAGTCCTTTACTTGCAGACTAGGAAGGAAATATAAAAGTACGTTTTACAAAAAAAAAAAAAAAAACCATATAAATGACGATGGGGATTATAGAAACATATGTACCGCAAGTCCAACACAATTGAAGAATTAGTAGAACTGCCAAAACAGGATTAAATATTTAAGAGGTTTTTGCAAAGGATTAGGATCAACCGTTCAGGAGCAGGGACAGGACATTCAAAAGATTATACAGGTTCGTGACTGAACACCTAAAAATTTGTTAGTACAACACAATATTTCTCTCTTTTTTGTAAACAATAACTTTTGCAGGATGAACATTTTTACAAATAAAAATTATATTAAGCATTTGGATATATAAGAAAATATATGTCAAGTAGCTAACTTGTAATTAAGTCAGTGATTTTATCTTTTGGAGTCATTCTTGAACATTTTTCTAATACAGGATCAAATAATACATGCTAGAGACTAAGATTAAAATTACAACTGGAGTATTGAATAATTGGTCAATAGATTTCTTGAAGAGAAACCTTTCGATCTGGCAATCACTGAACTTTCAGTCAATTTATCCTGTGAATCTTCACTTAAATGAATGAATATAGCATTGGATCTTGTCAGTTTTGACTGAATACTTATGTTGCTTAATACGTAAATCCTAAAGCTTTTGCTAGATTGGCCAATATAAAAGAGAGCGATCCAAACATGGAGATTTTATATATTATGTTGTTGTTTTTCTTTAGGGCTATTACATGATTAACATTCTTTTGAAGTGTGTTATTATAAGAAAAAACAAGGTTTACTTCAAAGAGTTTTTAACAATGATTTTATGTTTTCAAAACCACTAAAAATGAGCAAGCTAAGAATGTTCTTAGTGGTTTCTTTCTTATGTTACTTTCACTATATTTAATCCTTTTTCGGCAGTTCTACTAATTCTTCAATTGTGTTGGATTCCAAAGCATATGTTTCCTTTATAATCCCCATCTGTCATTTATATGAGCTTTCTTTGTAAACATACTTTTATATTTCTTCGATCTGCTAAATGGGGACTAGTGTCGAAAGGCCTCATAGCACTCAGTGTTTCCGTTTCCTTCATTAGTTTAATATTTATATATATATATATATATATATATATATATATATATATATATATATATATACTTTCTTTCTTATATTTATATATATATATATATATATATATACATACATACATATATATACATACATACATATATATACAGTATATACTGGATGTTTCGAAATGAAACCTCCTCTACAGCAGAAACTAAAATTGATATGGACAAAAACAAAAGTAATTCAGAACATGTATTTATTTAAGTTTCTCTCTGAGTATTTAATATTTTGTGTGGCCTCCATTTGACTGTATCACAGCCTGCATTCTTCAGGGGTATGATTTCAGCAAATTGCAAAAAAGCCGAGATTCAAACTCCATTTCCCTGAGCACTTCGGTCACCTCTCCTAGCAGGTCATCGAGGCTTGGTATACCATCATAGTTCATTATGGGCACTTCAGCATGATCCTTTAGATACTACCAATATTTTCACACACATTAAGGTCAGGAGCTACCTGGAAATTCACTTGACGAAGAAATCGATACTACTGTTTCAAAGCAGCTCCGCAATGACTGAGCCTTGAAACATGGTGCCTTATCATGCAAGAATGTGACTTCTTCAACAGATAACACATTTTCAGGATCTTAGAGGAAGAAATACTCCACCAGTAAACACAGTTTCTCTGTAGTATTCTTCATTCCATGACTGTCCTTTTTCGCTGCTTATCTACATTAACCATTTGTCTGTGAAACGAAAAATTGCCAAACATTCAGGAAATTTCACAACTTGATAGTGTGCGTCATCGCTGATATCATCCAACTCTGCAGACAAATGATGTCATTTTTATGATTTGGCTTCTATTTGTAAATGAAGAATTCATCTGATATGGCAACATGGAGAAAGTCAGCTTCATCGCAATCTTTAAGAAATGAACCACAAAACCATGCACTGTCGTCTCTCTGTTGTTGAGTGATGTTGGGCTTGGTGATAACATGAAATGGCTTGATACCAAATTTTTTCATCTCACGATATACAGCACTATAACTTCTCTTCTTTCCCCCTTTTGTTTCTAGTTCAAGCGCCAATTTACATAAAGACTTTCTTGGTCTACCCACTGCCTTAGCTATGATGTCTTTTGACTCCTGAGAAAGGACTTCAGGCCTTCCAAGATTCTCACTCTTTTCGCGATGACAGTCATATGGATTTTTGTTCCAGTTTCTTTTAATAAGATTCATCTCTTTTAATGTATTCACCCTATCAGGAAGAGTTATAGCCCGAGTCGGTCCATCCATCTGATTTCCTCGAGTTGTTAGCCATGGCAGCCTAACTCCGTCATAGTCTGAAAATACAAGAAATGTAAAATGAAAAATAGCTTAATAGAAACTTAAAATAATGTACTTGGAGATAAACTATAGCAGAAAACTTCATAACTCTCCTTTTGTTCTGTGAAGTAGTGGCCTCTAAATTTAGAAACACCTGAGTATATATATATATATATATATATATATATGTGTGTGTGTGTATGTGTGTGTGGGTGTGTGTGTGTGTATGTGTGTGTGTGTGTGTGTAAGGATCTTTTCTCCTCTGTTGCATATTTTTAGTCTCTCACTTCTTACCTTGATTTCTTCTATGTGTGTCCTCGGCACCTCGCTACTGCTGTGGTGTGATATTTCTTCAAGATGAATTATTTAAGTATTGATATCTCTCAGGAGGGAGTGAAGGCCTTTTTAAAAGGGGGGAGGGGCTCTTCAGTATTTATAAAAATTTGTCTCTCTGAACGTCAGCTATGGAGTAGAATTAATGGCGCGGCTGGAAGAGAAGCCAGGAAGGGAAGTGAACTTACGTAGTAGCATGGTTTTCCCCAGGAGGCTTTAAGAAGACAATTGATTTTTCTTTCTTCATTAACACCAAAGAAATAACTTTACAATAGAAGCACAAGGTGATATGCAATACAAAATATAGGCGAGTCAATGTGAGCCTGCCTTCTATATCAACCCACAAGTGGTGGTGCTTTGCAACCTCTTGCCTTCTTTATTTGTGCCTTAGCTGCTCCTTGTCTCTTCTCTGCTGTCTTTTTATTGTCTGCTGCTCCCCTCAGAATTGGACTTCATAAGGATTTTTGGAAGTCGATTGTCCAACCCCAGTAGGTGGGGATCTTGTTTCTGTCCTATCTTTGTTGACGCTTAAAATTGGTTGAAGTTATCTAAAGACTTCCTCTGGGTGTAATCAGAACAATTTACTCCTTAGTAAAATGGAACAAATACGTCTGAGAAATCTAAGATTTCTGGCTCGATTTCCATAGCTAAGCTTCACAGGTGAGGTTGTTTAACGATTTCAATGTGATTAACTTTTGCCAGTGCCGCGCCAATGTTTGGCTACGTATTCACGACACCTTTGCTTCGATTGCCATTCCTTCAACGATTTCAATGATTATACTCGCCCTATTTATATAACATATCCTGTTTTGCTCCCCCCCCCTTTTCTCTCTCTCTCTCTCTTCCGTTATTTTGATTAACACTTAGAATATTCAGAATTCTTAGCTATCACTACGCAGTGAAGCTGGACACGGCCGTTAAACTCTTGAACAAGGTGGTTAGGCAGTAACTACCATCAGTCATCCGCCTGCCCGGATGTAAACATTCCAGTTTGCCTTTTGGCCCAGGTTTAGATTGAGGGGTGGCATGAGATGGCCATAAAAATGTAATGTAAAGGACCTCAGGTTTTGTATAGCTAGGAAAATACAATTTACTTTAAAAAACTGTCAGATACTGGACCTTTTGTATGGTGAGTCAGAGTCCAGAGCAGTAAGGCAAAGATAGGGTTTTCCTTGTGCCAGTCTCCTTCCTCCCTTGCTAGAGGAGGGAGTGGAATTGCTTCTTTGATTCTAGAAGAAAAAATAGAATCAGGTGCTCAACATGTAGTCTTACTGCATCAGACGCTATAGCCAGCAAGTGTCGGTTCAGTCCTATTCTCATCCCGAAGGAGGAGGTAGGAAGACGAGGAGGAGGAGGAGGAGGAGGAGAGGGCCAGTCACACCCTTGGGATCCTTCTCACTTCCAGAACCAACACCATGGGCAGGATGCTAACTATCCTCTTGAAGGGCTGGGTAAGAAATCAACTTGTTGAGCAGCCACCACAGGACCAAGGAAAAAGGTTTCAAGGTCCTGTGGACAAGACCAAAGGTAGAAGACGAGAGTGTGGTCTATGAGACCACATCTTGCTTCCAGACCGACAGAAACTTCCTGAATGCGAGGGATGGACCAAGCCATTGACTTTATGAACTCTCAGGTGGAAAGTACTGGTATCGTCGCCGCCAGCTGCCGAGTACCTCCTTTGATCGCTTCACGGAGAAAGATGTGCCCTTAGACACTTCTTCCTTGGGAGAGATAGTACTAGCTAAAACGTCAACATCCAGGTTAGAATGTTGAGCCTTTTTGGAAAGTGCCGCAGCTCCCTAATAGCACAAAGTAACGATTGATCTGGATCATCAATACAAAGTCCAAGGAAGAGGAGAACAAGAAGGACTCGAACCTGACAACAGATGCTGATGGATTTGGAGTCCACTTACGACATCCAAGAAGGATTCAAGGTATTGATCCCCTTGACCTGTTCTTCCAACTTCTACACCAAGGCCGGTGCCAGATGAGAGATAGTCTTGAGAGGGCACATCTCTGTCTGAGGACTCTCATAAGGGCACGTGCAGAGCACAGGACAGGAACCCTAAACGAGAGTCACTTGCCACCCAGGGAACAGTTCCCTGGGACAGCAAGACCAAAGAAGCTTCTCATCAGAAGCTAAATCTCAACTAATGAGAAAAAGGCTGCTTCAGACAGAAGACTAGGTCACAAGGGCCTACGTTCTTCACAACTGAAATGGAGAGAAGCAACCCTCGGGGAGGGGAGACAAGGAGTCCGGTCTTGAAGAGCAACTCTGACCCGAGAAGAAGTTCCCTCAACGACACCAACCAGCGAAGACAGATCCAGTCCTGGGACAGTGTTGCAGAGGACTTCAGAGATATCCACCTACATCCATTGCCGCTTGGTGAGAAAGCCTATGCTTGCAAGAGCTGGAAGGTCTCCCAGTCCTGAACACAGGGATGTACTGCTTGAAGAACCGCTTCTTGTGTAGCTGCTACAGGAGGCTGGGTCAAGCAGAACTCTTCTTGATGCCTCAGAAGCAGAGCTATTAAATCAGGCAAAAGGCGAAGTCTTCCAGCAATTGTCTGTAACTTGGGGTGAGCAATGCTTGTGAATCCCTAGCAAAACAGACAAATACGGCAGGAAAAACATAGATATCGATGTTTCCCATAAGACAGCATGCCTCACCTTAGCAGCCCATGGGTCTGGTACAAGGAGTGAAAACTACCCGCTTTGATGTGCTGGGAGGCAGACAGAAAGACAGTAGGGGATCTCTCAGTCGAGCAGTCTCTTCGTGAATCTTCGTGATGAAAAAGTGAAGAGTAAGTTCTGTCCCAATCACTCAAAGCCCGAGGCTGAGCTCGCCTGCCAATACATCCCCACCACGAATGTATCTGGTTAATTGAGCTATCGAGTGCACTATAGAACACTAGAGTACCTGCAAATGTCGATAGATGAAACAGGAGGAAAAAATTATTCCCTCTTGTTTGTTGACATATGCCACTACAGTACTGTGGTGGTGTTCAAAGAAACCAATGAGTGTTGCAAAACAATCATCCTGAAATTCTCGGTAGGTCAAAAGGCTGCCTTGAGTTCAGGATGTTGATGAGAAGGTATTAATCGTCTCGGCCACATACCTTCAAGACAAAGTCTTACAGGTGTGCGTCTATTCCTCGATTGGTGAATCCGAGAGTAGGCACATGACGTGAGGAGAATATGCAAGCATATTCGAAGGTTCCTTTAATCAAGCATTAGCCTAACTCTTTCCTCATACTTCGTAGAGGAAAGAAGGATGGAGGAATGGAAGCAGACTTCCTTCATTCTCCACCATGGGGACGCTTCTGCAAGATGACAGGATACCAAGATGATTAGCTCAAGCTGGGCTGGCATTTCCCGAATCGCGAGCACGAGAGAGGAAGTGGGATGGAAGTTTGATGAAAAGGATTACCGAAACCCAAGGGAAATAGATACTTCTCCTGAAGGAATCCATTCCCAGGTCTCGGCAATGTCGCTGCCAGGTCCAGAGACTCCACAAGTATCATTTCATCCAGGCATCTGCGATAGGAGAACTGCTGCCCAGTCAATACTTCTTTCTCTCTTCCCTTCTCCCCTCCTTCCTTATGGAAAAGAGTGTGGAAAGAAACACAGTTATGCGCATTTTCCCAGAAGGGAAGAAGCGGGCTGCGTGTTTCCGCGATCTTCCGAAGACTGGGACTTCTTAGGAGTTGAGGAGGGCTGGCTTGAACTTAAGGTCGAGCTAAGATGACTAAGACCCAAGGTCTTGGCCACTGTCCGAAGGACAAGGCAGTTCCCTGGTATCTGACCAATCTCTGAAGGAGAAAGGCAGAACCAAGTAAAGGTTCATTCCTAAGAGTCGAACCAACTCAGGACTTATGAAACCGTAGATCCGAATTAGGACAAAGTCCTTCTTCTTAGCACCAGAACTGCCCACAGATTGCCACCTTGTGTAGGAAGATCCACCCCAGACAGGACAAGTCTCCAGAAGGCAGGGTTCGCTCTGAGGAGAGAAAACCTAAAAGTGAAGGATCGTGGATCCACCAGGAGACTGTCTGGAGAAACCAGAGGTGTCCTCAAGATTGCTGCCTATCGTTGTGGAAGAAGCAGAGAGAAACCAGTCCTGATGAAGTAGATTCAGAACAATCTGCAGTCGGCAAGACCCCTTCGAGGCAAGAAGAATTCAAACTCTGTTGAGGCGAGGGGGGTTTGGTGTCTCGGCCTGAATGAGCGGCTTGTCCGAAGAAAAGTATTCATCTGGTCAGAACGCTCACAAGCAAGGACCACAGCAGCCCCTGAAACTTTCGGCCCCTTTGGGAACTGCAAGGGTCGCAAGTGATGAAGATTATTCATTGGGGCAGCCATGGTCCTGTCCCAGAAAATCCTCGTGCTGACGAATTGGCACGAAGTTCTCCAGAAACGAGGCAATCACAACCAGAAGAGAAGACCCACTGCTTCCGAAGCATGAAACTCCTGTATCACTCTCCCTGGAGGGAGACATTGACAGATCCCAAGAAACCCTCCTTGGCTACCTGCTTGTACTACAAGATAACTGGGGGACCGACACTGAAAGCACACCAGGCAGCCAAACTCCGAAGAAGACAAATTCATCGGGCTCTCTCTGTCCATCTCGCCCTCTTGGAACAACCGAGAGGAAAAGAGAACAGGTGAAGAAAAAAAGTACCCTACCTGTCCTGCCAGACCAGCAGGAGAGGCAGACCATGAGTGACAATCAAATGAAGATTACTGCCACGGGGAAGAAGAGCGCTTGTGCTGTGGCAAAGCGCTTTCCTGGAAAGAGCAGAAAGTTCACTCGAACAGTGTCAAGAACCCGATTTGGAAAAAACAAGCAGGGCCGAGCCGATCCGCACCAAACTGAGCCAAACAAGGGAAAAATAGCACCCACTCTCTCCTCTATCTAGGGAAACAAAGCACCAACTTTCTCCTGTATCCAGGAAAACAAAGCACCCACTTTCTCCTGTATCCAGGAAAAGATAGCACCAACTTTCTCTTGTATCCAGGAAAAAAAAGCACCACCTTTCTACCATTTCACTTTCCTTTCTGTATGAAATGAAACCTCAGCTATTGTTGAGTTATCAAACACAATATTAATTGCATGCAATACTGCATGAAATATGAGCAAAAGAATCCTGTCCTCCCTCCATCATATCATGTACGTGTTTATCAAATATCTTTTAAATATCTCTTTATTTCCATTTGGTTCAGCGCTGCAAGAATCATGAAAGGGGTGCCATTTGTGCAATTTCATCACAACAGACCAGTTCGTGTCAGCGTGGAACCAATATGCATAAAAGTCGTTCCACTTTGTCACAGCTTTTGTCATCCTCAATATGGCGTCAGGGAATATGGCAGACAGCGCTCTGAAACAGCGAACATTTAAGATAATTCTCTTCGAATTTATAAGTCAGAAGTTCTCACCGAATAAAGTTTGTCTTGTTAATTTTATCCAGTGTGTAAACACTGCTCTCTGCCTCTCGCTCTCTTCTCCATCTTGCTACTTTCTGCAGAACTTTGGGACTCAAAACAGAAATGAAAAATACAGATACGTAGAGCGAGTCTGAGAAAACCATTGCAGAGGACTATACCAACCATCACTATTTCCCATAAATATCAGATCTTTCTGTTTACAAATTACAGAAAGTGGTTCTCTAAATACTTTACAAAATAGATAAAGAATGATTTACTTTGTCATTATTCTTGTGAATCATCAACAATAAAGGTTTTGTCATTATCAATTGTTTCTATAAGTACCATAGGCCTACATCAACCACCACTATTTCCTATAATGATCAGATTTCTCTATTTACAGTTTACTGAAAGTGGTTTTGTAAATACAGATCATTGCAAAACAGACAAGGGAAGTATTTAATTTGTCTGTTAGACAGATTAGGTATAGAATAGAGAAAAGAGAGAGAGAGAGAGAGAAAGAGAGAGAGAGAGAGAGAGTAGAGAGAAGATGTAGAGAATAGAGAGAGAAAAAACAATGATAACGCCTGGGTTGTTTTCGATTGAGAAGCTAAGTGATGACTGATGTAAACCATCTTCCACGAACTCAAAACAGTGAGAAGTATATCGCGCCAGGGCCATAAAACCGATCGTAAAATTTGGAAACTGTGGCCTCGCGATTTAGCTTAATCAGTGATGATTCAGCACCGCCAAAAGTTAACGCCAGCCATCTCTATAACCCGTCTTCAATAAGAGGCGTTTTCATGGAAATTCCAGGAAATGAGGCTGGACAATGTGATGTACTTCAACACCCTCCAATCAAACATTCTAGGGCGGGGTCTTTTACACCCCCTCTAAGATCATTTCAATCAAGTCCTCTAAGGAGAGATTTGAACCGCACCCACTGAAGTCCTTCCCAATCAACTGTTTGAGGGGAGGCCTTGCAGATAAATCCTTCCAATAAGAAACTGGAGGGAGGTGGAGACTGCAGATAACAAGAAACCCAGGCGTTTGAGAGACAGGAGAGTAGCAGAGCAGGAGAGATTAGAGTTAATATCCACCAGGGAGAGTTATATCTCCCCCTGCTTTCGTGCTCCCTAAACAGACTGAGCTGAACTGTTAATAAGAGTGATTTCGTTTGCCTAGCTGTAACTTTAAATTGTACTTGTAGTTAACTTTCGTCATTAAAATAAGAAAACTACAGAACTCGTCTCTATTATGCCTTTCTGAGAGATACCAGTAATCTAAGATAATTTCCCTCCAAAGATAGCAGGTTCAAGAAGGTGGAATCTACACTTGGAGAAGTTAGCAGGTGAGAAATAAAATCATTTTTAGTCGGACACTTTACGTCATTATTCTTGTGTATTGTCTCAAAATAAAACTGTCACTATTAAGTGTTTCTGTAAGGACACAAATCTTGTCTCATGTAATGTTGGAACATACAATTATAAGGCAAGGTGTTCTAAAATAAACTATAAATAAACACAGATTCCTTTTTAGGTAAACAAGTCCTGTATTAGACAGGAATCAGACCCATTTTGATAATAAATAGACCAAAAAGGCCGCCACAAACAAAAGACAATCAGGTTATTCGTTTTCTCACGACTGGACTGAGTAAAAATTCCCAGGAACCTGGACGAACAAGTCCTGTACCTGTACCTGTAGGCCTGTAAGGTCCTGTACATAGTCCAAAATATTGTTGAAGCTCTCATGACATAATAGGACCACCCTTCCTCCCTCCCTCCCATATGCCCTCCCAAAAAATGGCCCACGCTAAAGGTGAAGCTTTATGAGGCTGAATTAAGTACCAGTTATTTTCTTTAACGCCCTGTTGGCATCATGTACACTTTATACACAGACGCTTTTGTGTGTGCGTGTGTGTCTGCAACGCTTTCAGGAAATGTATATATATAAAAAACAACAGGAAAAACAACGTGTGTATTCGAGGATTCCATTACTTTTTTACAATTGAGCAAAAGTTCAAAAGTGAGTCTCTACTACGAAGGACACAATAGATATAAAATAGTTAACCAATTTTGATCAAATCACGTTTTTTTGAATAAAATATTCAACAAATACAACATCGGATTTTGTAACTGTACACCTACATTATTCATTCACAATACATTAATGTATTTTGAAATATTTCACTAAATTAATGTATTTTGATGTATTTTACTATTATGAAATTGACCATATATTTGAAGTACTTTGGCTGAGAGAGAGAGAGAGAGAGAGAGAGAGAGAGAGAGAGAGAGAGAGAGAGAGAGAGAGAGAGTCCATTATGTTGTTTTGTTTCGTTGTTTTCAAGTTTCTTTTAATCACGGACAGGTCAGAATTAAGGGTGAGTCGGTGGGCAAAGAGGTTGTAGGTCACAATTGAATGTGGCCATATACAGGGGTCAAATAAAGATAAAAAAAGAGAGGTCATGAAATGATTTGACCTTCCAATGCACAAATTTGTGAAGAAAACATTTATTTTTTATTTATACAGCAAAATGACCCAGATCTCTCTCTCTCTCTCTCTTTGAAGTTACTGAGAGAGAGATGTAGAGAATATAGGGAAATTAGACAGAAAAGAGAAAAAGTAAAGAGAAAGAGAGAGAGAGAGAGAGAGAGAGAGAGAGAGAGAGACATAGGAATAAAGAGGGAGTCAGAGAGAACAGTAATAACGCTTGAAAGCTGTTGTTATTATTGTGGATTCAAACACGCTGATTGAGGCAGGATTTCTGCATGAACTCAAAAATAGTGAGCAAGTATATCGCGTTAAAGCCATAAAAACGATCATAAAAGTGGGAAGCAGTGGCCTCGCGATTAATTTAACCAAATCATGAGTCAGCGCAGCTGGCTCTATAACCCCGCCTTCACAGGAGGTGTTTTCATGGAAATTCCAGGAAATTGGGGCTGGACAAAGTGATGTACTTCTACACCCTCCAGTCAAACATACTAGGGAGGGGTCTTTCACACACCCTCCTAAGATCACCTCTAATCAAGTCCTCTAAGGAGAGATTTGAATCACACCCACTACAGTCCTTCCAATCAACTATTTGAAGGGGAGGCCTTGCTGATAAATCCTTCCAATAGAACTAGAAGGAGGTGGAGATTGCAGATAACAAGAATTCTAGGGGTTCAACAGTCAGAGGATCGACAGGAGTGAGACAGATTAAGACTGTGTCCTTTAAGGGAGAGTACGTCTCCCCTCGCTTCCATGTTCCCCATATGGACTGAGTCAAGTTAATTACTCCAGAGTGATTTCGTTTTTATACCACTGTAACCTGATAATTTTGTACTGATCTTTATAATACTAAGTACTAATTAAAGAGAAGAAATTACTGATCTCGTCTCTATACGCCTTCCTGAGAGATATCAATACTTAAAATAATTCATCTTAAAAAAATATCACATCACAGCGGTACGATGCATCAAGGACACACTTAGAAGAGATCAAGGTAAGAAGCGAGAGACTAAAAACATACATCAAAGAGAAAGATCCTAACAAATGGTGGCAGCGGTGGGATCCAGAAGGCAAGACAAAACAAACGAACATTAATGAAATTATCAGTGCAATTATTTAAGTTACAGCGAAACGAAATTCTAAAAAAGGATTTATCAGCAAGGCCTTCCCTTCAAATAGTTGATTGGAAGGACTGTAGTGGGTGTGATTCAAATCTCTCCTTAGAGGACTTGATTGGAGTTGATCTTAGGAGGGTGTGTGAAAGACCCCTCCCTAGTACTCGTATGTTTGATTGGAGGGTGTAGAAGTACATCACTTGCCCAGCCCCCAATTTCCTGGAATTTCCATGAAAACGCCGCCTGTGAAGGCGGGGTTATAGAGCCAGCTGCGCTGACTCATGATTTGGTTAACTTAATTGTGAAGCCACTACTTCCCGCTTTTATGATCGTTTTTATGGCTTTAACGCGATATACTTGCTCACTGTTTTTGAGTTCATGCAAAAATCCTGCCTTGATCAGCGTATTTGAATCCATGATAATAACAACAGCTTTTAAGCGTTATCACTGTTCTCTCTGACTCCCTCTTTATTCCTATGTCTCTCTCTCTCTCTCTCTCTCTCTCTCTCTCTCTCTCTCTCTCTCTCTCTTTACTTTTTCTCTTTTCTATCTAATTTCCCTATATTCTCTACAGAGAGTGAGAGAGAGAGAGAGAGAGAGAGAGAGAGAGAGAGAGAGAGAGAGAGAGAGACTTGATTCAGTTCATAATTAACATTAAAGAGAGAGAGAGAGAGAGAGAGAGAGAGAGAGAGAGAGAGAGACAGAGAGAGACAGAGAGAAAGAGAGAGAGAGAGAGAGATTCCTCAAGGTAATTCATTTTGTATTACTCTTTATTCATGTACTGAAGATTATGATGTACTGCTTTTCGTTATTTAACTGAGAAGTGCTTATGATGTTGCTGTAGTGAATATGTATATGTATAAGCATATGTATATGTATATATATATATATATATATATATATATATATATATATATATATATATATATATATATATATATATATATATATATATATATATATATATATATATATATATATATATATAATCAAAAAGCTACAAGCGTCCTTTAATATCCAATTCACTCTACCTTGGAAATAATATATTTTCATATATGTTACCGAAGGGGAATTTTAAGTTGATAATAAGTCCACCGTCCCGTGGGGTCGAACCAGCGACGGACGAGGAATCAGGACTACAGTGACGCACTAACGAAATCGGCCACAAGAGAGGTATAAGTGAATAACATCTCCCATCAACTCACCCGTCGAACTCAGGTGTTTTGTGTTTGAGACGATATCCACCCACCTCTGCCATGTTGACCGTGTAGTGCGTTTGTCATATGTAGCCATATTATGACTATTTATCACATCACCGTGATTCATATACAATCAGAAAGCTACAAACGTCCTATAATATCCAATTCACTCTACCTCGGAAATAATATATTTTCATATATGTTACCGAAGGAATTTTAAGTTGATAATAAGTCCACCGTCCGTGAAGGTCGAACCAGCGACGGACGAGGAATCAGGACTACAGTGACGCACTAACGAAATCGGCCACAAGAGAGGTATAATTGAATAACATCTCCCATCAACTCACCCGTCGAACTCAGGTGTTTTGCGTTTGGAGACGATATCCACCCCACCTCTGCCATGTTGACCGTGTGGTGCGTTTGTCGCACGTAACCATATTATGACTATTTATCACATCACCGTGATTCATATACAATCAGAAAGCTACAAACGTCCTTTAATATCAATTCACTCTACCTCGGAAATAATATATTTTCATATATGTTACCGAAGGGGAATTTTAAGTTGATAATAAGTCCACCGTCCCGTGGGGTCGAACCAGCGACGGACGAGGAATCAGGACTACAGTGACGCACTAACGAAATCGGCCACAAGAGGTATAAGTGAATAACATCTCCCATCAACTCACCCGTCGAACTCAGGTGTTTTGCGTTTGGAGACGATATCCACCCACCTCTGCCATGTTGACCGTGTAGTGCGTTTGTCGCATGTAGCCATATTATGACTATTTATCACATCACCGTGATTCATATACAATCAGAAAGCTACAAACGTCCTTTAATATCCAATTCACTCTACCTCGGGAATAATATATTTTCATATATGTTACCGAAGGAATTTTAAGTTGATAATAAGTCCACCGTCCCGTGGCGTCGAACCAGCGACGGACGAGGAATCAGGACTACAGTGACGCACTAACGAAATCGGCCACAAGAGGTATAAGTGAATAACATCTCCCATCAACTCACCCGTCGAACTCAGGTGTTTTTCCGTTTGGAGACGATATCCACCCACCTCTGCCATGTTGACCGTGTAGTGCGTTTGTCGCACTTAGCCATATTATGACTATTTATCACATCACCGTGATTCATATACAATCAGAAAGCTACAAACGTCCTTTAATATCCAATTCACTGTACCTTGGGAATAACATATTTTCATATATGTTACGAAGGGGAATTTTAAGTTGATAATAAGTCCACCGTCCGTGAGGTCGAACCAGCGACGGACGAGAAATCAGGACTACAGTGACGCACTAACGTGGAAACCACTACATATAACATATGGCAGTATAATATATATATATATATATATATATATATATATATATATATATATATATATATATATATATATATATATATATATATATATATATATATATATATATATATATATATATATATATATATATATATATATATATATATATATATATATATATATATATATATATATATATATATACATATATATATATACATATATACATATATATATATACATATAAATATATATATATATATATATATATATATATATATATATATATATATATATATATATATATATATATATATATATATATATATATATATATATATATATATATATATATATATATATATATATATATATATATATATATATATATATATATATATATATATATATATATATATATATATATATATATATATATATATATATATATATATATATATATATATATATATATATATATATATATATATATATATATATATATATATATATATATATATATATATATATATATATATATATATATATATATATATATATATATATATACTTATACATATACATATTCACTACAGCAACATCATAAGCATTTCTCAGTTAAATAACGAATATACATATAATGCATATTCACTACAGCAAAATCATAAGCACTTCTCAGTTAAATAAAGAAAAGCAGTACATTATAATCTTCAGTACAAGAATAAAGAGTACAGTAATACAAAATGAATTGCCGTGAGGAATCTCTCTCTCTCTCTCTCTCTCTCTCTCTCTCTCTCTCTCTCTCTCTCTCTTTAATGTTACTTATGAACTGAATCAAGTCTCTCTCTCTCTCTGTAGAGAATATAGGAAATTAGATAGAAAGAGAAGAGAGAGAGAAAGAAGAGAGAGAGAGAGAGAGAGAGAGAGAGAGAGAGACGTAAGAATAAAGAGGAGTCAGAGAGAACAGTGGTAACGCTTAAAAGCTGTTGTTATTATCATGGATTCATATATATATATATATATATATATATATATATATATATATATATATATATATATATATATATATATATATATATATATATATATATATATATATATATATATATATATGTAATATTTATTTATTTATTTACTTATGTATGTAGTCATGTATTACGTTCATACATACATATATTTATACACTGACATACATATTTCAGTCTTGACGTTTGGCTAGCATTTATTGACTACTGTTCAAACTGAAGACTTAACAGAGATATTAAATAACAGAAATATCGCACCTACCTGCATGTTCATTCATCAATTAGATTTTTTCCGTTTATGAGGGCAGATATTTGTGATATTTCGATTAATTCAATTTTTTCGTTTCTTTCGGCCGTCTACTGATGTAAGTATTCAGTCGGAGCAGTAATCATTTCACCTTTCTCCAAAGAATGGTGAAGACGCATTGAAGTTGAAAACTCCTTTACTGCAAGGGCCCACTATACTCGATTCCCTGGGACCCAAAGAACGTCTCCCTCATGAGTCCTTCTTCAAGTGCCAGGTGCTGAAGACGTCTTCAGGAAGCCGTGATAATTCAATGGACGCTTCTCCAGGAGTCCTCTAGGTGCTGGGAGCTGAAGAAGACGGCTCCGGATGATCCCAGAGTCACAAAGACTTCGAGAAGACGTTATAATCCAGTGGGGGTCTCTCCAGAATCCTTCAGGAGGTGGAAAAATTCTCTCGAGGAATTCGAAGGAGGAGGACTCTGGGGGCCGAGCAGATTCCCCTGCCCTTTTCAAAAATTGAGGATACTCTTGATTGATTCATTCGAGCACGAAACAAAATGTTGAGTAAAATTTCAAACCTGATTGTGGCGAAATGCCAGAATTTTAATGTACAGAATATATTGGCCTTGGGAAACAGATGCTTTCCCAAGTATATTGGTTATTATATTTATGGCCTGCTACTCGTAGCAGTGAATATACTTCTTATGTTGGACGGAAACATGAAACCTGATAGAAGGACCCCGACCCCTACAGTTACTAAGACCGAAGGACAGCAACCAAAGACGTCACGAAATGTACCAGTTAATCACCTGAAAGACCATTATGAACGGAAGATCGAGAATGTTGTTTCTGAATACGAGAACCGACTACAAATTCTGAAGGACGAGAATGCTGGTCTGTTGAAAACTGCCAAGGACAAGGACGAATTCGTCTACAAACTGACGGAAGACGTCGGGAGTCTGACGAAGAGGGTCCTGGATCATTCCTGCAGAGGAGCTCATCATCGCCCACTTGCCGATGACAAGTTTTTGGAGCTGTTGGACGATTTTGTTAATGACCCCACTGCAGATGACTTTCCCGAGCTGTCCTTGCTGAATGACTTCAAGAGGAGATTCATTTTCGAGATGGTTCATGCGCAGAAGAGGAAGCTGGGGCGAGCGGTGCGGGAGAAGGAGGATCTGAAGGGGCAGCTGAAACAGTTGGAATGTCGTCAGACTGCCATATCTAAGCAGGAGCCTCGGGAAGGACACCAAGAACTCCTTCAAGTGGTCAGCACTCTGAAAAGATGCATCGAAACCCTTGAGCATGAGAAGAGGGAGATGGGAGAGATCCTGGAAAGACAGATGGTAGAGCAGAAAAGGACTGATGTCGAGAAAGAGAGCGTCATAAAAAATCTGATGAAGAAGGTTAACCAGCTGCAAAAGGAGAGGATGGGAAATTATATGAAAAAGGAGGAATCCAAAAGCCCTGTGTGGGAGGAGTCCAGGACTGACAGTGGCTCGAGCACACATGAAAGCGAGGCAGTTTTAGACACACCTAGGACTGATGGTAGCTCAAGCACACTAGAAAGTGGTGGGACAGTTTTGAAGGCACCTAGGATGGATGGTGTCTCGAACGATTCAGAGATTGAAAGCATATCCAACCCTAGTTTTTGGAGTGCAGGCAGTGGAGAGAGAAACGGACCTGACCAAATCTTAGAGACTTCTCTTGTGAAAACTATCAATCAAGCAGATGCAGTAAAACTCCCCATGGAAGAACAAGGAGCGGCTTCCCGTCAACCAGTCTCCGTGCCCACCCTCTTCAGACAAAAAGTGGAGGAATTTGAAGACCGGATCGCTCTCCATTACAAGGAGGATGGGAACTGGAAAGGAATCACTTACAGACAGTATTACCAGCAGGTCAACTCAGTAGCAAAAGCCTTCATCAAGCTGGGCCTGAAAAGACTGCATGCAGTGTGTATGTTTGGCTACAACAACCCCAGGTGGTTTGTGGGCCATCTTGCAGCCATTTTTGCTGGCGGCATTGCAGCTGGCATATACCACACCAACGGGACTGACGCCTGTGAGTACATAGCACGAGATGCCAAGGGCCACATATTTGTGGTGGAGGGCCCGAAGGAAGTCTCCATCATGAAGGAAGTGCAAGAACGGTTGAACCAAAAGCTGGTCATTATCCAGTATTCTGGAGAACCAGTAGATGAGGACGTCTACAGCTGGCAGGATGTCCTAGACATTGGAGAGAAAGAGTTGGACGAAGAACTGAAGGAGAGGCTGGCCCAAATTGCAATCAATCAGTGTTGTGCCCTCGTGTACACTTCAGGTACCAGTGGTGTATCAAAAGGCGTTATGCTCAACCATGATAACTTGACGTGGGAGAGCTCCGAGTATGCTGACTATTTAGGCTCGATGCATGCTGACCATTTAGGCAAAAAGCCAATGAGGGCCCTAAGCTACTTGTCACTTGCTCATGTAGCAGCTTTGATAGTTGACTTGTATGGCTCCATGGTATATGGTGGTGAGGTCTACTTTGCAGACAGAACAATCACACAAGGGATGAATTTAGTGTTGACACTCCAAGAAGTGCAGCCAACATTCTTCCTCACAATTCCAAGAGGGTGGGAAAAGATCTACGAGACTTTGCAAAGGGAAATTGACAGTGCACCATGGATAAAAAAGCAGATTGTAGTTCTAGCTCGTAAGATTGGCGCTAAAAAATCTGAAAGAAAGCAGGCTGGAAACCAAAAGCAGCCATTCGGATACTCCCTTGCTGACAAGTTAGTCTTCCAGAAAGTGAAGAGAAAGATAGGCTTACAGAAGTGCGAGGCAATTCTTTCAGGTGCAAGCAGTCTCTCAGTAGAAATTTCACAATTTCTCCACAGTCTTGGCATTACAGTTTTAGAATCTTATGGATTGTCGGAAAGTTCTGGCCCTCACACTTGTGGCATACCGAATGACTTCATGATAGGAGCAAGTGGTGCGGTGAGAGAAGGATTTCACGCAAAGATAGCTGATCCTGATGACGAAGGCAATGGAGAAATCCTGCTGAATGGACGGAACATAGCGATGGGGTACTTGAATAAAGAGGAAGAAACAAATGAAGCAATAGATGATGAAGGATGGCTCCATACAGGTGACATAGGCAAGATCGACACCAGGAACTATTTACATGTCATGGGTCGTAAAAAGCGACTGATTATCACTTCACAGGGATACAATATAGCCCCAGAGCCCATAGAGCTGAAGGTCAAGGCTAAACTTCCCTGCGTCAGTTTCCCAGTACTTCTCGGAGATGACAGGAAGTTTCTGTCAATGCTTCTTCCCATAGCAGCAGAGATTGACCCCGTTAATGGGTTACCACTCGCCAATTTAGCTCCTGACACTATTGCATGGTGTCGAAACATTGGATCTGCAGCAAACACCATCCACGACATTTTGGAAGGCCCAGACGAGAGGGTAATGAAGGCAATTCAACAAGCCATTGATGAGGTCAATGCAGCTGCTTACAATAATCAGCATTGGATACGGAAGTGGGCCATTTTGCCCTTAGATTTCACCATCAATGGACAAGAACTCACGCCAACAGCCAAGGTGAGGATGAATGTTGTTATAGAGAAATACAAACACATCATTGATGACATGTATGATGTTTAAAAAGAGGCAATGACAGCAGAAACGAGAGCCTGGGACCCGCTGAGGCAATGACAGCAGAAAGGAGAGCCTGGCTTGCACTGGGACCCGTTGAGCTGTTGGCAGCAGAAAGGAGAGCATGGCTTGCACTGGGATCCGTTGAGGTGATGGCAGGAGAAAGGAGATCCGGCTTGCACTGGGACCCATTAAGGTGATGGTAACTTACCAAAATACTGACCTCCCTGGGTGTCCCCCAACTCCAGGGAAGTTAGAATTCTGGTATGCATGCTAGAATGAAGAGCATTTCTGGGTGTCCCCCCGCCCCCATGAATGCTAGCATTCTAGTGTGAAACTATCATCTTTTGGAAGCCCATGCATCAGGATCCCAAGAGGCAATGGCAGCATAACAGAATGCAGACCTCCCTGGGTGTCCCCCCACCCCAGGATGGCTAGCATTCTGGTGTGCAGCCATTACCTTTTGGAAGCATGTGCACCAGATGACAAGAGGCAATAGCATCATAACAGGATGCAGACCTCCCTGGGTGTCCCACCACTCGAGGAAGGCTAGTATTCTGGTGTGCAGCCATCACCTTTCGAAAGTACGTACACTGGATCCCAAGAGGCAATGGCAGCACAACAGGATGCAGACCTCCTTGGTGTCCCACCACTCAAGGAAGGGTAGCATTATGGTGTGCAGCCATCAGTACTTGGAAGTATGTGCACCAGGATCCCATGGCAGCATGACAAGATGCAGACCTTCCTGGGTGTCCCACTAGTCGAAGAAGGATAGCATTCTGGTGTGCAGCCATCACCTTTTGGAAGTATGTACACTGGGTCCCAAGAGGCAAGGGCAGCATAACAGGATGCACACCTCCCTGGGTGTCCCACATCTCAAGGAAGGATAGCATTCTGGTGTGCAGCCATCACCTTTTGGAAGTATGTACACTGGGTCCCAAGAGGCAATGGCAGCATAACAGGATGCAGACCTCCCTGGGTGTCCCACATCTCAAGGAAGGCTAGCATTCTGGTGTGCAGCCATCAGCTCTTGGTATGTGCTGACAAGATCCCATGGCAGCCATGCAGACCTCCTGTTGTCCCACCACTCGAGGAAGGCTAGCATTCTGGTGTGCAGCCATCACCTTTGGGAGGTAAACTGGTTCCCAAGGTGCAATGGCAGCATAACAGGATGCAGACCTCCTGTGTCCCACCACTCAAGGAAGGGTCCAGCCATCAGTCCATGTGCACCAGGATCCCATGGCAGCATGACAAGATGCAGACCTTCCTGGGTGTCCCACTAGTCGAAGAAGGATAGCATTCTGGTGTGCAGCCATCACCTTTTGAAGTATGTACACTGGGTCCCAGAGGCAAGGGCAGCATAACAGGATGCACACCTCCCTGGGTGTCCACATCTCAAGGAAGGATAGCATTCTGGTGTGCAGCCATCACCTTTTGGAAGTATGTACACTGGGTCCCAAGAGGCAATGGCAGCATAACAGGATGCAGACCTCCCTGGGTGTCCCACATCTCAAGGAAGGCTAGCATTCTGGTGTGCAGCCATCAGCTCTTGTAAGTATGTGCACAAGATCCCATGGCAGCATAACAAGATGCAGACCTCCTTGTGTGTCCCACCACTCGAGGAAGGCTAGCATTCTGGTGTGCAGCCATCACCTTTTGGGAGTATGTAAACTGGTTCCCAAGGTGCAATGGCAGCATAACAGGATGCAGACCTCCCTTAGTGTCCCACCACTCAAGGAAGGGTAGCATTATGGTGTGCAGCCATCAGTACTTGGAAGTATGTGCACCAGGATCCCATGGCAGCATGACAAGATGCAGACCTTCCTGGGTGTCCCACTAGTCGAAGAAGGATAGCATTCTGGTGTGCAGCCATCACCTTTTGGAAGTATGTACACTGGGTCCCAAGAGGCAAGGGCAGCATAACAGGATGCACACCTCCCTGGGTGTCCCACATCTCAAGGAAGGATAGCATTCTGGTGTGCAGCCATCACCTTTTGGAAGTATGTACACTGGGTCCCAAGAGGCAATGGCAGCATAACAGGATGCAGACCTCCCTGGGTGTCCCACATCTCAAGGAAGGCTAGCATTCTGGTGTGCAGCCATCAGCTCTTGGAAGTATGTGCACCAGGATCCCATGGCAGCATAACAAGATGTAGACTTTCCTGGGTGTCCCACCACTCGAAGAAGGCTAGCATCATGGTGTGCAGCCATCACCTCTTGAAAGCATGTGCACCAGGATCTCATGGCAGCATAATAAGATGCAGACCTTCCTGGGTGTCCCACTGCTCCAGAAAGGTTAGCATTCTGGTGCGCAGCAATCAGCTCTTGTAAGTATGTGCACAAGATCCCATGGCAGCATAACAAGATGCAGACCTCCTTGTGTGTCCCACCACTCGAGGAAGGCTAGCATTCTGGTGTGCAGCCATCACCTTTTGGGAGTATGTAAACTGGTTCCCAAGAGGCAATGGCAGCATAACAGGATGCAGACCTCCCTTGGTGTCCCACCACTCAAGGAAGGGTAGCATTATGGTGAGCAGCCATCAGCTGTTGGAAGTATGTGCACCAGGATCCCATGGCAGCATAAGAAGATGCTGACCTCCCTGGGAGTCCCACCCCTCATGGAAGATTAGCATTCTGGTGTGCAGCCATCACCTTTTGGAAGTAAGTACACTGGATCCTAAGACGCAATGGCAGCATAAAAGAATGCAGACCTCCTTGGGTGTCCCACCACTCAAGGAAGGCTAGCACTCTGGCGTACAGCCATCAGCTCTTGGAAGTATGTGTACAAAGATCCCATGGCAGCACAACAGGATGCAGACCTCACTGGGTGTCCCACCACTCGAGGAAGGATAGCATTCTGGTGTGCAGCCATCAGCTCTTGGAAGTACGTACACTGGATCCCAAGACGCAATGGCAGCATAATAGAATGCAGTCCTCCCTGGGTGTCCCACCACTCAAGGAAGGCTAGCACTCTAGCGTGCAGCCATCAGCTCTTGGAAGTATGTGTACCAGGATCCCATGGTAGCACAACAGGATGTAGACCTCACTGGGTGTCCCACCATTCAAGGAAGGATAGCATTCTGGTGTGCAGCCATCAGCTCTTGGAAGTGTGTGCCAGGATCCACGGCAGCATAACAAGACACAGACCTTCCTAGGTGTCCCACCAATCAAGGAAGGCTAGCGTTCTGGTGTGCAGCCATCACCTTTAGTAAGTATGTACACTGGATCCTAAGAGGCAATGGTATCATAACAGGATGCAGACCTTCCTGGGTGTCCCACCAATCGAGGAAGGCTAGCATTCTGGTATGCAGCCATCAGCTCTTGGAAGTATGTGCAACAGGATCCCATGGCAGCATAACTGGATGTAGACCTCCCTGGGTGTCCCACCACTCGAGGAAGGATGGCATTCTGTTGTGCAGCCATCAGCTCTTGGAAATATGTGCACCAGCATCCCAAGGCAGCATAACAGGATGCAGACCTCCCTGGGTGTCCCACCACTTAAGGAATGCTAGCATTCTGGTGTGCAGCCATCACCTCTTGGAAGTAAGCGCACCAGGATCTCATGGCAGCATATCAAGATGCAGACTTTCCTGGGTGTCCCACCACTAGACGAAGGCTAGCATTCTGGTGTACAGCCATCAGCCCTTGGAAGTATGTGCATTAGGATCCCATGGCAGCATAACAAGATGCAGACCTCCCTGCTTGTCCTACCCCTCCAGGAAGGCTAGCATTCTGGTGTGGATCCATCACCTTTAGTAAGGATGTACACTGGATCTCAAGAGACAATGGCAGCATAACAGGATGCAGACCTCTCTAGGTGTCCCACCACTCGAGGAAGGCTAGCATTCTGATGTGCAGCATCAGCCCTTTGAAGTATGTACACCAGGTTCCCATGGCAGCATAACAAGATGCAGACTTTTCTGGGTGTCCCACCAATCGAGGAAGGCTAGCATCATGGTGTGCAGCCATTACCTCTTGGAAGTATGTGCACCAGGATCTCATGGTAGCATAATAAGATGCAGATTTTCCTGGGTGTCCCTCCGCTCGAGAAAGGATAGTATTCTCGTGAGCAGCCATCAGCTCTTGGAAATATGTGCACCAGGATCCCAAGGCAGCATAACAGGATGCAGACCTCCCTGGATGTCCCACCACTCCAGGAAGGCTAGCATTCTGGTATGCAACCATCACCTTTTGGAAGTATGTACACTGGATCCCAAGAGGCAATGGCAGCATAACAGGATGCAGACCTCCCTTGGTGTCCCACCACTCGAGGAAGGCTAGCATTGTGGTGTGCAGTCATCAGCTCTTGGAAGTATGTGCACCTGGAGCCCATGGTAGCATAACAACATCCTGACCTCCCTGGGTGTCCCACCACTCCAGGAAGGCTAGCATTCTTGTGTGCAGCCATCACCTTTAGTAAGTAAGTACACTGGATACCAAGAGGCAATGGTATCATAACAGGATGCAGACCTTCCTGGGTGTCCCACCAATCGAGGAAGGCTAGCATTCTGGTGTGCAGCCATCAGCGCTAGAAAGTATACGCACCAGGATCCCATGGCAGCATAACAAGATGCAGACCTCCCTGAGTGTCCCACCACTCGA
This sequence comes from Macrobrachium rosenbergii, assembly GCF_040412425.1. Lineage (NCBI taxonomy): Eukaryota > Metazoa > Arthropoda > Malacostraca > Decapoda > Palaemonidae > Macrobrachium > Macrobrachium rosenbergii. Next base: position 46,815,970 of record NC_089793.1, read on the forward strand.
GGAAGGCTAGCATTATGGTGAGCAGCCATAGCTCTTGGAAGTATGTGCACCAGGGTCCCATGGCAGCATAACAAGATGCTGACCTCCCTGGGTGTCCCCACCACTCATGGAAGATTAGCACTCTGGTGTGCAGTCATCACCTTTTGGAAGTGTGTACACTGGATCCCAAGACGAAATGGCAGCATAAAAGAATGCAGACCTCCCTGGGTGTCCCACCACTCAAGGAAGGTTAGCACTCTGGTGTGCACCCATCAGCTCTTGGAAGTATGTGTACCAGGATCCCATGGCAGCACAACAGGATGCGGACCTCATTGGGTGTCTCACCACTCGAGGAAGGATAGCATTCTGGTGTGCAGCCATCTGCTCTTGGAAGTATGTGCACCAGGATCCCACAGCAGCATAACAAGAAGCAGACCTACCTGGTTGTCCTGCCACTGAAGGAAGACTAGCATTCTGGTGTGTAGCCATCAGCTCTTGGAAGTATGTTCACCAGGATCCCATGGCAGCATAACAAGACGCAGACCTTCCTGGGTGTCCCACCAATCGAGGAAGGCTAGCGTTCTGGTGTGCAGCCATCACCTTTAGAAATATATACACTGGATCCCAAGAGAAATGGTATCATAACAGGCTGCAGACCTTCCTGGGTGTCCCACCAATCGAGGAAGGCTAGCATTCTGGTGTGCAGCCATCAGCTCTTGGAAGTATGTGCACCACGATCCCATGGCAGCATAACTGGATGTAGACCTCCCTGGGTGTCCCACCACTCGAGGAAGGATGGCATTCTGGTGTGAAGCCATCAGCTCTTGGAAATATGTGCACCAGGATCCCAAGGCAGCATAACAGGATGCAGACCTCCCTGGGTGTCCCACCACTCCAGGAAGGCTAGCATTCTGGTGTGCAGCTATCACCTCTTGGAAGTATGTGCACCAGGATCCCATGGCAGCATAACAAGATGCAGACTTTCCTGGGTGTCCCACCACTCGAGGAAGGCTAGCATCATGGTGTGCAGCCATCACCTCTTGGAAGTAAGCGCACCAGGATCTCATGGCAGCATAACAAGATGCAGACTTTCCTGGGTGTTCCACCACTAGACGAAGGCTAGCATTCTGGTGTGCAGCCATCAGCCCTTGGAAGTATGTGCACTAGGATCCCATGGCAGCATAACAAGATGCAGACTTTCCTGGGTGTTCCACCACTAGACGAAGGCTAGCATTCTGGTGTGCAGCCATCAGCCCTTGGAAGTATGTGCACTAGGATCCCATGGCAGCATAACAAGATGCAGACCTCCCTGGTTGTCCCACCCCTCCAGGAAGGCTAGCATTCTGGTGTGGATCCATCACCTTTAGTAAGTATGTACACTGGATCTCAAGAGACAATGGCAGCATAACAGGATGCAGACCTCTCTAGGTGTCCCACCACTCGAGGAAGGCTAGCATTCTGATGTGCAGCCATCAGCTCTTAGAAGTATATACACCAGGTTCCCATGGCAGCATAACAAGATGCAGACTTTTCTGGGTGTCCCACCACTCGAGGAAGGCTAGCATCATGGTGTGCAGTCATCACCTCTTGGAAGTATGTGCACCAGGATCTCATGGTAGCATAACAAGATGCAGATTTTCCTGGGTGTCCCGCTGCTTGAGAAAGGATAGCATTCTTGTGAGCAGCCATCAGCTCTTGGAAATATGTGCACCAGGATCCCAAGGCAGCATAACAGGATGCAGATCTCCCTGGATGTGCCACCACTCCAGGAAGGCTAGCATTCTGGTATGCAGTCATCACCTTTTGGAAGTATGTACACTGGATCCCAAGAGGCAATGGCAGCATAACAGGATGCAGACCTCCCTGGGTGTTCCACCACTCGAGGAAGGCTAGCATTGTGGTATGCAGTCCTCAGCTCTTGGAAGTATGTTCACCAGGAGCCCATGGTAGCATAACAACATGCTGACCTTCCTGGGTGTCCCACCACTCCAGGAAGGCTAGCATTCTTGTGTGCAGCCATCACCTTTAGTGAGTATGTACACTGGATACCAAGAGGCAATGGTATCATAACAGGATGCAGACCTTCCTGGGTGTCCCACCAATCGAGGAAGGCTAGCATTCTGGTATGCAGCCATCAGTTCTAGGAAATATGTGCACCAGGATCCCATGGCAGCATTACAAGATGCTGACCTCCCTGGGTGTCCCACCACTCATGGAAGATTAGCATTCTGGTGTGCAGCCATCACCTTTTGGAAGTGGAAGAACAGCCTGGAGTGCCGTCAGGAACAGGATCAGGGGCAGCCTCAAGGGCTACGGGCTGGCCTCCTACTTCGGCTGCTGCGACAACCGTCGTGGGAAGGGAACCAGTGTTTGCATCCTGGCCGGACAGTTCTGGGTCGACCAGAAAAGAGGTAACGTCCAGGCCTGACAGAGGGTCGTCCTCAGCAGGTGGAAGAGTGTGGGAAGAAGAAACATCAGGGGTCAGAGGTTCGCACTGCGCAATGATCACAGTGGTGAGATTTGGTGGATCTCCCGTAGGAGGATCCGAGTCATGTTCGGGGTCCAGCACTGGCACTAACTCAGGGCCAGGCTCTGGAAGTATGCTTGGCAGGGAGCATCCCGCCAAGATGGATGGAGCTTGGCACTGACCAGTGCTGGCAAGGGGCACTGGCAGCGAATTGATGTCAGATAAAGCTGAAGGGGGACCTGGGGGATCGAGACCCCTCGGAGTTCCTGGCATGAATGTGGACAGCGATTCCTGTCTTAGTGAGAGGATTGGGCCTCTCGGTGCAGTGGAATTGGCATCTGCGGCTAGCCTACTGGGGCACTTTGCCCATCTTTCAGAGTGACCCCTTACGTTGCAGGGCCTGCAGCGGTAATTTGTTCGCTCCCTTTTGAATGAGGGAGTAATTCTTGGGTGGCCGTCCAGTCGCAAGACCCGCGGACTAGGCCTAGAACTGTGGTTGATTAGTATCAGCGGATGGGGACACAGCTGTCACAAGGGCTGTGTCCCTATCTGAAGATGTGGTGCTGGAGGTGCTGGCGGAAGGAGTCAGGCAACAGAGTGGTGTGGGGGTGGGACATCCCCAGAGGATGTCTCGACCAAGCAGGAACTCCACTCCATGCCTAATATGCTTGACAATGCCAAGACGATGCACCTTATCGCTCCAAGGGGTAATCACCCTGAGCTCAACTGTGGGGACGGTCAGGGACTGCTCATCCACCCAGGTCACGGTCCACTTGGTGTGCTCCTCTACCGTGGCACTGGCAGGCACCTGGGACCAATCGATCAGACTAATGTCCGAGCCAGTGTCGGCAGTAGTTGGCAGGTGCACTGGGGGGCTGGAACCGTCCAGAGAAGCCACTGAGACGGACTGTGTCCAGACCCTCTCAGGGTGTGTTCTCTCTGGCAGCTCAGCTAAGGAGGTGGTGGCACTGATCATGTTCACGTGCCTGGGTGTGACGACATGTTTTGGGTATGCAGGATACCCAGCAGAAGAGTGTCCTGAAGCTCCACAGTCTTGGCAGGTGATGTGTTGGTCTCCCGGCAGTGACGGTATGCTGGGAAGCCGGTGTTGAATTAGGCGAAGAGGAGGACTGACGGTTGCTGGTAGGCTGCCGAGAGTTGTTGCCCTGCTGATTGCCATCCTTATAACGGCAATCTGCTTCGGCATGGCCATACCTTTTACAGATGGGACACGGAGGTTTGTTAGGCGGGCCGTTCCGCGAGCGATTGAGGCCTGAGAGGTGTCCGGGTGGCACTATTTTGCGCTGCAAGGTGCCATGGGAAGGGTTGTATGTCTCCCAGGCATCAGCTAAGCGGCAGGCTTCCTCGAGGGTAGCTGGCTGCTTATCATTAAGATACACAGCCAGAGGCCCGGGCTCACACTGGAAGAGATCCTCCAGCATGGTCCGGTTGAACAAATCCTCAAAGGTGTCGCACCGCATAGACTCTAGCCAGTGGGTCCCCACTTGGGCTTTGTGACAAGCCCATTCCGTCCAGGACCAGCCGACATTCTTAGCCATACCTCTGAATCTTTGTCTCCACCTCTCAGGGGTGATTTCAAACGCCTTAGCGATGGCCTCACGGACGGCAGCCATGTCCCCTTGTTGATCTCTTTCCATGGTTTGATGAGCAGCCTTAGCCTTCCCGTCTAGGTGCTTGGTAAGCAGTAAGGCCCTCTCAGCCATGCTGATGTCATAGGTCTCGAAGAGGAATTCCATCTCTTCGAGCCATTGTTCCGGCTCGTCTTCAGTCCACTTTCCCACAAGGTTATTGACTGTCGACAGAGAGGTATTTGTGGCCGATGGGGTGGGGCTAGATGCTTGTTGTGCTGCTAAAGCTTCTGCATTATCCTTCTTGGCTCTCCAACTCGAGCTCCCGTTCTTTCAGGGCTAGTTCATGCTGTCTCCATCTTTCTTCTCTTTTGTCTTCTTCTCTCCGCTGCTCAGCTTCTTGCTGCCTTTGTTCTTCTTCATACTTTCTCTTCTCAGCGATCTGTTCCTTTACAAACTTTTGAAGGGCCTGGCCGGAAAGACCGTCCTCCTTCCCTATATTCCAGAAGTATTGGTGCTCCTTGGTTGACATGTTGCTGATGGGAAGGGGTGTTGAGTGAGTTACGTGGGTGTTCCGGGAGGAAAAGGTTTGTGACGATGAGGAAGTGTCCTTAGACTAGTGGCACTTCAATGAGTGGCACCTTTGAATGAGGTGGCACTCTGGAGGAGTCTGCCTTGCGAGGGTCACACTAGAGGAAAACGTTCCTGAAGGAAGTCTAAGTCCTTATGGGCGGATACGCTAACAAATGGAGTGCTCCTGAAGGCTCTATGGTCCTTATGGGCGGATGCACTGTTAATGGGGTGTTCCTGAAGGAGCTGCGGTCCTTATGGGCGGAAACACCGGTTGTATGGCACTCTGTTTCTTCAACACAGGTGCAATGACTTATAAGAGGTTGCTTTAGTTGGGGGGCACTGTGGTGCCGGTGCGCTCCGTGGAGCAATGCAAAATGTCAGTGCATGAATTGGCACTGAAGGTGAGGTACTCTGCCTGAGCAGAAGGTAAGTAGGGAGTAGAAAGGTAAATGAGAGACTCCAACAGAATGGAAGAGATAGGAAAGTGAAAGGAGAAAGATAAGTGCTTCAGTGATTGGGTGCTTAGCAGTGCTGCAGATTAGTGGCACTGAGAGAAGTGGAACTGGATGTGGCACGAGTGGGTAACTAGTGATGAGAACTAGGGGGCGCTGCCTGACATGAGGACAGGTGGGCTACGAGGTAGGCACTCAATGTTCAATGGTTTAGCACTTGCAACACGCAAGTCTGAGATAAAATATACCCACTCCCGCACATCAGTTGGAGCACATAACAAGATATAATCTATATGCACTTTATAGTGCACGCTAAATGGTCTGGGTTGAAGCACTTGGAAGGAAAAGTTGGTTTGCTTGAGTAATCCGCTAAACACAAGCGTGCAGAAATTTCGCACTGGGTATATGATAAAATTTTAAATGGGTTAGAAATTTGAAATTTCAGGTTTTGTTATTAATCTAATTCTTTGTATCTGCCTTTTATAATTTATGAGTTGATCCCCAAACTCTAAAGTAAATTACGTTTGTCCCGTGAGAAAAAAAAAATGAACTAATGCGAGAGGCGAGAGAAGGGGAAGAAAAAAGATATCTCTCTCTCTCTCTCTCTCGGTGAGCGATATGTAATGGCACGTATTTGTTATGAAATTATAATCCCTTTATTTTACGCTTAAGCAAAATTAAATTATAGTTGTGAAATTACGTTAAGCGAAGTATATTATGGAATTGCTACTGCTTGCTCTCATAGGAACTTAGAGTATGGTACCCGAGGGTGTTTCAAATTGGTTCGCACCGTTTCTCGATTTTCGTTAAGCACACAAGGAGGAGGTTCGTTCCTTGAACGAACGTTGTGGAATGAATATGCGTGGGAAACAGCTGATCGAGGATTCTTGCTCGCCGTGCGACAAAGACGAAATTATGGCTGGTGAAACGGGAAGACAACAAAACAGACAGCACTTTCTTGCTACATACGGGTTTTAAAATACGAAATGAATTATTATTCTTTGAATATCGGCACTGTCTTTACTTTACGTAAATACTTTAATATGCAAAAATAAACGCTGGGAACTGTTTTCCTTACAACACTGGGACAGGTTGACGCATGCGCGCTTTGAACATAACTTTGTCTGGCTGGCCGTATAAATGCCAGATATCGCTATACGGATTCCCGTAAACTAATCATTATTTCAAAATTTATCACTAACCAAGAAATGTCCATTTTCTTTGCCGTAACTATTACGAAATAACCTCCTAGTTACTGGTCCTAGCTCACACATGCAGAATTCCCTAACTACCACTTCCTAAACCCTAATTTTATCGTCTACAACCCGACACTTTTCCTACACTAGAAATTTTGCGGGGCGAACATTTCGCGCCCTTCTCTGTCTCGCTAATATAAGAACCGTATGCGTTCCCTTGTTATGAATGCTACGAGAATTGTTGCGTTTTAAAAAGAAATATTAATATTACCCTTATTTCCTTAATATTAGGACATGCACACACACTGTTTTACCAAAAGACGTCGGCTACGATCGCTTCCTGTGCTTTTTAAAATGAAATGGTTATCGTGAATAAGATAATCGATTTTATATATTCCTGGTTTTTCTAGTCTAGCTTAATAGTGAAGCTAATTTAGCTATTTTGACTATATCCTGGCATTTGGTCGTCACTGTTACAGACTGGACTTGGTTGATAAGAATTTACACACAAAATTATAATTGATGCTGCCACGAAACCAAGGGAGTTCAGTTTGTAAACAAAAGGGGATTTAATTGAAGACTTACCTCAGAATTTTCCTGGAGTTATAATTTAAGGTGGAAGGTCGCCATATTGGAAGTTAGAATTCTTTTGCCAATTTACAGTGATTTATTTATAAAAACTTAGCAAATCAACATTAGCAAATCAACATTTAGACACAATACATCATCACTGAGGGCAGATTCAAAATAGGACACGGTAACAATAATGAAATGAATTGGCAACAAGCAAGTGGATAAAAAATGGGGCCAATCTGCAATAATCAGTTCAATGATAATAATCACATTCAGTCTGCCCTGGTTACGTGAAATAGTAATGCATATGATGATGTTCCATGATGGAGGAATACTTCATAGGAACAGTTGGCCATAACGGAAACTTCTCCAAACTACGACCAGGAATCAATTGAATTTGGGTGGCAGGCGGATAATGGCGCATAGATCGCGATCATGCCACGTGTCTCCTCCTGAAAGAGACGTTTTGCGTTAGCCCTGCTCAAACTAAGGGAAAGGGAATCTTCCTACACAAGATTACCCAACACGTTCTTAAATACAACACATAACGTAGCCTAGAAGGTGCTTTTGATGAAAGCACGTAAATATGATCTGAGAATCAGAGCAGCGTGTGCGTTAACAATGAACACGTAATTATGCGCGCCCAAAGTTAACTTACGTGATTACCACTTAACTTAAATAACTTAAATAGCCTTTAGATTGCACTTGTGGAGGGATAAATGATTGTTATTTCAGGATCTTTACTCGAATTCAAAGTGCATAAATGGCAAAGCAGGGGATACAGGCAAGATTCTGACAAAGGGAAGAGTGTTTCGTGGAGGAAGAGATTAAAAGTTTAAAAGAAATGGAAATTAAGGAGTTAAGTACAAGGGACAGGGCTGGCTATTTGACTACTCGCAAACGTACGAACCTTTTATGACTGTTATAGGCGCCTACAACCATTCCAGGTCCCTTGTTTGAGGACAGCCCGGCCAGCGAAGATGGAGGAAACCCGCAGCGCGTCCACTGCAGATGAGGTCAGAAGCAAGTCTCTGCCCTGCTTTTGAAAAGCAGGTCGCATTCGGCGTCGGGCGGGGGGCGGAGTTGCCAGCTGTACCTGTAAGGAGTCATATGCCAGCAAAATCACAGAGAGGAGACCTTAGGGCTAAGGCCTTACAGAATAAAATCCTACCACATCCCCTAAGTTTGATATGCCTATTTGGCTTCCTGAACACTAATTGCTACCCCATCTCAGGCGAAGGGGGGAGACTTGGGTTTGGGTATTGTTCCCGCATCGTACGATCTTTAAGGGGGAATCTAGGTGTGTTCTGGCAGCAGGGGTTTTAAGAGGGAGACCCATTGTCTACCCTGTTTGGGCATTTCCTGTATGTCGTGGAAGCATGCGTTCTCTGTCCATATGAGTGAAAAACAACTGAGTTCCGCCATATTGGCGCCAGCTATAAGCTAACTGAAATATATACTTCTCCCTATAAGTCAGCTAGATAGCAGTTAAATCGGAGGGAGGAATGTACATCATATATATATATATATATATATATATATATAATAATATATATATATATATATATATATATATATATATATATATATATATATATATATATCTATATCTATATATATATATATATATATATATATATATATATATATATATATCAGAAAGCTACAAACGTCCTTTAATATCCAATTCGCTCTACCTCGGAAATAATATATTTTCATATATGTTACCGAAGGGGAATTTTTTAGTTGATAATAAGTTCGCCGTCCTGTGGGGTCGAACCAGCGAAGGACGAGAACTCAGGACTACAGTGGACGCATTAACCCAGTCGGCCACAAGAGAGGTATAAGTGGATATCGGCTCCCATATACAAATCACCCGTCGAACTCAGGTGTTTGTATTTGGAGACGATATCCACCCACCTCTGCCATGTAGACCGTGTAATGCGTTTGTCGCACGCAGCCATATTATGACTTTTTATCACATCACCGTGATTCATATACAATCAGAAAGCTACAAACGTCCTTTAATATCCAATTCGCTCTACCTCGGAAATAATATATTTTCATATATGTTACCGAAGGGGAATTTTTTAGTTGATAATAAGTTCGCCGTCCCGTGGGGTCGAACCAATGTAGTCCTGAGTTCTCGTCCTTCGCTGGTTCGACCCCACGGGACGGCGAACTTATTATCAACTAAAAAATTCCCCTTCGGTAACATATATGAAAATATATTATTTCCGAGGTAGAGCGAATTGGATATTAAAGGACGTTTATAGCTTTCTGATTGTATATAATTCACGGTGATGTGATAAAAGTCATATATATATATATATATATATATATATATATATATATATATATATATATATATATATATATATATATATATATATATATATATATATATATATATATATATATATATATATAAATGTGACTTATCCCAGGATTAGTAAATGAGATCGGACCATCGAAGAGTGCCATTTTCTAAATCAATATAAAAGAAGGTTGCTATATTGACAACGTTGCCCATGTCACTAACGCACAAGCTATCTACACAGAAATGGGAAGCTGACTGACTGTCTCAAGGAAGCAAGAAGTAGGCCTCAACAAAAAGCTAACCTTTCACATGCCTGAACCATCTCTTACCAATCAACCCTTTTGCACTGAGAATGCAAACCAAACAAAAGTATAAGAATGGTATACACTACAAAAACGACAATAAAAACAATTGAACGCACAGTGAATACATAATATGGATGCTAAAAGGTCGCAAATTCTAGACGCACGGCATGGTAACCGTTTAACAAATCATAAGCAAAACACCAAAGAAAATAATTATCAACATAACACTCATCAGGGTGAGCTCAAGTCAACTACTCTCCGCCCACCTTGGATTACGTCCTTGGAGCGATGTGCCCTCGGCCCTGACACTCAGTTTTAAACTTTGACAGCATATTGACGACGAGGGCCTCTCCAGTGCAAAAAGTTACAGTGGGGTTCTAAAAGTGCAGAGAGAAATAGAAAGCCACAAAAATATATCAGTAATTAACCAGTATTCATTTCATTGTCATCTTAGACCGAAGATTAGTTGCTTTTATTTTCTTTTGGGCAGATGATTAGCTGCTTTGATATTAAAAACTAGTATGTCAATAACCAATATTATCGACAGTCCTGACCAGCTCAACTAACTCCAAATGCCCGAGAACCTCATTGTAGACCTAAATATAGGTCACTCAAGAAAGTCATCTTGTCTGAGGAATTGTCAGCACTTTATATTTTGTAAGAATGTGACAGCGAACTGCTGCTCCTACTGTTACCATTTATTCCTTTTTTCTTTCCTAAGGGTCCCACTCCGTCGAAGGCGCAACCCACAAACCACTCGTCATATACATAATCATGCAGACATGGCGTGCCCTATACATATTACCAAACCCACACTGTCGTAGCACTCGGAATAAATGAGAGTATAATTTTTTCATGGACGAACTGATATTTCCAGTCCTCCTGATATCAAGTGAGAGCTTGTCGTACATTGCTGATGAAGCATATTCATAGGTTTTAAACCTACAATCGCATTGCCTCTTGGCTCAAAAATTTGAGACCATCTGTAGCTATTCTTGTGTTGGCTCCTTTATTTGTCTGTTTGATACACAGCAAGTCATTTATGTATTTCGGACACAGAGTCTTGATAGCTTGGTGAGTCACTACACACATTTTAAACAATTCTAGCTTTGATCAGGGGCTAGCGCAGCTCAAACAATACACGGGGTGTAACACCCTTTATTATTCGTGTCACTCTACAGTTAAAAGTTAAGTATACCTTAGTTTAACCAGACCACTGAGCTGATTAATAGCTCTCCTAGGGCTGGCCCGAAGAATTAGATTTATTTTACGTGGCTAAGAACCAACTGGTTACCTAGCAACGGGACCTACAGCTTATTGTGGAATCCGAACCACATTATAGCGAGAAATTAATTTCTATCACCAGAAATAAATTCCTCTAATTCTTCATTGGCCGGTCGGAGAATCGAACGCGGGCCCAGCAGAGTGCTAGCTGAGTACAGTACCCACCCTTCCATTGAAGAACTGTCACTCTACAGTATTAATTATACTTTACAGCTTCCTAAGTTGCATCTTAGGCAGATTATGATAGAGTTGCAATATTCCACTCTGTTTGTGACACAATTAATCATAATTTTTTTTATAGAACATATTTTTTAACAAAGGCAATATTTTCCAAGATGGTGACCAGTAATCATTACAACATTTTTTTGTTTCATTTTAGCATTAACAGGCAAATTACAGTCTAGTTGTACACACTCCAACGAACATAAATTCAGTATTATTGTAATTTAATTCCAGCTGCTTAAATTTCATCCATTACTTAACACAGGTAAGAACATTATTTATTTTCTCATTTGCATACTGTTGATTTGAAAATAGAATTGGGTGTCATCTACAAATAGCTTGACCTTTACTCCACTTCCTGTAGTATGTTTGACCATCCAATCGTGTTAATACAAAATAGAACTAAAGGTAATACACCCCTTGTGGTGCTGCGCCTCTTAAGTTTCTCATGAGCACTAGTTTCCAACACGTATATAAGATTTGCTGTCACAAAGCAATTTTTCAAGTACTCAAAAGCTTCTTCGGTAATACTAATTAACTATAAATTATTTAGTAGTAGTTCATGAGCAGCTGGGTCAAGATCGTGCGACACCAATATACCACAGTCGCCTTCATCCATCGTTTCTAATAGATTATTTTCAACAGAGCATAAAGCAGTTTCTGTAGAATATAATTGTCTATAAGCATGTACCCATTCCGGATGACTATTTAGTTGCTCAAGATTTACATTTGGGAAATGTAATTCTTGAGCATTTTAGACTTCACTTTATTTGGTTTTATGTACAGCCCTCCACAGGGATGATTCGCTCTCTGGTGGGCCTTTGTACGTTTTCAAAATAGGGTGCTTCTTATATTTTATAACTGTCTTTTAGTGTTTTCTCGTCAGTATCATAGCTCCTGCAGAATAGGAGTCTCTCGTTCTTTTTTAAATCTGCTTTCTTCTTGTATGATCTTCACTTCAGGCGGTATTTTTTTGTACAGTATAGTCTTGGTGCGTAATGTACAAATGCTCCCTCGCCTGACTTACAATTTGTTCTAGGTTCAAATAGCCCATATGCTTCACTTGCATGTCTGATTAAATATTTATCTCAGGTCTGAAGAAGCTTAAGCAGTTTCTCAGATATGTTGGTTCACCATATTTTAGTGCTTTAAAGACTGTAAGAAGTATTTTATATTCTATTCTTGCTTTTACTGGGAGCCAGTGTAGCTCAGTTAGAGCTGGGGTTATTCTGTCATGGGAACGTAGTCCTTTTATTAATCTGGCAGCTCTATTTTGTACTCCTTGGAGTTTTCTTAGTAGGTAGTTAGAGAGACCGTAATATATAACGTTGCAGTAGTCAAGCCTCGAAAGTACTTGGTTACAAACTGCTGTTTTCAGAGTATCTTCGTTTAGGTATTTTCTAATAAATGTAATGTCTCTAATATGATGGTTACAGGTTTTTATAATATGCAATATATGGTTCTTCATCGACAACTCAGTATCAATAAATACTCCTAAGTTCCTCACTCCTGCTACAATATTTATTGTTGACGAACCAATAGTTATTCTTTTGAGGCTTTCATATTTTCGTGGTGCATTGTCAGACCCAGATAGCATACACTCAGTTTTGTTTTCATTAAGTTTCAATTTCTTAGCCGACATCCATTTTTTTATATCTTTCATTGCTGCTCCAGTTTTACTAACGGCGTCTTCTACCGTTTCGACAGGAAAATAAAACTGAGTATCATCAGCATGCAGTTTATACTTAACCTTGTGCTTAATAAGAATTCTAGATAGTTCAGTTTTGTAAATGCTAAATAGCAGCGGACCCAGAACGCTGCCTTGGGCACTCCTTTTGTTAGGCCTTCCTTTTCTGATTTCACATTTGATATAACCACTGTAACCTTCCTGTTTTCTAAGTAGCTTTTGTACCATTTGTGTACATCTTCTTTGCCTACTGCTCTCAGGTCTTCCAGCAGCAGACTGTGGTCAACTGTATCAAATGCTGCACTTAGGTCAAGCATAACCAGGATGCCACACTTTCCATTTGCTATAATTTTACCATAACATTTGTATTCTCTGTTGAGTGTTTTTTTTTTTTTTTTTTTTTTTTTTTTTTTTTTGTAAGCTGACTGATCATCAGGTGTAATGTTGAGTTGTTTCAAGTGTTTCCACGTTTGTTTGTGAACTTCCGTTTCTATAAGTTTTGATAAGTACGATAGGTTCGATATTAGCCTATAGAAGCTTAGATTTTCTTTATCGCCTTTTCCTTTATAGGCCGACTTTATACAAGCAAGCTTTTCACTATTGTGGAAGGATGCCTGTTAGACTCATTTTGATGATATCAAATTATAGCTCCCGCAACTGATCAAAGTTTTTTGCCTCTTTTAAATCACTTATGGGAAACGGGTAATTTTCACAGTAGGTGTTTTTTACTTTTCTCATCGTTTTTTCAAAGCCATTCATGTTCAGTTCTTTAAACTTACTGAATTTGCTATTTCTCATTGTGATCACTAGGAGATCAGGAGGGACCTCCTATCTAAGCTATGACAGATTCAATTTTTTTTTTCGAAGTAGTTCACAAAGTTTCGGCCAGGTTTTTGTGGTCAGGTAGAACTTTTTCTTTCTTGCCTCCCAATATTCCGGCTAAATTGACATGGATCTTTGGGGGATTTTTCTCTATATTAAACATTTTATGGTAATATATTTTCTTGGTTTTCATATTCAAGTCGTTGTACTGATTTCTCCCTGTTTTATACAGTGACCAGTTTTCACTACTTCTTGATTCTTTCGATCTTTTCCATATATTTCCATTTTCCTTTTTTTTCTTAGCTTCACGTAATTCATTGTTAAACCATTTGGCATTTTCTTTAACTATTATTTGTCTTATTACTTCTGGACATTTATCGTTGTAGCTTGACGCAATAGTCTGTAAAACAGCTTACATATACTTGATCGTCTGTCGAGGTATTCCTCAAATTACACCAGCACTCCTGGCTTGATTCTCTTATTTTCTTTATGCTCTCAACTATAAATTCAACAGCTTTAAAGTGGGGTTTGTTTCTGTAAGTGATAATTTTTTTTCAGTGTGGCCTTTCCAGATATTTATACTAAATGTAACTAGTTTATGTATTGGAGATATCACGCATTCAGGCTCAACTTGTATGTCACTCAATCTCGGTTTTGTTTTGTATCACTAGGACTGTCTGAACTTGAACTTGGGTGATCAATTGTACCTTTAAAAACTGGCGTAACGCCACCCACGTTCTCAGAAATAGGGAGATATTGACAGTTATACCTTTCGCTATATCAATTACATAACCAATAACAGAGACATTCAGTTGATTAGGTAATTTTAAAGCGCACTGTGAAACCTGCATTTTTATCATTCTATAGAAAGGTTCTTGATACACAATAAATAAAATCATAGAAAGGGGACATCCCTGTCTTACAGATTTTTTTATGGAAAAGGACTCAGAGAGGCTACCATTTATGCTTATCACACTTTCAGCGTCTTCGTATAACATTTGTATCATCTGGATAAAACCTCTGTCAAACCCAAATTTCTCCAATATTGCATATAAAAAGTCGTGGTCTACACGATCAAAAGCTTTTGACCAGCCCAGATTTATCCAAGCTGCCTCCTTGTTATTTTCGTTAATGTAAACCATAATATCTCTCATTAAAACATTTAAATTGATTATTGACCTGTTTTCGAGACAGCTAAACGGTTCAGGGGATATTATCAGCTTTAAAACATGTTTAAATCTGCTAGTTATTATTTTAGCAATGACTTTTAAATCTACATTTAGCATGGTTATCGGTCTCCAGTTTGAAATTTGATCTAAATTTCCTTCTTTCGGGGTAAGAGTAATTATTCTTTTATTCAGTTTTACAGCGATTTTATTCTTAAATACAATTTTCACTAAACTAACGAAATCTTGCTTTATATCTTTCCAGAAGGTCTTATAGAATTCTACTAGGGGACCGTCTAACCCAGGACTTTTCCCGTTTTTCATTCCACGAATGGCTGCAAACGTCTGCTGTTAATATTTCATTTTCCTTTTTGTCTATAGCATTATTGATTAAACTGAGCATATTTATTACATTTTTCTTTTTTAAAGAGGTTTTCAAAATAATCTCTTGCGTACAAAATTACTGCATTAGGATTAACAATTTCATTGCCATCTTCTCTCTTTATCTTATTCAGAAAAGTTTTAGAATTTTTTTCTTTTCCTAGCAGATACGTAGACACTTGTTCTCCCTTAAGTTTATCATAAATTTTAGCTCTTATTTTTATTCCCTAACATATATCATCTTGAATACTATTTATTCTCAATTTTAAGGAATTCGCTAATGATCTTTTCTCTGCATTTAATGGAGATTTTCCAGTCTCCGCTTTTAACTGATAATTTAATAATTTAAGTAAACCGTAACTTTCCTGATTAATTTGTTTTGAACAACATACAAAAAAGGATTTAATTTCTTCTTTGGCAAAATCCCACCAACATTTAACATTTTCGAATCTGCTCTACTTGTTTCTAACACTGCCCCAAAACCTTAAGAAAATTTCTTTCACCATATCATTATTCAAGGTATTAACATTCAATTTCCAGTACCCTTTACCTGATGAGACTATATTTTCCAATTTTATTGTTAGCTTAATTATGCAATGGTCAGACCAGCTTACAGGTATATTTCGAATAACATTTACCTGATTTTGCAAATCTCTCAAATAAAATCTGTCCAATTTAGAACCATAGTTTCCCTTAACACATGTGTATTCTATATGGTGGTCTAGGAGAAACCAAGCGTCCTTCAGTTTCAAATTATTTTTAAGGCATATAAGAGATTTAGATAACAGGCAACTATCTGGATTTGAGCAATCCCTCATACTAGTAATTGAATTCCAGTCTCCTTCCATTATTATGTTACTTATATTATTTCTCAAAAAATATATTATCTTTATTCAACAGATGCTCTCTTTCTTTTTGCTACTTCCAGCAGGTGCGTGGACATTGAGTAGCTGAATACTAACATTTGAACACTGGCAATTAACACTCATTAAATGACCAATTATATCGTTTTCTACTTTCAGGACATCTACATTAGAAGATTTACTTATAAGGATAGCAAGTCCCCCTTTAAGGTTTTGTGTAGAGTTAATTACTACCTTACAATATTTTTCTATATATTCTAGTTTCTCCTCTCTTTTTATATTATGTTCTTGAACGAAAATTATATCAAGTTTGTATAATAACATTAAATTTATTAATTTGATTTGCTTATTTATATAGTTAGTCCACTCGCACTGACTGTCGCTACATTTAATGCGGATGAATTGAATTTGTAGAATTAAAAGTAAAAAAGAAAACATTTTACATAAATTAATATGGTTTATGCTTTTTGAGCATTTTTCACTATCGTAATCTGATGAGGAATTCTCATAATCTTCATCTATACACTGGTTTTGGCCCTTTTTCAAAGTGACCTTAAGCTTATTGGCGCTATCCTGTTCTGTGTACCACTTCCCTGTTCTCAAGTCAGTAATACATTGTTCCGCTTGGGAAATCTATCCACTGGGAAGCACACTCAAGATTTCTTGGTTGTGATCTTTTCCAAAGACTGCATCTTCATTTTCTGTCAAATCTTCACTTTCATTCAATACCTGGTGAACTTCAACCTGTATATTTAAAGTTTCCATTGCACTAGTTCCTGTTTCTTGTGACAATTCATTTCTCTGGATTTCCTCGACTATTTCCTCTTCGTTTTCAACCGTACATTCCCCGTCATCTTCGTTTTCTAGACACCTTTCAAAAGTTTTATTCCTTAAGCAGTCCATTATTTCTTCAGTTTCTACATCCTCATCCTCCAAGATTTGTTTAGATTGAAGAACTGTTTCCTTATCTACCGAGTCTTCTCTGTCTGTTACCATTGCCATGATCTCCCCATTCGCTTTAGTTTTTGTTTTCATAGTATTTTTTTTTTTTTTTGTTCAGGGATCATGTCTAGGAAATCACTCTCATTAAACATAGGTCACATACCTTTCATTTTACAATCTTTAGCCTCGTGTCCAACTTCTTTGCACCTAAAACATGTGCGCTGCTGTCCATTATTTAATATCGTTAGAGTATATCCCATTACGGTGATAGATGAGGGCACATTTTCTTTCAATCTCATCTTAGCGGTTCGTACACCTGTCAGGTATCCTTTAAACGGCCCATGAACATATCTGTTATTGTCTGATTCCATCTACCCTCCCGTACCTTGATAATACTGAGTTCAGAACTTCACCTTCAAGTTCAAAGAAAGCATTCCTTATAGAGACATAAGTAACTGTAGAACTTAGATTAACAATTTTCACCTGTCCACATTTCTCAGAATTAATTTCTTTATCTTCGAAGTGTTCCATTATGTCAGGAAACACTTCTGGCATTACTTTAGCAATTACTCTATTCCTATTCATCCTCTGTACTCCAATGATAGAATTCGGATTCACCTTCATATAAGAGAATATCATCTCACTCACGACATCCATGGAGGGGTAAGCAGACAGCTGCAACCCAAAAGAGTCCTTTCTCTTAAGTAACATGGAATGATAATGCATTCTGCCAAAATTAGTCGCAAAATCTGTCAATAGATACCACCACTGTCGCTCAAAAACGAGCAGAGGTCCCCCTAGGGCAAGCTAGGGGGCACCTAAAACTCCGCGTCCTACCACAACTGTAGTATATTTTGTCTATGGCATAAAATCACGTATTGTTCTTATATAGGACTTATCACGGCATATCCGCAGACCTCTCACCTCATTTCCTTCCAGTGAAAATCTCAGATTTCAAAGAAATTTAGAGAAAACTTAGGAGTAATTCTGACAATAACTTGTTTACCTTGATCTTCTTCTTCTTCTTCCACATCTAAAAGAAAATTAGTGAAGTAAATTATTTAGTTGAGACTCCTGGGAGTAGGAGGAAGTCTCAACATTGCCATTTAGATATGTTAAAACCTTATGTTAGTGGAAGTGGTGAAAAAGTAGAAGTAGAACCAGTTTCTTCAGTTGGTGTAGCTACCGAAGTAGATGAAAAATTTACCATTGGACCCAATATTTTATCGAATAACTTTAATGTCCTTAATAACCTTTCTTTGAAATTTCAGCATCTCGGTCTAGATAAAACTTCTTCCCTTGCTGACTTAACAAATCAACATAAAGACATTTTTCAGGACGCACCGGGATTGAATACTATTTTAGAGCATGATGTAGACTTTGGGGACGCCAAACCTGTGAAACAATATCCTTACAGGCTAAACCCCGTAAAAAGGGATATAGTTAAGGAAGAGATTAAGTACATGTTAGACCATAATTTGATAACTCCTAGCACTAGTCATTGGAGTTCTCCTGTGGTTCTTGTAAAGAAGGAAGGTGGCCAAAACCGATTATGTTTTGATTGTCGAAAGGTCAACGAGTTTACTAAAACAGATTTTTATCTTTTGCCTCGGGTGGGGGACTACGTCAACCGCATAGGATCCGCTAAATTCATTAGCAAGTTCGACCTTTTAAAAGGGTACTGGCAGGTCGGTCTCACACCTCGGGCAAAGGAAGTTTCAGCTTTTGTGACGGGCGACGACCTGTTTGGTTATGCCCTTCGGGATGAAAAACGCAGCCGCCACCTTTCAGAGGTTAATGAACTTAGGAACCTGTGACTTGGAAGGATGAGTCGTGTACACAGACAATTTGGAGATCTATAGCGACGACTGGCCCACTCACATTAAACGAATTAAGGCATTGTTCGAGGCCCTTCGAAAAGCTGGTCTCGTTATAAATTTAAGAAAGAGTGACTTTGCTCAAGCCAAGGTTATTTATCTAGGACATGAAATCGAATTGGGCGAAGTCATTCCTAAAAAGGTGAATTTCCCAGTCCCTACCAACCGAAGAGGCGTGAGAAGATTCCTCGGCATGGTAGCATATTATAATAAATTCATTAAAAATTGCTCTGACTTAGCCATTCCTTTAACAGATCTGTTAAAGAAAAATGTAAAGTTTTTTTGGGACAGTAATTGCCAGGTGGATTTGAAAAGTTAAAAAGTGCTCTGACAAGCTACCAACTTTTGAGATCCCAGATTTTTCTCTCCCTTTCGCTTTAGCCACAGACGCAAGAGACACCGGATTAGGTGCAGTACTCATCCAGAGAGATCAAGAAGGAATCAGCCATCCAATAGCTTACTTCTCTAAGAAATTGTCGCCAGCCGAAAGAAAATATTCACCCATAGAAAAGGAGGCCCTCTCTTTGATTAAAGCACTAAATCATTTTAACATTTATATATTTATCAAACCTCTTCTCCCCAACAAAAGTTTACATGGATCACAACCCATTGATTTTCATCAACGGTTTTAAGAACAAAAACTTACGAATACTCACATGAAGTTTAGTACTTCAGGAATAAAACCTCATTATTAAGCATATAGCCGGCAGAAAGAATTTGTGAGAGAGAGTGAATGGTTATTTGTGCTTATTAATTACTCAGTATAAATTTGACATTGTCTAATTTGTTTTTTTTAATTACTTTAAAAAATTACTCAGTCTAATTATGTTCACCTTTTTTTGTGAATCAAGTTCAGAATTTGCTTTGTTTAATCCTGCCAGTTTTTTTTCTTAATTAAGGTTAGCATTTTCTTATCATTAATCGAAACTCACAATTTAGTTTTTGCCTTAAAAAGTAATAATTTTTTTTTCCTATCGGTGGTGGCCTGTAATCTCAGATACATAAGTTTTTATCTCGTGGCTCTTTTAAAGTAAACATTTGTTTATTAATTACTGTTCAAGGATTCATTACTTCATTTGAGTCTCAAATTCTTGGTTAGAGTTTTGTTTCGTTGTGCTCCTCTCACCGAAGGTTTCTTTTTATTAATTGATGCTCCGCCCATGAAAAGTTATCTTTATTTTCGTGTACGAGTGTTTCGTTGGTTTGGTCTTCTGCCTCCTGCCACGTTGGACTGTTTATGGGGTGATTTACATATTTTTGTCTGGATTGAGAGGAGATTGCATCCCGCTCTCCTGTAGAGAAGATTTCGTCATTTTTCACGTCTCGTTGTTCAGTGTGGCGATCACCACCTTGCATTATTGGTCTGTATATCTGGATGGACTTCTAGCTTCAAGTGGGCTTGTCTGCTGCTGATGCATCAATGACGCTGGATGCACACCCCTGACCCTCTTTGTAACCTACGGGTGTGCTCTCAGGTGTCAGTACACCTAAGAGCACGAGAGGGAACGGTATATAAGAGATATATACCATTCCCAAATTATGTATTTATGCTAAGTTCCCTTTCCTTCATGACAAAAGTTTTAAAAAAGAAATGTATGAATTTAATTCATCATGAATTGCCAGCTGTAAATCTGAAGTTGATCCCACGAAATCCTCTAAATATATGATCTTTTTTCAGAGTGAAGGACAGACTGAGCCCTTCCTTGACATCCAACATTATTTATAAATATACCTGTCCCAGATGTAGTCTGGGAACCTATGTTGGATGCGCGAGGAGGCTTCTCAAAGTCCGTTTCTGCTCCCACCAAGGTGTCAGCTTCAGGACGGGTTGCACATTATCCAATCCCGAACTATCCAATATTCGGAACCATTCTAAGATGTGTGGTACCCGCTTGGATATAAATGATTTTAAAATTATTGGATCTGCCCGTAAGGACGACGAGTTGATGGTGTTGGAGTCGCTTTTTATAAAAACTGATGTACCAACACTAAACACCCAACAGTCGTCCACACAACAGTTTATAGCATATTTGCCTGTTTGTTTACTCTCCACATTCGTTATAGGTTTCTTTAGTATCTTTATTTTCTCCCTGTCTTTTTAGAAACTTCTTAGTTCTTGTTTGGTAGGTGTTCCTTTCAAGTTCTTGTTTTAATTTTTGTATTTGTAAATGCTTAAAAATTTTTTTAAGAAGATTTTCCCGTGGTATAAGTGACGTTTTAAGTATTTATAGTCTGTGATTTTCCAGCCTTGAGGATGCATCATGTGATGTGAAATGTTGGCATAATAAACTTGATCTTGTGAGAGACATACATGCCTATACCTCTTCAACCTGATATATATATATATATATATATATATATATATATATATATATATATATATATATATATATATATATATATATATATATATATATATACATATATATATATATATATATATATATATATATATATATATATATATATATATATATCATATACAATCATATATATAACATAATATAAATTTCTGACTCATATATATATATCAATATATATATATAATCAACTTTCAATGTGAACAGAAATAAATTTCACTTTTACAGACACAATTAGATTCAAGTAGATTCTATATATTTCAGCCTAAAAAGGAATAAAACGATTGCCCACTTGGTTACGATGGTGAGGATGTGTCTATTCAAGCTCTAATAAATATATCTGAAAACGACAGTTATATGTATGTACAAGAGGTAACAGACTTTTATCCTTCTCGTGGTTAGGTTGGCAATGCGACCTCCTTGTGATTATGGTAACGTGGGTTCGTTTCCCGCGACCGGCCATCACAGTCTCTTCAATTTCTTCCATTTGGATCTTTCGGCTTCGTAGTTACAAGCATATCCAAAAAAGCGCAAACAACTCGAGAAGTTAAGAGGGCATTGCGGCTATTAGAATTACATATGTGCCTGGTAAAAGTGACCAGTAGGTTCTACCTATATATTTCAGCCTAAAAAGCAATAAAAACGATTGCCCACTTGGCTACAATGGTGAGGATGGGTCTATTCCAGCTCTAATAAACATATCTGAAAACGACAGGTATATGTATGTACGAGAGGTGATAGACTTTTATCCCTCTCTTGGTCAGGTCGGCAACGTGACCTCCTTGTGCTTATGGTGACGTGGGTTCGTTTCCCGCGACCGGCCATCACAGTCTCTTCAATTTCTTCCATTTGGATCTTTCGGCTTCGTAGTTACAAGCATATCCAAAAAAGCGTGAAGAATTCGAGAAGTTAAGAGAGCATTGTGGCTATTAGAATTACATAAGTGTCTGGTAAAAGTGACCAGTAGATTCTATATATATATATATATATATATATATATATATATATATATATATATATATATATATATATATACATACATACATACATAAGCACAGAAATTATTATTTAGTTTCATACAAGTTTTGTATGTTTGTATGGTTAACCTTTCATTAATTCTTAACGGTCAGTATTTTGCTTCAGTTAGTGGCCGGAATGTTCTAGATCATTTCTTTCTGCACTACCCTTTGGAAATTAACCATCTGCTGACGATGATTCAATAAACTTGAAAGCTCTTGGTCCTGAACTTAAACCTGTTATTTTCTGTGGTATTTGCTTATAAATCACGTGAATGTGCTTGTAAGATAATAATAATAATAATAATAATAATAATAATAATAATAATAATAATAATAATAATAATAATAATAATAATAATAATAATAATTGCCAGATATGCCTTAACGTAAGTGCAAGACATGTCGCATGCGAGATACTTAAGTAACGAGCGCGGGAAATCTCAGTCCAGCGGCCCCTTTCCGTTCAAAACTATTGCAAGATGTTGCATCAGGATAAAATATATATGTATAACCAATTATTATTGTGTTTAGTATTGAACTTGACACACATGTTTCTATCCTGTAAATTCTACCTCATGTATGTAGAATATGATTCGTTATTGTGTATTGAGCTCCAATGCTCATATATTTGTTATGATTCTGTTATATACGCTTATGTATTTTGTATATTTTTCTACGGTCTTCTTAACATGTAGCTGAGTAAATAAAACACAAGCAAGAAGATATCGCTTTATTATCGCCCTTCACCTTCGGACCTTTTCGACGGAGTATGGGATTGTTGACCATATATTAAAATACCATCTTTCTTTACCACACAAGTAAGAAACGACAATTGTTGTTATGGCATAAACACCCAAAATAGAGATGTCATAATAATAATAATAATAATAATAATAATAATAATAATAATAATAATAATAATAATAATAATAATAATAATAATAATAATAATAATAGAATTACGTGTAAGTGGCATAAGACACTAGCAAAAGCGTAATGATATTAAGAAGTATATGGGCTTTATAAAATCTCGTAATAGATGCTGCCATATCTAAAGCTACCTTTACATCAACACATCTTTGTCAACATCTTGTGACAGTTAAAATAACCAAGAGAGAAATAGTACTAACTTGTTACTTCTACTTTACAGAGATGAGATTGCCTCCATCTGTAACCATTCCGCGCAGCATTTCTGAATTATGCAGTAAATTGTGACTGATTCCCAACATGGCGCTAAATCACTTTGTGGACAAAAACTGTGTAAATAAACAACTTACAATGATAATAATTATTATCAGCTATGTTACAACAGACCTGATAAAATAACTGTTGTTTAAATATACACAAACACGATATTCTTTACAATCTGTTATCAGATTTAAACAACATAGCTAATTTTTGGTACCAGTAAAGAGAAATTTGCTATTCCCTCCCCGTCCCCCCTTTTCAAGAGCTGTAGCGAAGAATCAATAAACGAAACGCACAGTAAGCTACAGTGAACATAAAAAGTTAGCTCGGATTGAATAAAAATAAATTATAAATATTTCACCTTAAATCTACGTTCACACGAAAGTTTTAAACCACATTAAGTGAAACTTGACAAAGATGCCATATCTTAAGGTCTTCGATTGTTAAAGGAAAAAATAAATAAAAACAAACTCGGAAGATATGGAAATGAAAATGTACATTACTTCTGTAGTTACCCAAGTTTTAACTTGATTACCGTTTTCTACAAACTTATTTTTTATAGAAAACGATTAAATTCATACGTTAGACGTTAATATATTTACACAGCTCTAAAGCAATGTCAAGCATATTTTTTCCAACCTTCTTGTCTTTCCCGAACTTCTGTATCATTTGACCATAGACATTGATCTTCTTAATAAGATTTTTAAAAGAAAAGTGATGTTACATATCCTCGAGTTATTCTAACATTTTTTTTGTAACATTCGTTATGGTTGTTAGTAAACAATTTTTAACCAGTGTGAGGTTCAAGAAGACAGGTCTGGGTATGACTAATTTATTTCTCGGAAACCAGGTATACATTGAGGAATGCGGACGGAAAGGAAGTGGCCGACCTGCGGATTCCCATGTCATGCATTTGGACAAGAATTTGCGTTTGTTAGATGACATATAAATGAGAATAATTTGCGTTACAATAAACGTACAAAGTAGTTACGTATGGAAAGTCCCTGCTAAGCGGGTTTTCTATGGTGAACCGCCCGTTTTCAGTCCTTCCCTATTTCCCTCATTTCGATTCTTACCTGGTCACGAAGCCTTTTCTGCTTCCTTCCTTTCGATTCTCTCCCACCCCTTTCCTTTTAGTCTTTCCCTCAGCCTCTTCCAGTCCTTTCCCATTCCCTCCTTTCAATCGTTCCTCGCTCTTTCCCACTGATACAGATCTACGCCTCTCCTCGCTCGAGGCTGGCAGTCTTGTCTGACCTTCCACTTTCTCTGGCAGATAGATAGATGAATATAGAATTTCGGCCAAAGGTCAAGCACTGGGACCTATGAGGTCATTCAGCTCTGAAAGGAAAACTGAGAGTAAAGGTTTAAAGGATGTAACAGGAGGAAAACCTCGCAGTTGCACTATGAAACAATGGTTAGAAGAGGGTGGAAAGTAAGATGGAAGAAAGCACTATGGAATGGAGGTACAGTAAAAGGAATGAAAGGGGTTGCCGAGAGGACGCTGCAAAAGAGCCTTGAGAATGCCTCTACAGTGCACCAAGTGGAGGTGTACGGGCGGTACCTTATCCCCAATTACGGGTTCCACTTTTCTCTCTCTCTCTCTCTCTCTCTCTCTCTCTCTCTCTCCTCTCTCTCTCTTCCCCAGACTAAGCCTATTGATATTCTTGGATGGCTGGACCTGCTTCTGTAAGATAAAATGGTAGGAAATCATTTTCGTTCTAAAACATTTTGATTAGGTTATTGATTACGGTGCTGTAAAAAAAATAAATAAAGTAAGGCAAATTAGACCGTTTCTTCAGAGTGTGCTGCTTTAATCATTTCTTTCGACCTCAATTGAGGCTGTGGCCTTTCTGAATTTCCCTTCAAGTTTTAGCAAACCACTCAGTCATTACGTCAACTGACCAATGAAACTGGATTCTGACATAAAATTCCAAGACCTAGAGCCTGTGTACTAGGAATGGAGAATTTAGGTCAAAGGCCAAGAGCTGGGATCTATGAGGTCATTCAGCGCTGAAAGGGAAATTGGCAGTAAGAACGTTTGAAAGGTGTAACAGGAGGAAGTCCTCCCAGTTGCACTATGAAACAATTGTTAGGGAGGGTGGAGTCATTTGGAAGAAAAACAATGTGAACTGGGGTGTAGTAAAAGGAATGAAAGAAGCGTAGCTAGCAGCAGGACACGGCAAAGAACCTTAAGTAATGCCTACAGTGCACCAAGTGAAGTGCACTGACGGTGTGTACTATTGGACCCCTCAAGCATATAGGAAAATGGTAAAGACTGGCAAGAGTTTGTTAAAATGATGATAGCTAGTTATGAATGAAAAACAGAAGATTAGTTTAAAGTTCTGTGTAAGCATTTAAAAAATCAGCCTCTTAACTGGAACTCATTCAAAAGTAAAAAGTACAATAGATGAAAGGTCATTGGATTTTACCGTGACCAGAAACTCGGACGCGTTACTGCTTCCAGACAAAACTTGAGAATTCTTGCCAATGAATGCCCCTCCCAGGCCTATGTATGTATTGAGACCAGCCTATGACAAAAGAACATTTTTCAAACTAACAGAACCTGGTTAAAAATCTTGAAAACAAAATACAGAATAAAATATTCTGATTTCTATGAAAGCAAGACGCTGAAAATTTTAACAGCAAACACTGCTGCATTTCAGAAGCCGCTGCTGCCAACGACTACTTCATTTCACTGCACTTCCCAAATTAGAGAATAATTTAATGGGAACGTATGACGAGATACCTTTTGTCGCACCAAGAGTAAGAAAATCTGGCAAAATAACCAACACAGCTGTTTAGTAGCCGTCTTCAAGAGCGCCAAGTATCGACAGTGGCTGGGAACTGGTTTCACTACGCTGTCAGAATGACGAAGAAAGTAAAAGCCACTAGAGAGCACCCTGCTGTCCTGGGCGCTGGAATTTTATACACCGGAACAGGCACTGCCTTAGTTCGAGGATCAGTCGCATGCGCCATTTTAAAAACATAATATACTGAATACAACTATTTCTGTCAATATATCTAGCAATTGAAAGGCCATGCTTGATAAACAATATTATCAATTACTCGTATATACCTCTTAATCCCCAACTTCGCACAGCCCTCAGTTGATCATTCTTGTTTAGACAGTGTTACACGAGACCAAATAAGCACACCAACATACCAACAAGTGACTACTCCCTGCAGGAAAGTAGTGCCGGCAGGCACCTGCGGCACTGTGGTGGCATACTTGTTGCTCCTGCATGCGCCTCGGGTCCCTAGCTGCAACTCCTTTCTGTTCCTTTCTTTTTACTGTACCACTCCTCTCATATTCTTTTTCCTTCCATCTTACTTTCCACCGTCTCCTTACAATTGATTCATAGTACAACTGCGAGGTTTTCCTCCTGTTACACCTTTCAAGCCTTTTAATGTCAATTTCCGTTTCAGCGCTGAATGACCTCATAGGCCCAGTGCTTGGCCTTTGGCCTAAATTCTATATTCAATTCAATTTAATTCAATGGGTGACTTCATCGTTCACTTGATGTAAAATTTAGCAGAAAAATGCTAAATAACCTTGAAAATGTGCTCAGGTGACGGAATTTAGCGCCATCATAACGTATGTAGGCAAAATGACAGAAAATACAGCAAATACAACGAATGGTGAACTTGGCAAGGCTACAAACTACACAAGCGGGATAAGGAGGCAGAGGAAGGCTACTGTCAAATGTGTCGGCAGTCAAATTCCGTCGAATATTTTCTGTAGACCCCTTGAACGCTACAGTACAACCGTTGTGGTGCAGCGCGGCACTGTATAGCGAGGCAGAAATTTAAACGAATGC
Source organism: Macrobrachium rosenbergii (assembly GCF_040412425.1). NCBI lineage: Eukaryota > Metazoa > Arthropoda > Malacostraca > Decapoda > Palaemonidae > Macrobrachium > Macrobrachium rosenbergii. Next base: position 46,843,053 of record NC_089793.1, read on the forward strand.
CAGGATTATCGAGAGCAGAGCATCTACTGGAGGAGGTACAAGTTGGAAGGAACAAAGGAATTCTAATCAGAGCCTGCTTTATCGCAGAAAGGAACACTGCTAGTTCATCAAAAGATAAATAAAAGATATGTAAGGTATACTGAGGTACGGTAGGGAATCGCTTGAATCAGATGTCTTGTATAGATGAAATCGAATAGATGCATTAAGATGATCTTAGCCATTTAGATAAAATAAGCGAATGCCGTAAAATTTCATCTTTGATTGGACAGTTAGTGACCGTGTCAAGTATGACTGATAATATGTGCATCAGTCTTCGTATGAAAATTAATGCAAGTCATAACCTATATGGTATTATGATTGAAACGCACATCACAGTTTAAGCGATTTACATTCCGGAAAATATTGAATCTGACCTGAACAGTTATTGGATGTATCATATCTCCACTGACCCGAAGTTTATGTCTTTACAACACTATGTACACGTTGGATTTGTAAAAGCATTGGTTTAACTCAGAAAGCAATTTTCCCTTTGGTTATTCTATATTTATTTTTAAGAAATTTCCTAAAATTTCTTATTGATATTCTACTTCAATACAAAACTTATATATACTGATAATCTCCTGCAGATTTAATGGTTTTATTTCAAAATACCATTTATTTTCGTAGCTTTCTCAGAAAAGAGCAAATATCTACATACATAAATATAAATACTATTACGCTAATCTAGGATTTTGTGTATATAGTGATAGAGCTTTAAAAAGTTATGTGAGAAGTGAAATAAGACTACATATTTCACGATCAAACTTGACTTCATCTATAATACAGGAGTGTGTGTGTGTGTGTGTGTGTCTGTGCGATGGACTGCGCAAATCTTCGTGTGTGATATTTGAGCCTTTCCAGGTGGGACTACTCAGCTTCGCCTCTATTTTTAGGGTTTGCCGAAAAATTATTTGCTTCTTTTATTACTGGGCCGTACGTAATTCTGCGAAAATTAATACTTGTGGCGATATGAATTGCAAAGCCTTTTGGAATTAATCGGAAAATGCACTAATATGACATCATTTAATGCAGTCTATCCAAGTACCCGTGATTAAAAAAAAACAATGCGCCGAGGTTTCTTCGGCGCACTCGAGTTTTCTGTACAGCTTATAATGCTGCATGAGCCGTGGCCCATGAAACTTTCTGCCACGGCCCGGTGGTGGCATGTCCTACAGCGTTGCCAGACGCACGATCATGGCTAACTTTAACCTTAAATAAAATAAAAACTACTGAGGCTAGAGGGCTGCAATTTGGTATGTTTGATGACTGGAGGGTGGATGATCAACATACCAATTTGCAGCCCTCTAGCCTCAGTAGTTTATAAGATCTGGGGGTGGACATAAAAAGTGCGGACAGAAAAAGTGCAGACGGACAGACTAAGCCATATTAATTGTTTTCTTTTACAGAAAACTTAAAAGTGAATGTGTACTGCACATTACTCTTTCTCATTACAAAAAAATATGATCAGAATACGTTTCTTCACATTTCTTTTTATAATAAAATATTTGGCTTTCCCTTCTCCGGGTAAGACTCTACTGAAATATAAAAATATTTCTCCTATAGACATCAAAGTGCAGAATTTTTCTTTAATTGTGATAATGCGGATCAAAATACTTCGTTTCAGTGTTATCATATAAAAAATCTTGGCCTTAATTTTTCAGCTGGACGCCTGGGTACAGAAAAATTAATCTGTCGAATGTTAAAACTGTCTGGATTGGTGCTTATAACCTGCGGAACACTGGTTCATGTTAAGATTAAACTGTGACTGCCCTCCTGAAACTGGCTGCCAATGTCCGGAGAATCTAAAAGCAATAACCACTTCCATAAATGGAGTAAGTCGTTCAGTGTCTACAAATAAACTTATTATTAGTGCGGAGCTAATTTTCCATTAGTATCAAATATATAAAAGGAGGATTTGTCTTCCTTAAAGGCTCTAATCCTTTCTCTAGCAGTTGCTGATAGAAAAATAATGACTGGATTATGGGGCGTTCGCTCTTTTTGAGGAGAACCCTCGTCTCGGTTAGGCATGATAACTTAAAAATAGAGAATTAAAAATTACAGAAACAACAACAATACTACTACTACCACTACTACTACTACTACTACTACTACTACTAATAATAATAATAATAATAATAATAATAATAATAATAATAATAATAATAATAATAATACAATATCTTGAGGAAAACTCTGGTCTGAGGCAAACTTCGGTGTAACGAATGACACTGTATACTATCTAGCCTATATTCCCTCCTTCTCAACTTGAGTATAAGTTTCTTCGTTTGAGCAGTTAAATTTATACAGCAGTTGTCAGAAGTCTTGTTTATTATCTGACGTTGCGGTAGTCCAAGCTACCATTTACTAGGAGTGAATGGCACCAGGAGTACATACAGTACATGGAATGATCATACACGAAAACGGGTTTGCAAAGAAGAGGTAGATTTTTTATTGGATGGTCATAGTCAGGGAACTCTTCTACTGGCTGTGAATCTAGCTGACGGATGGAAGTTCTGATTGACTGGCACCTGTTACATTATCTCAAGGATGCACCTCATTGTTCTCCCGTCGGAGGTCTAAAGGAGGAGGGTCTCCTGGGTAACATTAAGTGTGGGTTTCCACCACAGAATAGCGAGGGCCTCTTTGTAACAGAGGCAGCAGAGGTACATGTCGCCGTCCAGGATTACAATATTCTGCATGATCTGCTGGTGATGGAGGACGTTGCCATGTTCATGCAGATGGATGGAGATCCTCTTCGAGAGATGGTAGTCATTCTCAGGGCACAGTATTTGGCAGACTACACCTCTCCTCTTCATGGGATTGCTGATGACGTGGGGCTAATCTTCATGAGGTACTGGGCAGTCCTCCAATCCTTATATTGTACGCTCAACCATTACATGAGTTTAATGGTGTTGTTCAGGGCTGCCTCATCCTTCTTAAACTCAATATACATATATCCCCTACAGAATTATTTTATGGTCCTTCCATCTTCCTGGGGGGACATGGCTGTCCTGCTAATAACACCTATCAATGGTGTCTCTTGACATCCTTGCAACTTAATGGTAGGAATATCCGTTGTCAACTATTTTTTGGGCGACATAGTCAAGTTCTTTGGAGGAGGTATGCCATCAGCAGTGACCCCATGAAAAGGACAGGAGACCACCATTCATTCATCGAGAATGAATGCCACCATTCATACATCGGTATGACCAGTCAGGAGAACAACGAGGCACGCCCCTGAGATAACACAACCTGTGCCCTCCTCCTCGATTAGTGAGCAGAGCCCCTGGCGCCAACCAGTCAGCACCTCCACTAGTCAGTCAGACTTGCAGCCAAAAGGAGAGCTTCCTGACTGTGACTATCCATTCAAAAATTGCTTTCCCCCCCCCCCAACTTTCTTTGTAAACCATTTTTGGGTAAAAATATTCCATGTATGTACTCCTGGTACTACTCACCCTTAGTAAATGTTAGTGCGGACTACCGAAACATCGGGATAATAAATGAACTTCGGAAAGTCACTGTATGATTTACCAGCTGAAACACACAAACACGGTTGAAAAGGCACAATATGAGCTCAACAGCATACGATTTCTGCATCGGTGCCTTGCTTGCCGGGGGCGGCAGTATTGTAAGAGACACATCCATCGCACCGATGGCGGTCTCTTTCGAGCACACGCATGTGTGCGTTTGTGAGTCATATCTCCGGAGGGACCCAGACAGAGAGGGAACAAGAACACCCCGTTTTCTCTGAAGGAACGCAACTTCTACCATACAATATTTCCGTCTGCTTCTCCCTAACCATTGTTGTCTTAATATATGTACAATCACCACTACTTGCATTGCCATGCAAGCATTCTAATCATGTACTCATAATGTTCCACCGAATCTTCTGTATCAAACTGTATGTATGTTTCTGTTTGTGAAGACACCAAACGTCTCGCCATTTCACATACTGTATATTATGCTACTGCATTGTATTCATTAATCTGTCTCGAATCTCATGTAATTGGACCATATGTAGAATTTCTTGGCCTTTCCATTGATATATGTTTTGTCACTGTACATTTATTATGTCTCTCACAATCGCCATCTGTTTGTCTGCTGACAAACACAGATGTCCGAAACATTACCTCTGTTTTGCTCTGTCTGTGTGAAGATGCTACTTTGCGGCTCGCACAAGCCAATAACATCTTCGAAGATTCTGTACAGTCAGTCAGTAAGGAACCACCAATAAACCAGTCAACACCCAGCCAGTATGTCACCCAATCCCGTCCTTACATGCTTGCAAGGAATATCATACATGCAGCCAGAAACCCCTTTTGTGGAATTTCGATTGCGATCTGAACTGATATACAACAGGAATCATCGTATGGCAATGAAACTGTCGATTTGAAAATAATGGTTTAAGGCGAAAATTTTGTCACAGACAAGACGTATTTCGACAATAAAGGGCAAGTGGCCTTAGCAGACCCTTGAATGAAATCTTATTTCTTTCCCTTAATACACACACTCGTATATTATAAAAACATGTGAATCACAAGATTTTACATTCGTATGGTGGTTTTCTCTAAACGCATTCAATGAAATTTCCACTTTTGGTTTTAAGGCCTCGTTTGACAACTGGAACTTGCAGCAACATCCAGCGATGAATACATAAGCATTTGAGAAGAGCCATGGATTCTTCCGTAAACATTTCCTGGAAGAGCTCTAGTACATATTTACACAATATGTTCATATGCTATTGTTTTAAAAGTTATACATGTGATGATTCGTCCCGCTTAGTGCAACTGGGATATTACACAGGTAGGAAGAATCTGAGAGTTATCATTCTCAGCAGAGCTCGGTTTCACTGGCTGGAGCCTTCAACTAATCATTCTAGAATTTGACCCTATATGACTGTAATGATATTTATGATTTAAGACAATCTCAAGTTTTTAACTACTTGATTTTATTGATACTTTGAGATTCCTAACTTTTATTCATTGGTCCTCTACGAAGCACGCATCAGGTAGTTAGCTTACTGTATTTTAAATTATTTTTCTTGAGTGTAGTACTTTTCTGTGGTATTTGCTTATAAATCACGTGAATGTGCTTGTAAAATAATAATAATAATAATAATTGCCAGATATGCCTTAACGTAAGTGCAAGACATGTCGCATGCGAGATACTCAAGTAACGAGCGCGGGAAATCTCAGTCCAGCGGACCCTTTCCGTTCAAAGCTATTGCCAGATGTTGCATCATGATAAAATATATACGTATAACCAGTTATTATTGTGTTTAGTATTGAATCCGGCACATGTTTCTATCCTGTAAATTCTACCTCATGTATGTAGAATATGATTCCTTATTGTGTATTGAGCTCCAATGCTCATATATTTGTTATGATTCTGTTATATACGCTTATGTATTTTGTATATTCTTCTACGGTCTTCTTAACATGTAGCTGAGCAAATAAAACACAAGCAAGAAGATATCGCTTTATTATCGCCCTTCATCCTCGGACCTTTTCGTCGGAGTATGGGACTGTTGACCAGATATTAAAATACCATCTTTCTTTACCACACAAGTAAGAAACGGCAATTGTTGTTATGGCATAATCACCCAAAATAGAGATGTCATAATAATAGTAGTAGTAGTAGTAGAATTACGTGTAAGTGGCATATGACACTAGCAAAAACGTAATGATATTAAGAAGCATATGGGCTTTATAAAATCTCGTAATAGATTGCCATATCTAAAGCTACCTTTACATCAGCACATCTTTGTCAACATCTTGTGACAGTTAAAATAACCAAGAGAGAAATAGTACTAACTTGTAACTTCTACTTTACAGAGATGAGATTGCCTCCATCTGTAAGCATTCCGTCCAGCATTTCCATGATGAATTATGCAGTAAATTGCGACTGATTCCCAACATGGCGCTAAATCACTTTGTGGACAAAAACTGTGTAAATAAACAACTTACAATGATAATAATTATTATCAGCTATGTTACATCAGACCTGATAAAATAACTCTTGTTTAAATATACTCAAACACGATATTCTTTACAATCTGATATCAGTTTTAAACAACATGGCTAATTTTTGGTACCAGTAAAGGGAAATTTGCTATCGCCCCCCGCTTTTCAAGAGCTGTAGCTAAGAATCAATAAACGAAGCATACAGTAAGCTACAGTGAACATAAAAAGTTAGCTCGGATTGAATAAAAATAAATTATAAATATTTCACCTTAAATCTACGTTCGCACGAAATTTTTAAACCACATTAACTGAAACTTGACAAAGATGTGCCATATCTTAAGGTCTTCGATTGTTAAAGGAAAAAAATAAATAAAAACAAACTTGGAAGATATGGAAATGAAAATGTACATTGCTTCTGCAGTTACCCAAGTTTTAACTTGATTACCATTTTCTACAAACTTATTTTTTATAGAAAACGATTAAATTCATACGTTAGACGTTAATATATTTACACTGCTCTAAAGCAATGTCAAGCATAATTTTCCAACCTTTTTGTCTTTCCCGAACTTTTGTATCATTTGACGGTAGATCTAAGTAATAGATACACGGCGGATATTTAGCGAGAAATGGTAGTTTCTTATAGTATTTTGGTTGCTTATTTACAATTTAACGTTATTTTTGGGGGGTCGGCTGTAATTAACCCCTGAAGTCCATCCAACAAGGGGTTTCCATACGCGATCTTCACAAGACAGAGTACGGCTACGTCTGTTTCGAACGGTTCATATCCCGTCCGGCAAGTGCAATATCTTGTTAATTTCTGGGTACTGGCCCCCACCCTCCGGGCCAGTACTAAACACGGCAAAGGGATATTCCATTTGGCCGACAACAAACAAATGCACCGCCAGTGTCAGAAGCCCTAAAAATGTAGAAAAAACCAGTTTCCAAGGTATTGCACTTGCCGGACGGGATATGAACCGTTCGAAACAGACGTAGCCGTACTCTGTCTTGTGAAGATCGCGTATGGAAACCCATTGTTGGATGGTATCAGGGGTTAATTACAGCCGAACCCCCCAAAAAATAATGTTAAATTGTAAATAAGCAACCAAAATACGATAAGAAACTGCCATTTCTCGCTAAATACCCGCCGTGTATCTATTACTTAGATTTACCCATTTGACCATAGACATTGATCTTCTTAATGAGATTTTAAAAAGAAAAGTGATGTTACATATCCTCAAGTTATTCTAACATTTTTTTTTGTAACATTCGTTATGGTTGTTTGTAAACAATTTTTAACCAGTGTGAGGTTCAAGAAGACAGGTCTGGGTATGACTAATTTATTTCTCGGACACCAGGTATACATTGAGGAATGCGGACGGAAAGGAAGTGGCCGACCTGCGGATTCCCATGTCATGCATTTGGACAAGAATTTGCGTTTGTTAGATGACATATAAATGAGAATAATTTGCGTTACAATAAACGTACAAAGTATTTACGTATGGAAAGTCCCTGCTAAGCGGGTTTTCTATGGTGAGCCGTCCGTTTTCTACGATAACGCTCCTACGAGATTGGGTCAAGCAAAATCAGCCACATTTTTCCTGTGTAATGCTAAGTTCACATTCACGTATCAAGCCACGCATGCACGCACCTGGCGAATTTGTGAAACTTGCAGATATGCGGCGAGAAAATAAGCCCCGCCTAACTGGATCGTGTCACAGGGCGATGTGTGATGCATGCGTATTATAGTGCGCCGCAAATGTACGCACTGCGTAAAGGGTGACGTGGCGCTGACCAACAAGCGGCAGCGCAGGCAGAAGTAGTGCGTGGCAGAGCACGTAACACCAACGCATTTAATACCGTGTGTTTATGTTCTGCGTGAACTGAGTTACGCAAACGTCACGTTGGCCCCATCGTACTGCGGGGTTAAACCCCAGCTATATAAGGGCCGGCAGCTGCACATGAGGCTAGTCAATGCCATAATACCACAGCGTCAAGACAAACTACCAACGTGCGAAAGCAACATGGACAACATAGCTGAAATGCGTCAACTTATAGCTATAGCAAGTAGGGATAGAACAGAAATGTTGCCATATGTCATTGAATATGTGCATGTCATGTTATTGCTGGAGATTGCAATGATTGCTGCAAAGCACACAGAGCAGAAAAAAAGGCGGCCAAGGAGGGTGTGGGCGTGGTCGTACCTGCAGAAAAGGATGGAGCAAGGTCATTATGACAACCAGATGGAGGAGTTGTCAACCGAAGCCCCAGACCTGTACAGAAATTTTACCCGGATTGACAAGGACCTCTTCAATGAAATTGTTTAACGGGTCACACCCTACATTCAGAAGAAAGTGACATTCTGGAGGAAACCCATTGAGCCAGGCCTACGTGTTGCTATCACCCTACGCTTCCTCGCCACAGGTGATTCATACAAGAGTCTGCAATATTCATTCCGGGTAGCCCACAACACCATTAGTCACATCGTACCAGAGACCTGCAGGGCCATTGTTGCTGCCTTCAGGGATGAGGAACTGCAGGTGCCACAAACACCTGAAGTGTGGCAGGAGGTTGCGTGGGGTTTTGAGGCGAGGTGGAATTTCCCGCACGTAATTGGAGCTATAGATGGGAAACACATTAGGCTCCGTAACCCTCCCAAGGGCGGTACACATTACTTCAACTACAAGAAGTTCTACTCCATGGTATTACTTGCAGTTGATGATGCTTCATACAAGTTCCTATACGTCGACGTGGGTGCCATTGGGTCAGAGTCAGACGGTGGTGTATTTGCCCAGACAAGACTGGCAGAAATGCTGTTGCAAGAGGAAGCAAATCTTCCCCAACCGGATGCCCTGCCAGGTCAACCTAATGGATCTCCTGTGCCCTACTTCCTAGTTGGCGATGATGCCTTTCCCTGAGGAATTACCTTATGAAGCCCTACCCCAAAAGAGGACTTAGCAAGGAGGAATGGATTTACAATTGCAGGTTAAGTAGGGCACGCAGGACGGTGGAGAACGCCTTTGGGATTCTGGCAAATAGATTCAGTATTCCACACTGCAATATGCTTGAAGCCTGACCATATAGAGCCATTAGTGATGTCCGCATGTGTTCTGCACAATATGATCATAAGAAGAAATGCACGAAGACAAGAAGGAGATCAGGAGCACCCTGTCACACATGCTGTCATCCCTGGTAGCAGCCCTTCCAACCGTGACCGGCAACACTGCAACGAGGGATGCAAAGGAACAGCGTAACATGCTGAAGGAATACTTTTCATCGGCTGAAGGCTCCGTGCACTGGCAGGAGAACATGATTTAGTTACTCTCCTGCATACCTGATCGTTGTAATTACTTAAATGTCAGTTCCTGCATTTATTTTGGACTTATTTAAAATTCAATAATGTATCAATTCAGGATTATTTTGCCCTGTGTATTTGTGTACTTCTGTTTGTTTTAGTTGATTTAATAAAAGATATTGCTCAAATCCATGATATATTACTCATCAATACTTGGTAATTGGGAAGAGGATAGAGGCGGGACATGACATTGCAAATGTATGTTTAATCAATATGAAACAAACATACATATAAATAAAAGAAAGAAGATGTAGTTATTTTGCCCTTTTTAATAATTTCTTAACATGGAATCTATTCTGATATGATAATTCTATCATTTTTTGAAAGTACCTTCTCTTAACATTGTTTCTATTCTGATATGATAATTCTATCATTTTTTAAAGTACCTTCTCTTAACATTGTTTCTATTCTGATGTGATAATTCTATGTCCTTGAAAGTACCTGCTCTTAGCATTTACATTGTTGATATTCTGATTTGAAAATTCTATCTTTTTGAAACTACCTTCTCCCCGATATTTGTGACGTTTTATATGACTTGCTAATATTTGGTCTGTTGTCATTTTGCTTCTGTGCACATATGTTACATAAAGTATTTTGAACTTATTTCAAAGTCAATAATGTATACTGAAATGTTAGTGTATTCGGGTTCATTTTGCCTTCTTTATTTGTGTACTTGTATTATAGCTACTTCATTGAATACATATTTGAGCAGAGGATAGAGCTAGACATGATATTGCAAAATATATTTATTTAATATAAAATACAAACATACACATAAATACAAGCAAAAGGAAAAACAACAGTATATACATTAACTCTGTAAATTATTCAGGAATGTCGTGTCAAGCGACAGGTTGCTGAGTTCCTTTGGAGTCGATGTCACCAACTGTGCTTGCAGGAGTGCCAGCTGCTGTGCAGTGAGTGCCCGCTGCTGCTGCGATACCGACAGGCTGGCAGGAACTGCAGGTGCCTGACACTCTGCTGCCACTGCCATGGTGTGGGTCATCATGGCCCTCGACGGCACCGTGGAGCCCTCTTTGGTGGCACGGATGTACCTCTGGATGGCACCGAGCACCTCCATTTTCAGTTGCAGACTCAGCTGCTCTGACACCTGTGCGCACTCATCCTCGACCTCTTAAAAAAAAACTTCCTCCAGTAGAGGATGCGGGGTTACGAGGAGCTGGCTGCACATTGGTCAGCATATCGTCCTGGGAGGGCCTGTGCCCTCGTGAAGGCGACGTCGAACAGCTCGAAACTTGGTTTTTCCAGAGCCTTGGTGCTCGCTGGATCAACCGGAGAGGGCGAGGGCGTCGGTGTCAGGGCAGGAGAAGAAACAGAGCAGCAGGCAGGTCCAGAGCTTGGGCAGGGAGGGCGGCAGCAGCACAGGCAGCCTGTAAAAGAGGAGGAATATATATGAGAAAATGGTATAAAATGTACATTGAATGCATGGAAACTATGTAATAACGTTATATTCAGTAATAATTATGCATGGAAACACATTAAAACAGACATACCATTGGGAGTCCTAACACCTTTGGCTTCCTTTGACGCACAATGTGCGGCTTCAGGAAGTGGAAAATGTTGAGAATCCATTTCTCCCGGTCCGTCAGCCGTCTGCCAGTCCCTTGGCCACTCTTCTCTGCCGTAAGCCGCCCAAAACGACTCCTGAGGGACGTAAACCACGTCTTCAGTTCACGGCCGCTCACGGGAGGAACAAGTGACTGGCCCTTCTCTTTGAAGGCCCTCCACACCTTGGCCTTGTCCTTGTAGGCTGTGAGGCCCTTGTTATAAATAAACTCGGCCTCGGTCTCCAGCCACTCGCCAACAAGCCTCTCGTTTTCCTCCGAGAGGATCACTGACGGGTTCTTCTTCCGTCCCTGACCTGTAGGGCCATCTAGGCCATCTCCTTCAGGAGTGCCTTCGGTGTCGTCGTCGGCATCCCCCTCGTGAGCGTTGTCGTCGGTGGCGGCGGCGGGGTCGCTCTCGTAGACGAGGGCAAGGTCCTCTTCCTCCTCCTCCTCTAGCTCGCTCTCCGTCACGAGATTGTCGGCCTCAAGCTGCAGCACCACAGCATCGCTGCCTGAAGGGGGACCATCAGCTTCAGGAGGCTTTGCGTGAGGGGCAACTCCAGCTGCCAGGGCTCCTGGAGTTCTCAGGGCCCCTTTCTGGTCCTCTTCAGCATGGGTCCTTTGGGCAACTTGGCTGCAGTGGACGACGAAGACGGAGGCGCTGATGGAGAGAGCAACAGGATGCTGGCTGGAGAAGCAGACCTGGAAGCACGCCGCCTGTCCCTTTTATCCCAGGTCAAAGCGTTGCAACATCTCCGCGGTTGCGGGTGATGCGGCAGCGTTGCCGCGTCTCTCCCACGCCATTCTGACAGCCACGCAGTGCCCTGGGGCAGCGTGGGCCCCAGGTTAGGGCGTGGCAGCTGCGCGCGGTCAACCCGCTGGTGGTGCCACGCTGTGCGGTCGGGCCACGCTACCTGACAGCTGACCTGGCCACCCACGCAGGGTTTTGAACATGTCGAAAGGTTCGTGGCCCCCGCCCCACGGCCAGGTGGTCCATAACGGTCGCGCCGCATGCTGCCGCACTTACACAGTACTTACGGTACATTTACGTTGTATTTGCGTTGTGTTTACGTACTTTCTGGCTCCGCCCTGTTCGTGGCCGTGCGTGGGCATGCGTGCCTTGATACGTGAATGTGTGGACATAGCATAAATACATATCTACTACTAATTCATTTTGTATCTGTTTTCTTTGCACATGTGTTAGAATGTTATGTCAATTCTTGTTAACTTACCTTTTATGTTACTTGTATTTATCCATTATAATTAATACCGAGAGTAATTGACCTTGGGTCACCTGAATTATATTGTATTCCTCTGTGTGACGTCCGCACGGTGCTTTATAAGCGGCCTGCACTATGAATAAAGCACCCCCACCAAAATCACTTTCATGTATCATAATAAAGTTTTCATTAACCTACCCATCTCACAGACTCATCATCAACATAGAGTTACGGGCTGCTCTAGGAGCAAGAGCCCGTGCTGGCACAAGGCCAGCTAAATCTAAAGCAACAACAACAATGAATAAACCAGCAGTACTCGTTCTCCTGCTCATTATTTTGCACCTCCTATAGTGGTGACCCCCGGAGTGGTTCCTGGAGCCATTAGCGGACTCATACGGCGACTTAGTCTTGGCTCCATGAACTACCCCACGCCCTAATGGCCTAAAAACGGCGCTTTAACGAAGCGTTCGGGAGTGCTGACTCTCGTCGGCAGATCACCAGTGTCATTAGCAGACTCACACGGCGTGCTCTCCCAAGTGCGTATTGACGCGAATAACCCACTCCAAGTAAGAGGGCAATAGTGAGTATGGACGTGGACATTCCCTACCACATACAGTTAACTGCGAACTTCACAGACTCAGATATCTCCCTTGCGCACGACCCACCCGCGCCCTCCCCCGTGCCAAGGCTCACGCACTCCTCCACGCCGCTACCCGCTCCCCGCGTGCTGCCCGTCCTGACGGAACTGTCTCAAGCCCGCCCTGTTGGAGGATGCTGCAGACGATACCACGCAGCGCCCTCCGCAAGAACCGTCGCCTCCGCAGCCGAGCCAGCCCAAAAGAAAGTCGCGTGGCCACCCCCGGAAGCATCCAGCCAGCCGCTTCCGCTCACACCACACTCCCCAGCTGACTTCGCAGAGTCGCGGCACTCTCCAACGGCCTAGCAGATGCCTAGTTTAATCAGACGTTACCCACGTCTTGGGAGGGGGAGGGGGGAGTATTTGTAAATTCCCCGTTAAACGGGTTTTCTATGGTGAACCGTCTGTTTTCTACGGTAACGCTCCTACAAGACTGGGTCAAGCAAAATTAGCCACATTTTTCCTGTGTAAATACGTATCTACTACTAATTCATTTGTATCTGTTTTCTTTGCACATGTGTTAGTATGTTATGCCAATTCTTGTTAACTTACCTTTTATGTTACTTGTATTTATCCATTATAATTAATACCGAGAGTAATTGGCCTCGGGTCACCTGAATTCTATTGTATTCCTCTGTGTGACGTCCGCACGCCGCTTTATAAGCGACCTGCGCCCTGAATAAACCAGCAGTACTCGTTCTCCTGCTCATTATTTTGCACCTCTTATACATACATCGGCGGAAAGGCTGGACAATAATGCGTGTGGAGAGACATAAAAAATATAAAATAATAACGGGTAATATATATGACATGATTAATGCAGAAATGAAGAAGCTTGGCGCCTTTACACCAGCCGTAAAGGCACTCTTTTAGTTTTTTTTTATTCAAAATATAGATAAAAAGATAAAAATAACTGGTAAAATTGTTCCTTAATTGAATAAAGGTAAGATACTACGATTTTAGGTTAGCTGTGTGACTTATTTATCCAATGAAAACATTTTTTTTTAATAACTGAAGTTACAGTAAAGAGCAATGAAACAAAATAATAACTCCAACATTACAAAGCAAACAACTTCGAGGTTAGACCAATTAAATCTAGATAATAGATCTTCTTACAGCATAATACATTTTCCTCTCTCTCTTTTTAGTGCACTTAACTGCATTACAACCTTAGAACTCATTCTTATATTAGGCATCAGGTAAAACGCCGTACAAGATACAATTACTTTTGTTTTTAAAACCCATCTAAAAGGGTTTGGCATTCAAATAAATTTATCATTAATTATAATTGTACATTTTACGGGAAAAATAGTAATCTAAGAAACTTTTATTTTTTTTTAAGGGGCAGCCCAATTGCTAACAAGGGATTGGGCTCGAATGGCCACACGAAAATATAACGTTTACAGATGTAATCAACGGATGGAATTGTGCTGCTAGTGTTTATATTTTTTAATTAATTGATGTGGTATTAAACGAAGAAAATGCCACTAACACAAAAATATGAGGCTTTGAAAAATGTTAATCGAGGTGAAAAGCTGCCTTGTTAAAAAGCCCTCGGTTTTGACAGGGCAAATAAAAACTAGAAATTTGCTCGCTGCTGGAGACCAAAGAGAGAGAGAGAGAGAGAGAGAGAGAGGTTGGTGGGAGGCCCAGTTTCGAGTCAATTGCGGCTTAGAATATGGGGATATGTTTTATAATTTATGCCATATGCATCAAGAGACGCGAAACCAAGGAATGTCTGGAGAAATTTTAAAAAAGGAACCTACTGCACTACTCCCGCGTGCCCCAGCTCTTCTGAACTTCATCATGCGTAGTTTAAAAGGTACAGTGCTATATTGGCTCGCATTGCACAGTTGAATTAAAGAACAATTCTACCAAAACTGACACCAATACTTGCACCGGGACCCCGGCCAAAGACAGCCCGAGAACCACGGAAAGAAACAACAGAACGATCGGTGGAATTAGCGCCAGTTTCGTGTTAAGAGAAAGAGACGAAGCGAACTGCCAACGCCACAACTCCTCCTCGTCCTACTCGATCGACCCCAACCTCAAAGTTTTCGCTCATTGGCATTCTTCAGTACAAGCTCCTCTTGACAGGCAAAAGACCAATTGAAAGTACGAATGACTCGCGGTGAGAAAATACTTCATGAGCAAATTCGGAGTCATTAAACTTTTTGGCAGAGCCTAACAATGGTATGGCACTTCCGGCCTCGACGATTTTCTTGGCTAGCAGCACCAAGGTAGTTGTTAATCACTTTGATTGGCAGTTACCCCCTTTTCACCATTAATGCATCTCCTTTCCACGCTCGGCCGCCAAACGTCTATCGGCCGAACCTTTCAGCTGTCGCACCTAAACTCTTTCCTCTTACCGCCTTACTGAAGGGGGATAAGCACTAAATAACTATATGCTTAAATCCTACATTGTCCCTTTGAGGGGGAAAACACAAGCCAAGTGCCATTAAATACCCAGATAGCACTTATATCTCATCGAGAAACATATACAATCACACGTCTTCCTTTCAAGCAAGGCGAAAAAATTGCTTTCTCTACTAAAAAAAATTTCTCCTTTTCTTCCATTGATCTTTCTCCTCCTAAAGATTGTTGTTCTTTGCTTTACGTTTCTCGGTTGAATGTGATATGGAATCGCCGTAGATTTCTTTAAAAAGGTTTTCCGGTTTTTCTATTGCAATAATTTTTTTTCATTTTCCTTAGAGACCAGGACTCGCTACTGTCTTCTTTCCCTCCTACTGATGAGCATCTAAGGGTTGATATGGGTTTTCATCCAATCAGTGGAACATTTCATTCACTGACCATATTTTCACTTCCATTCATTAATTTGCACTCAATCATGACCATCTTATCGCTTCAGATCATCAGATGACACTTGCGGGCTGCTTAATGGGCAAGAACCATGCTTGAATAAAGCCAGCTTAACCATAAACAATAACAATCCAGCCATAGTGCTGATTAACTTATAGTTATAGTACCTTCTTCCTTTCAGCCGTTGTACCCTTTTAATTACAGTAAGATCTCCATAACTATATACAACTCTCTCTGTAAGAGCCGTCCTATAATTTACCTGATCGGATATAGTACTTTACCTCCTCCATACTTACTTTCCAATTCCCTTCACTTACCGTACTTTCTATCGCCCACACAGCTATGGTACCAACTCCTGCCTGAACTTTATTTCAAATCTGACCAGAGTTGAAAATTTTGTAAATGAAACTTTGTTAATGATGTGTGACAAAGCTAAGATTAGAAAGGTAACTATATCATTAAAAACTAGTAATTTATTGTGTGCATAGATCAACAAGAAATAATTCGATGCTGAAGAGTCGACATCAGATTATGGCTGATGAATATTCTTATAATTAACATTGACAGTAAAAGACGGAAAGTTGCCAACCTTCACTTCAATCTTATTTGGTTATTTCCCTGTCCAAGAACTACTGCCAAGGTGGCTTATCATTACTACTGGATTTCATTAACTCAACCAAGTACTGTTCTAACTTAACATTCATTGCTGGTAAGCTGTCCATTTACAAGCCAAATCCAAAACTGCCGAACTCCACTTGAAATTAAAAACAAAACTGGTAAACTTCTGTTCGAGCGCAAATATTTTTCGCATGCACATTTGTCTTAATAGCCAATGTAGCATCTTCATAGTCTTTGAGTTGAAAGAAATTATATGATAACTGAAATTATATTGTAGGAAAATCTTTTTTTATCTAACTTTAGATACAGAAAGAAAGAAAATCTTACAGTCCTCGACTTCCCTGCACTTTTAGAGACGGGGAGGGAGAAAGAGAGGATGGTTTTCATAAGCAACGATTGATAAAAGTCCTGGAATTAACAGAAGTCCTTCGCTGCCATAGATCGTTTCACAAGCATGTCTACTGAACGGTGGCTAAAGTACAAATAATAATTGTCTTTGTTGGCTATTAGGGCCTCATTGCTACCCATTGTCCCTCGCAATAGAATCCCACGGTGTATTGCAAGGGTATAACGATTAATGGTAAAGGGAGATGGTCTATCCCCATATACAGTCCTTTTGAAAAGTGAACCCGGCATACTATTCTTTTTCTTTTGCATGCGGTCTATCAAAAACAGGCCTTGTTCCAAATTTACACTCTGTAGAGCTTAGCTTACTATAGTTAAAAGTCACTGAATTTTGTGTTCCTCTTTCCTCTCCCAGTTCCCCATCAGCTTTGAATAATAGTGGCATCCTTTTCTCTTTATCTCGCTGCCTTACATGAAAGGTGTCTGCGACTGAAGCCGTTGCGTCGCCAAGATATACTAACCTAATAAGTTAAGCAGATCAGCCTCTCGCTCAGTCTCTGAATACTAGGGATATATTAAAGAATATAAGAATGCATACTAAAACATATTAAAAAAATGCACTGGTACATTAAAATGAAATCCTCACAATAAAAATTAATGCTGACTGAGGAACATAATGGAGAATGTATAAGGAACACAAACTGACTTTTTACACAACGATTGTAAACAAGATTGAGCTGATCACGAGGAAAGGAGAATTTTATGTAATTACCAATTACTGCATTTGCTGTCTAGCCAGCAGCACTTTATGTTTGACATGAATCACTAATCTTCTGTTTTATCATATTCATTTTTTTATAAATTCTGTGGTTTCGACTCGCTGCCTAGTTACCTACGTGTTAGTTAGGAAACAAAATGATCTAAATACATTCGTATAAATCAAACTCTTAAAGAAATGCATCTTCAAAAATGTATTATCGTATAAGTGGTACATGGATGTAGTTAGCGGACATCTGTGGACATGGGTGTGTATGTGTTTGTATGCTTGAATATATAAATAGAGTGTGAAAGTGATGAAATGTGCGCGTGTGGGAATTTGTTTAAGCATTTGTAGGTGGATATAACAGCAAGGGTGTGCACGGATTAATGGGGGTTGGAAGAAAGGTGTTGATATGAGAAGTGGCTTGTGTCTGAATTTGGGTGTGGACATGGGCTTGGATGTAGTTGGTTGTGGGGTGAGGGTGTGTGCGTATGTGTGTGTGAGCGTGTTTATGTGGAGGGGTGATGAATGTGAGAGCAAGTTTAGGTATGTAGACTGATTACACACTGTGAGTATGTGGATGTGGATGGCTGTGTGAAGAAGAATGTGCGGGTTGGCAAGCAACCCTATCCTTCCCTGTGGGTAACCTTTTTCATGATACAGTAACTTTTTGTTTCCAACTTTTTTATGAATTTCTGTTTTTCTCTATACAGATTGTTCCAATTAAGTAGCAGGATGCTGCTGAAGTGGAGGAATTACTAAAAAGAAGAGACCACTTTGATGTCAAGGATGCTTTTCCTCCTAAGTAGGAACGGAAGATTCATCCGGGAAAGTCTGGCCGAGTGACGAAGGCGCTGATTGATTGGCGTTAGGTCCCAGGAGTTTTGATCATAGGGCGTTTTGTCTGAAGTAGCGGGTGGCTTAAGTGTTATTCCAGGGGCTCTCCTTGCTGTTTTCAGGACGGTGGTAGGGAAGAGGAGGTTTCTCTTGGATGACGTTTACCGACGGTTTCCGCCGGAGGATGGCGAGGGCCACCTTATTCCTTATTTCGGAGGCGGCGATGGTAGATGCCACCGTCCAGGAATTTTGTGTTCCTTACGATCTGCTGGCACTGAGGACAATGCCATGTTCCTTTGTGTGGTGCTGGTAGGCCGCCCCCTGCGTATAGGTGGACGGCGATCCTCTCGGAGAGGCGAGTCGTAGTCACAACAATGTATGAATGACAGCAGCCATTATCAGAGCGCGTTATTTAGATTAGGAAGAACACTCCACAATTTAGAGACAGCATATCTAATAGGAAATTTGATAGAACAGAAGTTCTTGTTGAGCAATCTAAGATGTGAGTCAGCTAGGGAAGACCAGACGGAGGAGCAACATTCAGAACATGTAAGGATTACAGAGCTTAAAAATGTCCTCATGGAGACAAGACTAAAAATCATGAACGACTTTCTCTGTATACAGATTTCTGTACAGTTGAAGAGAAAAATCATTTGTGTTTCTCAAAAGATAATTTGTGATCTAGAATAGTAGGTATAATTTTTAGTGAATTGCCTGTAGTTAGAGATATATCGTCTATGAAGTTCTGTGTGGGGATCCAGCAGTCTTGCAAGCGACAATAAATAGCAACATCATCTGCGACAGCAAAGTTAAGTATACCTTAGTTTAACCAGACCACTGAGCTGATTAACAACTCTCCTAGGGCTGGCCCGAAGGATTAAACTTATTTTACGTGGCTAAGAACCAATTGGTTACCTAGCAACGGGACCTACAGCTTATTGTGGAATCCGAACCACATTATAGCGAGAAATGAATTTTCTATCACCAGAAATAAATTCCTCTAATTCTTCATTGGCCGGCCGGAGACTCGAACTCGGGACTAACAGAGTGCTAGCCGAGAACTCTACCGACTCATCCAACGAGGAACTGCGACAGCAATAAACTTGTTTTGAAGGCCAGCCTATATATTGTAAGTACAGTATATGATATTAAAAGTTATGGGCCAAGGACATTACCCTCGAGAACTCCCATTGCACTTATTTAGTTACCTTAGTGTTCAACTGCTACTTTTTGCCATCTCTTAGTTAAAATACAATGATAATAAATAAAATTCAGTGATATATAAGGAAAATCTTTGAGAGAGAGAGAGAGAGAGAGAGAGAGAGAGAGAGAGAGAGAGAGAGAGAGAGAGAGAGAGAGAGAGAGAGTCTGTGTGTATGTGCAAAAGTGGTACCTACGTAATAGTTAATCAAAGAGGCACCAGAGAAAAAATAAACTGGATTTTCCCTTAGTGATAAGTTCGGGAAAATGGAAAACAACTTCACGGAAAAGTAAAGAAAACGTTCTTGCAGGCAACAAGTCAGCCATAATATCATTATTAACGAAGAGAACTCACTGCTTCGCTTCCTCATAACAGGTATTACTTGATATTTTCGTGTTCACGAACGTTCTCGCCGATACTGATTGGTTGCGTTGAAACCGCAAGGCAGGGTCATCCAACACTTTTTCAGTGTCGAAATTTCTCAAGACATAGCAATGGTAAAAGAAAGAATCAAACTTCAAAACCTCCGCCTCTCTCTCTCTCTCTCTTTCATGTTGAGACTCGTGGCAAGGAAGATGTAAGGGAGCTGGGAGACAAAATCATGGAGGTCTGCTGACCCAATTTTAATTTATTCTGGATTCTTGATGATTGCCAAACCTACTTTGACATTACCTCGTAAAACACCATAATTCTTTTCATTAAAAAAACGATGTCGGGTAGGCCTATGTTGTTTGTAAAACAAGCAGCCCCGCGTGTTGGTATTTTCTTATTTAAACTTTGATCATTAAATAATAAACGGCTCCATTACTGGAGTAAGCAAGTCTCGTATGACCAGGGTAAAAGATTAACAGAAACAAATACAGTAGACAGAAATACACAGGCAGGAAGAGAGGCGGTCCGAGCAGAGAGAGAGAGAGAGAGATTAAGTACTAGCCGTTGTTTAGCGATAAACTGGAGTCATGAAAACCTCACTTTCGAGGTAGGCATTTCCATTCCAGTCAGCATGAGAAGTCTAACTGTTCATTTTGGGAATAGCGTTCGCTTCAAATTGACTGCATGTTTATCCAGCGCAGTAGTTGACGACTCAACAGGTCCGTATTGGTTCCTCTTACGTTACCCTAATGTAGAGGCTTGCACGATTTTATTCACGCTTTCCGTAGGGGGCGGGGTTAGTTTGATAGTAACGACCCAGGAGAGTAATGACCTCAAGTTTGATACGATAAGCTTTGGTAACCAAATTACGTATGCAAAAAAAAAAAAAAAAAAAAAAAAGACATGCAGAGTTCTATGGATAAGACGATCTGCATAAAGAAGCAAGACTAAAACTTTCGATGAACGAAGAGATTATGGAAAATGGGGTTAAGGTTAGTATTTTTTCAAAACAAAGTAAAGGTTAGTATTTTGAAAAAAAATACTAACCTTAACCCCATTTTCCATAATCTCTTCGTTCATCGAGAGCTTTAGTCTTGTTTCTTCATGCAGATCGTCCTATTCATAGAAATCTGCATGTCTTTTTTTTTCATACGTTATTCGGTTACCAAAGCTTATCGTATCAAACTTGGAGGTTATTACTCTCCTGGGTTGTTACTATCAAACTAACCCCGCCCCCCTACGGAAAGCGTGAATAAAATCATGCAAGCCTCTACATTAGGGTAACGTAAGAGGAACCAATACGGACCTGTTGAGTCGTCAACTACTGCGCTGGATAAACATGCAGTCAATTTGAAGCGAACGCCTATTCCCAAAATGAACAGTTAGACAGCTTCTCATGCTGACTGAAATGGAAATGCCTACCTCGAAAGTGAGGTTTTCATGACTCCAGTTTATCGCTAAACAACGGCTAGTACTTAATGAATCTCTCTCTCTCTCTCTCTCTCTCTCTCTCTCTCTCTCTCTCTGCCGGACCGCCCTCTTCCTACTGTATTTCTCTCAGCCGTTACGTTTTAATTTTTTACCCTGGTCATACGAGACTTGCTTACTTCAGTAATGGAGCCGTTTATTATTTAATGATCAGAGTTTAAATGAGAAAATACCAACACGCGGGGCTGCTTATTTACAAACAACGTACCCGACATAATTTTTTAAATAGAAATTTGGCTCTAAAGCCAAGCACTAGGGCACTTTCAGCCATTCAGCGCTTAAGACAGTGAAAAGAACATGTAGTGGTTGGGCACGAAGATGGAAGGAAGTAGGAATGGAGGTAAAGTAAAGGGATAAAAAATATACGTAGCTACTATGAGATTCACAGCCGGTGTCCCGGTGTTTTTCCGGAATAAAATTTTATCAGCGTAGGCTACCTGACAAAGATGACACTTTGTCACAGGGTATCTTACATCCCTACCTAATTTTTCACTGTATTCTGTATTACGAAAGTTGCATAATTCTGGTAATTATAAGAGTAACACCGATTTCTCGTAGACATCGCCAGCAAACTGAGAGGAATTTCTTTCGAAGATATAGTGGCATAACTCATGACGTCATTCACTTGCCTCCTCCTCCTCGATGGATAATTGGCTATTCGTGAAAAAAGTTTCAACCTCTGGCAACAATGAAATATAACCAATGCTCCTTGTTTGCACTTTGTAGTAGTGGTAGTAGTACTATATAGGATTTATGCCATGAGTTCGAGTGCTAGAATCCTTGAAATTGGGTGGATTCATTTTATTGTACTCTTGGTGTCCGAAAAAGGGGAAAAATAAATGGTCGCTTGACTTGTGCTGCATAATGTAAGAGCAGCTAATTACTGTGAATATTTTCATTCGCTTATTATTATCAGGTTTTATGAGTTCAGAATGACTTCGTCTAATCTTCGAGACAAACAGTTGCTTATTGTAGGTCGTAATTGGATAATCTGCCAATTCATCACTTTCAATTAAGAATCATTCAAGTGAGCAAATTGAAGGACCGAGTATGCTTATATTTTTTAGTGCGCAAGCAATCTTGGTATTTAAAAGCCTACCAACAATCGAACTACCATGCCGGTAATATTCTGTGGAATATGAAAACAACTTTCATTATAATGTTACAATTCAGCCATTGTTGTACTCTGTCACTAAGAGGACAGGAGCGATCATATGAAACGACATGCCCTTACATGGATCCTTTATTTAACATAATTACATATGAGGAAACTTGACATTACAATCAATGGGTGAATTATGGTGTTTCGGGCTAAGCCCAAGCACTGGGACCTATAGAGGTCATTCAGTGATGTATTATCACCCATGACATTTTTTTTTTTTTTGGAAAAGCTTTAATGCTGTTCCGCAAGTTATATTTTACTAAGAAATCAACAACTATTGCTTTATAGAGCATATATATATATATATATATATATATATATATATATATATATATATATATATATATATATATATATATATATATATATATATATATTTATCTTTCTGCACCTTATGGAAGTCAACAAATGACGAAAACTTGGTAGCCTTGGATGTCCGGGTGTACGCCTTACCCAAAAAAGGTCCCTATTATTCATTTACCTGTTCAAGCTTACGTAGGGTTTGCCACGGGCCTCCTCACTTCTAAACAATTGTGCGAGTCGAATAACAAAGGCTGTCCTGCAACCACGGGGACAATGACTTATCATAGCCGCCATTCTTGAAGCCTTGACAAGGTACGAATATTCATTCAGAATTTCAGAGACGGCTGTTTGTCGTCATCACCCTGTGGGAGGAGTCGGGACGTCATATGTTTACGTCACGTATAACTTTGAACCCATACATTAGTGTTCCGCCACTGGCTTCGGCTGCCTTATTTTACTCTTATGAATATACTTTTTTCTAATATAAGTAATAAAGAATGCTGCCGAAAATTAGGTAGGGATGCAAAGTATACTATTGGTAAGTAATATCTTTGTCAAATGCACAGAAAAAAAGTTATTCCGGAAAAACACTGGGACAAAGGCTCTGAATCTCATAGCAGGAGCCAAATGGCCGCTACAGGCAGCCTTTAGTAGTACCTGCATTGCACCACGAGAGGTGCACTGAATGCAGTACTCCGCTACAGGGAGGTAACGTTTGGGCTGTGAAACATTTTAAAATGAAATGGTCTAAACATTCACCAAAAGCTATGAAAAATGTAGATGATTGCCAAAACATGAAGCACATTTAGGTCTTTTTTGTGCATATGGGTATATGACTGTGTTTGTGTACAGGTATATGAATACCCAAGAGTAACAACCGCCAGTGCATGCGTGCGCTTTGGTGTGTGGGGGTGGGGCCACATGTGGGGCAATAGATGTGCGAGCAAGCGCGGGTCTTTGTGTATTTCTATAAAGAGAAGCCTGTATAGCGTATACGATAGGTTTCTATGATAAATCTAAAAAATCAACTGTATATTTCCTTATACGTAAATGTGTTTTCTTCATCTTCATTATTGTAAATTTGGTTATTGCTTCACCAACTCAAGAGGGAAAAGTTTTTTTATGAGCTGCCTTGGTTCTCGAATACTTTTCTGTTATTTAACTTGTTAACATCAAATGAGCTGATTAGCCAATAATAATCTATTACCATAGGTTATTTAGTATTTGAGGTGGAATCCCATCCTCGTCGCCATTGTTATGGCATCCCTATTTTGAGATTAAGGCCATAATTTGAATTGTTGTTGCTTGCATGCAAGGTAAATATGTTGGTATTTAGTATTTGAGGTGGAATCCCATACTTGTTGCAGACGTCCAAGGATGAAGGGCTAATAAAGCGACATCTTCTAGCTTGTGTTTATTTGCTCTGTTACATTTAAGAAGAAGCCGGTAAGAGCGTATACCAAATATAAAAAGCTCATGTAACGGAATCATAACAAACATATGAGCATCGGTCTCGATACGCAATAAGGAATTATATTTTATATGCGTGAGGAAGAATTTACAGGATCGAAGCCTGTGTGTCGGATTTAATACTAACACAATAATAATTGATTATACTTATACATTTCAACATTATGCAATGCTGGTGCAATGTCTCTGAACTGGACACGTCTACGGACGGCGTTACATAAGACATCTTACTTATGTAACAACAGTAACATAGACTATGCCTCAATATCTCACTACTTAAGTAATGATACCTTTTCAAAGCTATAATTGTTAAATTTACAAAGAATTTTCCTTATCTAGGAATCAAAATTATGGATATAAAAACATCTGTACCTCAAGCGCGTTTATCGGTGTATTTATCACTTTAATCCGACACTTATCGAAATAGATTTCTGACATCACGTGCATTAGTGTATTTATTATTGCAATCCGACCCTTATCAAAATAGCTTTTTAACAAAGTGACGATCATTATAGAAGTTAACCAACGAAGGCACTCGAACTTATAAAAGTTATATAATGTTTACGTAAGAGGACAAAAACACAGTGCTTTAAGGTAATAAATCAGGACTGTAATTAGTTGAATATTATCTTTAACAAAACCCTCCTCATTCTGCTAATAAAAGTTGATGTTGGCCCCTTTAGCTAAGACTTCCTTCAGAAGCAAATCTACAAATAACCATTTTCTCCGTTGGTAGAGCTAATAGAAAACAGGACTTTCCTTTTAAAGGCATACCACAATAATTCTATTCAGCGGTGCCTGCCTGTTTTTTATAACTATTTCTTATAATTGTCATATTTTATAGTCATCGTATAAGGTCTCTGTTTTTAGTAGCGAACTCAGTGAGAAATAAAGTCGATAGAACTATATAGTAGCTCCGCGCAGCCGACGGCGTTATAACTTGACCTTTTTCTACAGTTTTTTGGTTGCTAATTATGAATTTATCTTTAATTTTTGGCGCTCGAGTGTAATTAACCCGTAATTAACCCCTGAAATCCATCCAACAAGGGGTTTCCATGCGCGATCTTCACAAGACAGCACGGGACGTCTGTTTCGAACGTTTCGTATCCCGTCCGGCAAGTGCAATAACTTGTTAACGTATGGGTAACACCTGAGAGCCCCCCCCCCGGGCCAGTACTAAACGCGGCGAAGGGACATTCCATTTGGCCGACAACAAACAGATGCACCGCTAGTATCAGAACCCCTAAAAGTGTAGAAAATAACAGCTGAAAAGGTAAAACCAGGCGCGGAGCTAATATATAGAATTACCCCGTTCGAAACAGACGTAGCCGTGCTCTGTCTTGTGAAGATCGCGTATGGAAACCCCTTGTTGGATGGACTTCAGGGGTTATTTACAGGTTAATTAGGCTCGAGCGCCAAAAATGAAAGGTAAATTTATAATTAGCAACCTAGAACCTGTAGAAAAAGTCAAGTTATAGTGCCGTCGGCCACGCGGAGCTACCCTACAGTTCTACCATAAAGTCATTCCTGCTCTCAGGCAATGTTATAAAACCTTGAACGTTACATTTTCTATTCAGTGAATTACAGGAACACTAATAGCACGCCCATGCGCGTAAAAATGAAACTCAAGAATAATGCGACTGAAAGTGTGATACTCATCTAACAAGAACACGCATCCATCCGACGAACTGTTTATCCGGCAACTGTGCTCTTCCCAAAACTACAAAGTCGAAGCATATCTGCTAAAATACGAAAAATACAAATTTGCTTCTCTTGTCGTCGAAATATTAAATTACGTAAAAAATGAAAGTAGTGTTTTTTATTCAATCAGTTTAACAGAGGAACAAAAAAAAAAAATTAAAATATATAACCAGAGTTTTAAGATTTAGCCTTAAATCCTTATGGGATTTATTAGAAAGAAAATGCCACATTCATCTGACAGCCAGGGATTCTTATGCTTAGTCTACATTGTGTCAACTGTATAAAAAGTGTACTGAACATCAGCATTACGTCGCATGCACAGTCAGCGTCAAAGTATCGAAAGAAAATCCTAACAAGAATACTGAAGTGAACAGCTACAAGACTACGCTAGGGGAAGAATAGAACTCGATGTGGAATGACTCACATGCGGAGGAAAGAGTATAAAAGGTCATAAATACCAACAGGAAAGTACGAACGATCTTCTTGCTATTTCCATGACCTATTGAGAACACTGGAGTCCCCCTTCTATGCAATACGTCCGGGAAACGGACTCGAAAGACCAGAGTTCGTTCCCGTGGCGAGTCAGAAATTTATTTCTGTGAAACACGTTTCCATGTGTTCATTTCCATCATATCTCACAGTGAAGGGGGTAACTGGAATTAAATATTAGCAGTTCGATCACTGATGGGTCGGGGAGTTGAATAAAACTGGCTGGTATGTTAGGCTTTAGTCGCCTGCCCGGGAAAAACCTTAGGTACGTAAGTACTTAAGTTTCAACTCCTTCTATGACCTTTGTGCCCTAATTGCTAATGCCCTAGACTCTCACTTGAAAGACAGGAGTTCAGTCCCGTGGTGAGTCAGAAATTTATACATACATACATACATATATATATATATATATATATATATATATATATATATATATATATATATATATATATATATATATATATATGATTAAATTTGCTAGAAAGAGATTACGTGAAGCTTCCTTAGGTAGTAAGTAGTCCCTAGACTCTAAGACTAAGTAACTTAACATTGTCATCAGAAAACCCGCGAAGCAGGAACGGAAATGAATAAATTACATACACTTCTGGACACGTGAACTAGAATGTAAGGGAACAAAGGCTCCCAGATCATTTTCTTGAATTTTGTAAGGAGAAATTTTTGAACATAATTGTTACTTGTGCTGAAACGCCGAATCGGATAAATACTACACTACAAACAAATGTTAGACTAGCGAGATTTAATAATGTAAACGACGATGGTATGATTATGATTATTAAAATGGCAAAGAAAACAAATACGATACCAAATCTGAACTTATTGGGGTTGAAAAATTTTCATGCTTAGTATAACAGTGAAAAGTTATAAATGTCAGTATCTCTGAATGCAAGTTCCCTATAGCTGATAAAGTGGCTGTTGGTAAGTTGAACTTCATACAGGCCTCTTTCGAATTTATCTTTTATGTCCAAATGTTAGAAAATGTAATTCTTGAACAGATAATTAGTTATCTGGAAAGGGTAAATGCTTTACTGGATTGTCAGTCGACTTATAGACACTTATATCCTACAGAACCACTTTAAGTTCTGTTGTAAATGATCTATTAGAAACGATAAATAGAGCAAGTGTGGTATTTTGGTGCTGCTCGATCTCATCTCTGTTTCTGATACAGTCATTCATGAACTTCTTTCAAATTATTTACGATAAATTGGTATTACAAAAGACGATTTTGTGTATTTGAAAAGCTACCTGTTAGACAGAAAACACTGTGTAGAAACAGGGAACTCACCTTATGAAACATTAAGAAGAGGAGCTTAGTTCCTCATTGGAAGAGTTGGTATCGTTCTCAGCTAGCACTCTGCTGGGCCCGTGTTCGATTCTCCGACCGGCTAATGAAGAATTAAAGGAATTTATCTCTGGTGATAGAAATTCATTTCTCGTTATAATGTGGTTCGGATTCCACAATAAGCTGTAGGTCCCGTTGCTAGGTAACCAATTAGTTCTTAGCCACGTAAAATAAATATAATCCTTCGGGCCAGCCCTAGGAGAGCTGTTAATCAGCTCAGTGATCTGGTTAAACTAAGGTACACTTAACTTTAGGAGAGGAGCTCCTCAAGGCAGTCTATTACGGTCCTGGTCGTTTCGGCCGTAAGTCAATTTAGGCCGTAACATCCAAAACAATGTAAGACGTTATGTTCATGGTATTTACCGTTATGTTTATGGTATTTACCACTATTATTTCATGTTTTACGTACATCCCCAAGGGGCTGGTACTAAACACGGCTCTCACTTTGCACGTAAACGTGATTACGGCCGAAACGACTTACGGCCGAAACGACCCGAATGCGTCTATTAGGTCCAATTTCCCCTTGTGTTATGGAACATGCTTCAGGGACGTAGGGATAAGGTTCAGGCTATTTGCAGATGACACCCAATTTTGGTTTTACATAATGATATTAACGATACAAATGAGATAATAAATGATGTCCTTACCAGCATAAGGAATGGATAACATTTAAGCAGTTGAAATTAAATGAAAAATAAAACTGAGTTTACGCTGGTAGGAATGAAAAATGAAATAAGAAACCTTGGTGGTTGTCGGCTTAATATAAATAGAAAACAATTTCGATCTCTGACAAAGTACGTGACATAGGTATGCTACTAGACTGTTATTTGTCTTTTAGCACTCAAATTAAAAACGTTGTAAGGGTTACTGCACATCATCTCAGAAATATTTCCTTGTTAAAAAAAAATATATTGGAGAGTGTTCCATAAAAATTTTTTGATTAATTGTGCCGTAAACTGGGTGAACAACTGCAGAAAATACTTTGCCTACGATGCAACTAAAATTAAACACTAAATAGAGCGCCAAGACTAATAAAGGGTGTTGCACCGCTTGACAGGACTTAGCCTGTATTGTTTGAGTTGCACTGGTTCCCCATTAAAGTAGTTCCTCATTGGCGGGTTGGTATCGTTCTCGGCTGGAACTCTGCTGGGCTCGCGTTCGATTCTCCGACCGGCCAATAAAGACTTAGAGAAATTTACTTCTGGTGATAGAAATTCATTTCTCGTTATAATGTGGTTCGGATTCCACAATAAGATGTATGTCCCGTTGCTAGGTAACCAATCGGTCGTTAGCCACGTAAAATCATTCTAATCCTTCGGGCCAGCCCTAGGAGAGCTGTTAATCAGCTCAGTGATCTGGTTAAACTAAGATATACTTAACTTTTCCCCATCAAAGCTTAGAACAATGTGTAAAGTAAGTGAAATGATTCATCAAGCTGTCATGACTGGTGTCCAAAACATTTGAATGACTTACTGAATATAATACATCCAATACATCCAATTTTGAGCCAAAATGCAATTCGAAAGTAGGCTTTAGAAACTTTAAATCTGCCGCATCAAGACTATACAATAAGCTCCCACTTGGTATCAGGAAGACTGAAAATATCAAGTCTTTCAAGAAGAAATTAAAGACGTCTTTTTCTGAGTGCGATGGCGGTTTGGATTTGACACTTAATAGGGAGTACGCAATCCAGTAAGTAAAGGATTCGAGAATGTGTCTGCATTATTATGTATGTGACGAGTGGAGTTTGCAGGTTTCGCAGAGCGCGTTGGAGTGGGACCTTGGGAAAAAATAGTAATATTTTGTTTTACTGCGTGACAATACGTGATGCACCAAAGAATATCTATTCTCTTGTTTGGTAAATTATCGATAAAAGTTTTCTCTTATGATACACAGAGGCTAATTTTGTCAAGAACCGAGAAGTCACAAAGCGAAGAATCAGTCAATTTGCGTGAAAGCACCAACAAATTCTTTTAAAGGTCCCCTTAAACAAAACCAAGGACGTCTTAGTACTCTTCCGCATAAATTGTCCAAGTTTCAAGACAGTGAATCAAAGGTCCTTGATGGTGACGCCAACAGCAGTGGGGCTCGCAACAAGCAAAATAGCAAATCCTCTAGTTAGCTTTCGACTCTGGAGTGGTGAAGTAACATATTGCTATTCTGTCCGATTTTTCGTCGGTTCCTCGCTACCTGAGATTCATTCCGTGCCGGTTGATCTTACTATTAGAATCTGGTAGCGTGATAGATGGTTGTGTTTAGTTGTGGCGGCTCTCTCAGGCTCTGTAAAGGCTAAGTTTCATTACGTTCATGTTCTAATACTTTTGTTAACATTAAGATTTTCGCCACTTCAGTTGATATTTTTTCCCATTATCGCAAGGGTTCATGGGTGTTGTTACTTGACGTGATATCTTGTTGCAACAGGCTTATTTTTATTTCTTGAACAAAGCTTTTTAAATTTTGATTTAAAGTTTTTGATTAGACAATTTATATTTCAAGCATGTCATGTAATGTTTAAAATTTTGCTGTACGAAGATAAATATAAACTTCCTGCAAAATGTGAACGGCATTGAATGTGGTCTGAAATTTCTTTATTCAAGATTTAGTTATGTAGCATTACTTTATCCTATTTTTCGCTTCTAGACTTTAAAACTGGAGTAGGTTGTTTCATTTACTGCAGTACAAATACAGCTTTCATGGTCAGATCTGATGGTTCCTGAAGTTTATTTAATTTACATTGGACTTAGAAATGAAGTGCCTTTTAAAATCTTGACTTTCGTGTAAAGCCATCCCTTTTATTTAAAGCTTTATATCTATCTTGTACCTTGTAAAGGTGACTAGTTAATATTTCTATTTTATTCAAACAAATCCATATCCTGCTACAATTCTATGAAGTTTAAAACTACTTCCAGATTTGTAACGTCTATACCATTTCGTGAAGCAAACTACGCTTGTGAGGGAGGTCGAAACTCTCCAGCCAGAAAGTTTCTCCAACTAAAATACGGACTTTCTCCCCATGCTTCGCTTAAAAACTAGGTGAAGTATGTCTTTTATGGAAAGGTTTCCTAAATGAATTTTTGTATAAGTTTAACTTGCCAAACCATTTTTTTTTATCTCCACCCCTACAGGGCGGTGCTCCTGTATCGGTGGAGGTCCCAGTCATGCCTTGTTCGATAGGTCTTGAGACCTATCGACTGGCGCATGGGAGGTTCAAACAACAAAACTAATCAATTTTTCCTTTCGGGTGGTAAGTGCATCAGTCTAGCTACTTTTTAGTGTTAACGTACCTTGACTTTAGATTTTTGTTTGAGAGCTTTAAAGTAACGTAACGTTTATATTGATACCTTAAGAATTATTCCAGAATTTTGCACTTATCAGGGAAGACCTTTTCACTTTGCAATTAAAATTTTATAATAGTACAATAGTTAACAATCTCTAAACATTTCTTGAGTTTAGTTCATATATTTACCTCCCAAAGATCTGTTTTCAAACTCGGCAATAATTTTTATTTTTGCATCTGTATTTATAAAGTGGTTTAATTTTTGGTGTTTTCAGCAAAAAAAATTAATTGTAATGCACTGTTTTAAAAACGAACATTCTTTTAATTTAGATATTAATTTTAATTTTTAACGTAAGTTATAGCTGCTGTTATAGTTTAAATCCTTAACTTATGCGAAACTCGTGCTAATCATACAATGAACAGGCCTGCGTTTTCACTTCAGTACAATAGACAGATACACTATTTAATACAATCAGCGAGTGATGCCAGAGCGTGCTATGCTCTTAAACGTGGCAAATTGACCTTTTGTCATTTTGCTCGGCGGCTCTAAAAGACGTGACGCTTGACGAGGTCGTTTTCCCTGGTTGGTCATTCATTTGTTAGCGCTTTTTGGCGCCTCCAGTTCCTTGGTTTCTCAACTTTTTTTTTTTCTTTGGTCAAAGTCTTTTTGAGTGGTTGGTTGGTCTGTACAGAGGCAAATTGGATTTATCGTGAAGGCTTCAGTTCATTTAATTAAGCTAATAAAACCTTATATTTTACTGACCAAGAGAATCTTAGATGTTTAAATTTTTGTTTGTAAGAAGTGCCAACAACAATTCTGCCGTAGTTTTTCCTTTACAGGCTGTGGATTGTTAGTTGAGACCCTGTTATTCAAGAACTCCGGTGATCGTTGCTTGTACAATATACTTATACAATATATTAAAATACATTGCATATTTCAATGAGGTGAGACAGGAGCATGGTGTTACCGATATACTGCACTTTATGCCAAATGTTGTCTTACTTTGATTATAAAGTGTAATTAGTTAACTGGTTTTTCAATGAAGATCACATGTAAATATAAACGTCCTTAACTTCACTATTAGAAATTGCAGACTTAGGTTTTCTCGCCATAAATTCCGAAATGTGAATTATGTAAACAACTTAAGCAGTTTACCTTGACCGGATGGAGTCTTAAAATTCGGGTTTTATGATACCGGCATAAAGTGGCTTAATGTAACCTAGACGACCATAGGTAAAGCCTAATGTTCCCTCAGTTGGTAGTATTGTTTAAGGAAATAGTTACGGGGTTTTTAATACCTGAAATTACTATGTTGTATAACAAGTGTTTTGTCAAGTAAAACTTATGATAAATTACATAAGCAAATGACTAGAATCTTCGAAAATCGAAAACTGTGATGGATTAAGAATTGAGTGAAATCCTGAAAGCCCATAAATGGCAAATATAGTCAACAAAGTAACTGAAGGGAGTTGACAAGGCACTCATGAAGCCTCAATATCAAGCAACTTAAACCTACCTTATATATGTGTGGGCTTGATCCACACCCTAAATCTCTATGGCATTTCCATATGGAGAAGAATTCTCTTTAGACAAAGGTTTTCAGTTATAGGTTTACCTATGAAGCAACTTATCTAATTTGTTTTATACTGAGTAATATCTCAGTCGGTTGTTAGTCTTAAGACCCGTCCAGACGATCGAACACAGCTCGACGGGCACAGGCCGCAAACGAGGAAAGCCCACAGGCACAATACAACTGGAGTGTTGTCCACACGGTGCCGAGCTGGCCCGGTCAAACCCGGGCACAGCCAGAGCGCGTGGTCGTTCAGGCAGGACCTGCAGACTGTGTGAGGTACGATAACTACCAGCATGGCGGCCACCAAGAGGAATCGGAAGAAAGCGCTCTCTCTCTCACATTTATAGCATAATAATTGCTGTGTGTATATGTTCAACTTTACATTCCAAAGGCAAGGGTGTTCCGGTAAAGTTCTATTACATGTAGAATATGAGGTCTCGAACACTGTTCCATAGCAAGTCAAACACTCGAGTGAACAATGACAACCTCTGCCCCTTGCCTCCATAGGAAGCCTCGTGTGTCTGGCAGTGACGTCATATTACCGGCCACGGGCAGTGTCTGGTGTTTTCGCTAAACAACCAAACTTGGAACTTTTGCCTTTGTTTTAGCGGGCCCAAGCGGTAAACTTGTTAACGGGCAAATTGCTCGCTTGTGCACGCGGGCAATGCTCGATCGTCTGGACAGGCCTTTAATGATTGCGGCTGATGTCCAGCTAAACTATATGAAAGTAACTGAGGACGCATTCTTCGTATTTTAAAGCAATAAGATAGAAATGAGTGAAATCCAGGAGTTAAGTAGTCTTCACTATTCTCACTTTAAGCACCCCACTGTATGACAGCAAGGTGTAACCTTTCCTAGGGTACTATAATATAACAAAAATATTGTTCTACTTTCCCCGGTTTCTTATGCCTATGTGACCATCTGACACTAATAAACCTGACCTACTGCTTGATACAGTTGTACGTGAGATTGATAGAATGAAACAATGAGTACTGAAGATAATTCACTTAAAGGTTTGAGCTTTTTTCACTTTCAAAAATTTAGAAGTATGAAGTAAAAACTGTAAATTGGCCTTCAAACTGCTAAGAAATATTACAGAATTATCATGGATTACGAAAATATGCGAAGTTGTTATGACTAATGGTATGTACCTCATTGCAGTTAAGCTGAATCCGTGTCAGTTGTGAATATATATTTTATCAATGATATTTTTGCAATAGGCACTTTCATACATGCCTTAATCCTTAAAAATGAAAATACTTTGATTATCAGAAGTGTGTTGGTTTTTGAGTAAAGGTAAATGTTTTCTGTCAAACGGGCAAGGCTTTCATCTATGCCTGGCTTATATTTTCAGTTATGAAGAGTAATAACGATTTCAGTAGATAAACTTTCATCATCACAAACAAACTTTCATCATCACAAACAAACGTTCATCATCATAAACAAACGTTCATCATCATAAATAAACGTTCATCATCGTAAACAAACGTTCGTCATCATAAACAAACGGAGTGGAAGATATGATTAATGAAAGGTGGCAAGTGCATGGTTGACTTGCATCCATGTTGATGTAACACCACTGGAATTTTTGGGGACGACTATTGTTAAGTAGAAGCAAAAATTATTCCCGAACCTTCTGAACTCCGACCCAGCTCAGAGGCAGTTCTCACATTATTCCATGATGACGCTAAACAGCCACAAGGAATGAGCGCCCGCTTGCGTTTGATCTGTTTGAAATATGGCAACTGGTTTAAGTTCTTTTGCTCAGCTATATTTTTATGAAAAAAATGGCAAGTTTACAGCCTTCACTAACTTAACGCAGATGTCTTTGATACAATAAGAATATAAGAACAGTAACAACGTCTAACTAAGACTGAACAGTCTTCCTCGTAATAACGGCGATGAATGAGCAGTTTTCGCATTCCTTAATTTTTAATATTGTAGAAATTCACTAACATTTCCTTATATAATATGGTTGTATATTGGGTTAAGACGGAAAGGGAAGATTCTAAAAGGTTTTAATCATCGGAGTGCATTGCTATATGACAACGTATTATTAGTTTATTATTACCTAAATATCATGGCCTTTTACACTACTAACAAGAGCACAAAGTTCATTAAAGCTGCGTCCAAACAATAGGAGCTTTGTTCGACGAACTTTGTCTGATGTGACGTCAGAAGCGGAGAAACAGCAAGCAAAGTCAGAACTTTGCCCGCCCCGTCCACACGGTCGAGCTTTGCTCGGTAAACTTTGCCTCTTAGCGGGCTAAGCCTGTCGTACGCATTTATGCTGCTGTCTGAACGACGCTGGTTGGATAGTGAGAGCCTGGCAGTGATTGACAGAGGACCGAGTTGTGTACAATATGGATCGTAAGACAAGCAAGAAGAAAATCGCGCTGTATATTGTTATAGCAATGTGTGCAAAGATAAAAGCGACAAGGCAGAAAAGGACATGGTGTAAAGAGTGGCTACAAAGAAGAGCAGACATAGGAGGAAGTCATATAACGATATTGTGGGAACTGAGACATGGCTATGAATCAGATTTCATCAACTATATGAGAATGGACCCTAACACCTTTTATAAACTCTTATCGAAAGTGGAACCATATATAAGGAAACAAAATACTACCATGAGGCAGAGTATTTCAGCCGAAGCTCGACTACATGCAACATTACTATTTCTGTCAACAGGATGCAGCTGCCGACCACTACAGTACAGCACTAGGATTTCCAAGCATAATGGACTAGACTGACAGATTTCCGTACCATTACAATAAAGGATGTTAATATATTTGGCTTTCAAAGTTCCCATAAGTCATACTTACCTGACGTATTCATTATGAAGGGTAAAATGACGGGAAACTCTTGTTTATTTTCCTTTATTTAGTTATCTGTGAAGGCTTTACATGAAATTGCGCTTTACGAAAACTTTTCCGTAGGTGACGTCTTTATCCGTTTACCAGAATTATTTCCGTCAATTAACAGCCCTGCTGCGGGCAAAGCCTCGATACTTCAATAAACATTAGGAAAGCCCTATACGAAGCTTTGCTCGCCGTTTCTCCGTTTCTGACGTCACACCGAGCAAAGTTCGCAGAGCAAAGCTCGACCATGTGGATGGGGCCTTACATACCAAAAGACAAATGTTCAAACGTTTAAGTGGCCAGCAAAGATAAAATCATTTGTGATATTACCGTAACACCGACAGATACCCGACTGGTCAGGGGATTAACCAAATCTACACAGCAGAGGACATTGACAGCTGGTGAAAATATCTAAAATGTACTACACACACTGCCTTGTCATGTCAGGCTACTTAAATCAAGCTTTAATATTTCAAACATTTTGTTAGGAAATGAGCTGAGGTGACTGGAATAAAAAATGAAATGATGAATTATAATTTTGATAATGTCATGTATATTCAGCGGTCCAATTTGGAAATATGTTTAATGAAAACTCCACGTCATGGGATACGATATAATACTAAAGAAACGAGCAAGTTATTTAGGTAGTTTTGTGGTATTCAATTTCAGTTCCCTCTTTTTTTTTCATTCTAGTTCAGTCATGATTCCTGAAAACCTCATCTATGTGCGTGCATGTGTGAGTGGTTGTTCCATTCACCTCCTCCAGGCCCTAGGCAGCCTCATAGACAACAGCAATTTTTGCTGTTTTGAACATTAGCCTACTCATGTAATTTACATGCAAGAAATTACCAAAATACCTCTTATTTGCACTCGCATAGCAAATGTCTTTTATGTACAGCCATGCTCAGAAGTGATGCTACATAACTGCACAGGATTTCGTTCAAAG
This sequence comes from Macrobrachium rosenbergii, assembly GCF_040412425.1. NCBI lineage: Eukaryota > Metazoa > Arthropoda > Malacostraca > Decapoda > Palaemonidae > Macrobrachium > Macrobrachium rosenbergii. The sequence goes on from NC_089793.1 coordinate 46,879,416, forward strand.
GTCACTAATAGGCAACTACCACGCTGCACCTTTATCTTTTGTTTCAATGCGAAAACACGATTGTTTTATAACATAAGGCCATAATATGTTTCACAAGAGTAAAGTCTGCCATACATATCAAAATTGAAAAAAATATTGCGTGTAGCCAAATTTTGGAAAAATCTTAAAAGTTTCATAACAATATGATATTGCTTTAATTACAACCATAAAATTTTCAAACAGTCATGTTTGATTATTTTTATGCCTCAGCACTGAAAAGAGATAGAAAAATAAATAAATAATTATTACTTTAGCTAAAATGCATCCACCAATATCAACGGGTGGGCATGGCCTGTGTGACATAACCATTGGGGTGGTGGCAATATGAACCTGTTAGAACATAGGTCTACAGTTGTGTAAAGAAAGGAAATGATCTTGAAAATATTTATTCTATATTTATTATGGGAATATTTTTATTTTCATAAAAAGATAAAATTATTTGTGTTGCATTTCTTAACTATCTCAAAAACAATGGTTTACTAGCAGACATTCACCTTTGCAATTACACTTTAGCTAACGCTAAAATTTTGTTCCTAGGACTATATGTTTTAGTTTTCTTAGTTTGCTAAATCCACATTCTGCATAAATTCACATCTCTCAATTAGTGGCGGGAAGGCATATGAAGTTTTCTACAAATTCTCGCACTTTTGGATTCCTTATGTATCAATTATATACCAAAATCAAGCAGAAGGACTTTTAATAACATAATATTCTTTGTTAGTTAAAAAAATCTGTTGCATAGGCCTTGACGTTAACATTAATGACTTGAAGTCAATAACTATCTTTTGTTTATAATTTAAAGAATCATCATCTTTTATTATTCAGAGAACAGATAGTCTCTAAAAATAAATCTTTTAGTAAACTAGGTTGCATTTCAGAAGCCTTAGATTTTTCCATTGGGTCTATTACATCATTAGTGCACCATACAGGCAGTTTGAACATAGCCTAAGATTCCAAGTTTCTAAGAAATTATTTGTAATTCATATTTATATTTCGAAAAGTATGTTATGACTGGTGAGCCCATTAGTCCTATTGTTATACACTGTAGAGATTGTTACGATGACCGCTTTTTATAGCATGTTGTATGAGTTTGCTTTGGTAGCAATGCCAAAGTTGTCGCACTATGCGTTAAGCTAAGCAGTGCAAAAAAAAGAATGTATAAGTGTTACACAGTTGAACTGAATAGTGTTGGGTTCTTTAACCAACTAGCAAGTGAAAAAAGAAGTAAAATCCTTAACAATTTATTTAACACTAGATCATTAGGTACAATCTAACGCTAATGAGGGTATGTAGGGATATTAATACTATTCACACTGCATCTGAATCCTGAGCCTGTCCTGGTACATCCATCGGAGCTGTGATCCACGGTATGTTGCAAGAGTAGTGCCATGCTCACACAGGAATCTTGAACAACTCGTACTCAGAAGCTCGAAGTGTAGTGTACTGCACAAAAAGTGGTCACCTATAAATTTTACATTTCATATACTTATTTGTTGACAAAGGCTAAGTTACATTTACAAAGCGTGATTTACATTTGCAACATCCGAGTTACATTTACAAAACCTGAGTTACCTTTACAAAATCTAGCCGTAAAACAGTTGCCCATAACACCATATTTGTATCGTGAATAATGACAATTCAGTAACTACACCAAGTACATCATTCTCTTGTAATATGATTTAACAAATATCACACAATATTCACATGTAATAAAAATACTACCATTACCAACTAATCAAAATATAAATATAAATAACACTTACTGGAACAAAATGCACAACTCCCACAATCAAGTAATTCAGTGTCGGGTCCTCCCATGTCAAGATGTATATAAGGCAAATACCACACAGGTAATCCAGTTTCCCCTAGTTCACTTAACATGGGAGCACCCAAGATCACGCAGCGTTAGGCAGACAATGACACCAACCACTCTAGTGGGACAGATAACAGAAAAACCATGCAAATGATGATACAAGCATCAAATTTGGCACAAGTGTCCTCCAAGGTATACTAATCAAATCTGCCCGATTGGCCAATTGAAAATCCAAGATGGCGGCCATTTTCAAGATGGCTGCCAAAATAACCACCCGAAGTAGATGTTTTGCTTAAAAATATTTGTAGTTGTCTGATTTGCATGATCTAAGTGTGGATTCCTAAGTTTTGAAGCCTGCTGAACTATACTTTCCTGTTTAAAAAGCACTCTGAGACATATTTCTCAAGATGACCACCAAGATGTTTGTCTTTCTTTACATAAGTTTTGTCCCGGCTAGTACATTTTCAAAGTTATGCATATTGTGCTGCTGTTTCTCGATCTGCTACTGTTCACATATGCAGCTGCAGAGTGATGTGCAGGGAAGCTCTGCCTGAGAGCACTTGCATCTTCCTTTGCAAACCTTCTTACAGGGGCACTTTGTCAATTCTTGACAGCTTGCTGCAATTGGTGGTAGTGTTGTCCAATGTATCCGCCATGTTTCTCCTTTCTGTGTCCACCCTCATTCAGCTGGACTGCTCATGTGTGGATTATAGTGGGTTGCTTGGCCCCAGATGATCCCAGCCTGGTAGGCTGCATGCTTTGCATGTTCTCTGAGGGCAGCCTGTGTTGGTGGAACTGAGTTGTACGACCTCTGCTTGTGGGCAAACAGATCTAGTCTTGCTTCGTCCACACCAGTGGGTGCGCTTGAGCCGTCGTACACGAGGACAACGAATCTTTCCGGCCTCTGCATGTCAAGATCATGAATTAATGTTGGATGCTGGCTGAGATTGATGAATGTTTCAGTAATATCATCGAATACATTCCAAGTCTGTCATGCAGATTTCTTCGCTTTCCCATGGCAGGCAGACACAATATCACATCCAGTGAATGTGTGAAAGTAGGGGATTCCTCTAGCTTTCTCAAGCCCAATTGCAGAAACTACCTCATGGACTGGAATCCATCACATATGGGTTCCTTGGCCAAGGGTAATCCACATTTCCTGAAGACATAGTTTCTAGAAGGATGGCAGTACAGATATTGCTATGACTAGCACATCTATGTCATTAGCCTTGATGATTATAGACTTGCTCCTGTCAGTCATTGCATCCCTAGCATGAACAAATATTTGACTGTCAGCTTCTTCGTGACAACATGGGGACACGGCATCCAGAGATTTCACTATGTTGCTAATGGCATCCTCTCCTTTTGTGATGATGACTGTGCTTGTTGTTTCTGCTCCGCACATCTTTTCGGCCAGGAAGTGAAACAGTTCAGTCTTGTTGCTGGGGTCACAAACGAAGTTTTGCCAGTCTCCTGTCACTCTTCTTCTGATTCCTTTCCCCCTTTTTGACCTCGTCTCAGATTTCAGACTTGATTTCTTGTATACATCAAAGACTATGTGCACCCAGTTGTACCGAGCACCATAGGATTCCACCTTTGGGATTATGTCTTCTGTGGCATAGCCATTAAATATCTTTGAAGTACGTGGAGGTGAGACATTGATAAGTGCTGAGCCATCAATGATGATTGTATCTCCCTTTGGTTCTCCCACTGGGACATTCACTTGCACTTCAAGAATTTCAACCAGCTGTGACTTCTGACACGTATGAAGCTTGCCACTGTCACTGAGAGATGCAGGGTATGACTGATTCTCGTGCTTGAAGAATTCTTGCAAGTCACACTGTCTGTTCTGGCTTGAGATGAACAGTCACAAGAATACCTGACAGTCATCTTTTAGGACTTTCTCCTTAGAAATTCCCTCAGCCTATTCTTGTTTGAAGAATGAAACAGGGTTCTTCTTGATTGGATGATAGAAAAGAATTTCAGCTTCATCCTCTGGCCCTTTCATAAATGATAGGAACTGCTCTTTGCCTCACCGGTGATGTATAGCTACCATTTCAGTTAGAGTTGGGTCTGCAATGTTCTCTGTATCTAACACCATCAGGTCTGCTGATTCTTCTTGGAATGGGTTACCCATCTCCTGCATCACTGCAGAGAGTGATTTCACCTTTCCAAAGAAAGATTTCTGGGCACTCGGTGTCTGCTGCTGTATGTGGCGTCCTTGTATCCAGCTGGTAGACGACTAACTTCAGGTCCAGTGACCATCCACCTACGAAGTAGACGACTAACTTCAGGTCCAGCGACCATCCACCTACGAAGTGCTGAGAGGTCTTCTGTCAACCTAATTGCTCCTCCGTCACCTTTGATCACTGCATTACTGTGCTCGTGCGCTTGATCAATCGCCATGCCAGAGAATTCTCTTCTCGACTTGTGGATGATGAAGTTACCATTGTGAAACTTCCTGGCCACGTCGGGATGTTGTTGTTCAAGTGACATCATATCTTGGAGGTGAATAGTGATCCATAGGGCATAGTTAACATTGTTATTTGCAAAGAAGTAAGGCACCAGTTCTGAAAGTACTTCACGGTACAAGTTGAAGTCTCCTTCTCTGAATGAGGGTGAATATTGTGAGTTCCATGTCCAGCACCAGACTCCAGAATTGGAACTACAGACTCTCTTTCTTCCGTTTTTCACACCAATCCTCAAAGGTTATTTCTGATGTGCTAGACTCTTCAGAGCAGAAATCATGATATGCCTTCTTCATCAGTTTGTACAAGCTGCATGCTGTAATCTGGTGTGCTTGTTTGTCTTTGCAACACTGGATGCACCCCTGCTTCCACAATGGCACTGGTCCACCCAATGTCTTGTAGTAATGTTCCTATCGATCTCAGTGAAGCCATTTCTATATGAAGGCCTCCGAACATGACAACGAACTTGTCCTCTCCATATTCTTGCCACTTCCACTGTATTTGTTTCGCCAGAGCATACAATGGTTGGTCAGCAACAATTACAGGTGTCTGCTGTGGGTTCAAAAAAGCCACTGTATCACGGACCTTCTCCATGTCATGCTTGATAGTTGCAACAGAGTGTGCCTGGTCTCGCCACATAGGCATCATTGCCGATATGCTCACTTCAAATGGATGGCTCCTTTTCTGTTGCATGATATGCTGACCATGTGAAGTTGGCTGCATCAGCCACATTCTCAGTGAGGAAGACTTCCTCCAACCAAGAATATTCTTCTTTCAAATGTGACCTGATCGACTCTGGTGCTGGTAAGGACTGGCTTGCAACTGGAGGGGGATTGGGGTTTTTGGTGATGCATGCTGGTTGAACATTGGTGTATGCTTCTGGAAGCCCTGGAACTTTTTTAACCTTCATTTTTGACTCTATATCTAGTTTGAGTGGCTCACGTTCATCACCAGGATTTCCTGTGTTTGGATGCTGGAAAATGGACACACTTGTACCATGTAAAGATGTTTCAGCTGTGGTTGCAGTCGGATTATGATCTATGTTGTCAACTGCTCCAGTTGTGAACAAATTCTCTCTCAAGACTGGGGGACAGATTACTCCATCTTCCACATACTGTGCAACAACTGCTTCTCCTAACTGTGCTGAGATTTCTAGGACTCGGTCATATGATATGCTGAGCCCATTCTCATGGAGCATTTCAATTATTTGTCTCTTCCTCATCTTGGCAAACACATACAGGCCCATGTAGACTGCAAAATGTGGCTCCCGGTCCTTGGAATGCCTGTGGACATCCTTGTATTTGGTGAAGCAGTTGCACTGCAGAAATTGTGATATAGCAAAGTCTGATTTCGACGCTCCATGATGGAGTTGGGACTTGATGTCTGCACCATGTTCGATCGTGCATACAAACTGAAGCAGTGATGGTGGCACAGCCTGTTCTAAGTCTTTGTCAAGAAAATAGCTGCTGAAATTTGACTTCTGACAGAGCATGTCTTGTCTTATTCTCCCAGCGGCCTTTTGCTAGATGGATTGCTTCACCAAAACGGGATGCTTCTGACAGGATTGAACTTACATCAGTTTCAACAGCCAGCAGAACTTCTCGTCCCTGGCAATTAGCATGCAGCTGTCGAATGTGCAAAAGCAGCTGATCCTTGAGTCGAGTAGGATGAACATTAGGCGAGTCAACACCAAGCTGTTCCCACCTCTGCTTGTAAAGCTTGGTCAAATCAGCAAGCTTGAAAATCGGTGGCCTCTCACTGGCATTTTTCATCTCGCAGATGTAGGTGACTAGTTCAGAGAAAGCAATTGGATATTCATCCTTCCAGTGTTCCTATGCTTTTTCTTGCTCCCGCACCTTTAGGTATGCCCGTTCTCGGTTATACAATGCCACCAAATAGCCAGGATGATATTTCACTTCTTGGGCTATGACATCTCCTGCACTTAGTTTGGTGAGAAGTTTTGTATCACTGAGTGTTTGGGCACATTCATTTATTCTCCTATTCACTTGCATTGTCATTGCTTCTCTAAGCTCCCCTCCTTCAGTTTAGCAGAAGAAGCATTCTTTTGTTTTAGTTTCTTGGAGCTTTCATGGAATCTTACTTCTACTCTCCTCATCACTGATACCTACATGACTTGCTCTTTTTTCAGCTTGGTGTAACTTTGTGTTGTTGAACAGAAGCCTGCAACTCTCGTGCCTTATTTTTTCTCAACGTTTCCTCTATCCCAGAACCTTTGTCAAGTCCTGCAGGGTCTAGCTTGATTGGTAGTGCATTGAGTGAGTGAAACAGAGGAATATTCTTTGCCAGGTTTGTATATACATCATCCCCTCTTCTGGCAGGATTGGCCTGGGGAGATTTTAGATCTTCTTTCTTAATCTCCTGACATGGGCAACACTTGGTCCAGTCTGTTTTCCATGATCATCCAGTAGAGTTCGCATCCATGATTACGATGACGTTCAAGGTCGAGGATGTTTGTCCTTTTACCACCCTGTACATGTAATAGTATAATAGGCCTCTTATGTCCTGTAATATATAATAGGTGCTTTCCTGTATGGGATACAACTAGGTTCTTGCACTGTGCCATACACCTAGTCCGATCGTTCATCCAGTGTCATAAGTCCCGTGTAATCTGTTCACCATCCAGATAACTAAAACCCTGTTATCCTTGGTTCGGCTCTCCCACGCTGGCACATCCTGTCTATTCAGGTGTGGCTGCCTAACTGATTTGGGGTTTATTAGGCAGCATTTGGGATACTAGTAGGTTGTTGCAGTATGATGCCAACATAAATTTCCTTCTTAGCTGACACTGAACCCCATGCTGAGTTTCACAGCAGTGATGTCACCAATGTGCCTTGGTAGTGCCCGAGAGTCACTCCTTTAATATAGTGCCTTAACCATGTTATAAACTAGAAAATATACATCAGCAGGCTTAAAAACATAGGAATCCACACTTAGATCATGCAGTTCGGACAACTACAAATACTTCTAAGCAAAACATCAACTTCGGGTGGTTATTTTGGCAGCCATCTTGAAAATTGGCTGCCATTTTGGATTTTCAATTGGCCAATCGGGCAGATTTGATAAGTATCCCTTGGAGAACAATTGTGCCAAATTTGATGCTTGTATCATCATTTGCACGATTCTTCTAAAAAATTACTCTTATCTGTCCCAGTACTCAGCTGAAGTGTCAAAGACGTCTCAAGCACCCATCTGCCTGATAGACACATCGTGCTCAGTGACCATCGTCATATGCTAGTTACGAACTTCACAATGACAGCAAAGTCACTCAAATTACTCGTAAAATAACCGTATGGTAAGGATTTGAAAAAAATTTCTACATTGCGTGTTTTCGGCCAAGCCAGCGACTAAACTTGACTTTTCATATACAGGCGCTTGACAATTTTTTTCTCCACTTTATTTTCTCGTAATTACCAAAGTTTTTATACTGTTGTAAAGCTAAAGACTTGCGCTTTACAACAAAATCATATTCAAATGTGTTTGTGCAACATCTTACTTACTACAGTCAATTATTTTACGTTTATTCGCTTTTTTATCTTTTTTTTATCTTCCCTCTCAATGCAAGGGCATTTAAACATCTCACAGGCCATTTTTTATGCTTTCCCAGTCATTAACAATCATTTAGCTTCCCAGTGACAGAAAAGTCACCCAAATTACTCGAAAAATAACCGGATGGTGAGGATTTAAAAAAAACTTTTGCGATCGCTGTTTTGCACTACTCCCGCTAAAGAAAATTTTGCTTTCGATAATTTTACTTATCCCATTTTTTTCTGTTTCATTCCATCTAAATACAAAGTTACATATACCGTTTTGTAGCTAAATAATTGCTCTATACAATGGTAAAATATGAAATTCCTGTGTTGTATAGCCTTGGTGCTATATCTCAATATATACGATAAAAGAAAAAAAAATTTCGTTATCGGAAAAGTTCACCAAATGATAAAGGCTATTTACACACTTTTTTTTTTTTTTATACCTGCATCGTAAAATTCAGTCTTTTTCAAAAGAACGCGACCAACCTGACCTCTTTCTGACGAAAATTAAGTCCGCCACCGTGATTTGAAAAAAATATTACAAAATGCGTTTGCAATCCAAAATAGTCCGGGGGTAAGGTTTCCCAAATTGCCATATACGGCGGGGGTGAGAGGGTTAAAATTTCACGATACTTGGTAGCATAACTATATTGTTTAGTCTGTGAATGTATAATGCCTCTATAAGGAAGGAAACGCATAACTAGATATTTCTGCTGGCGTAATTAATCATCTCTTTTTAGTGATTTACTAGTCTGTTGTTGCATGGCAACGCAGCATGTAAAATGCTCGTGATTACCGATATTGTAAAAGGAAGCTTTGCTTAACAGGGACGTTGGGTTTGACTTATCATGTGGTAGGAGAACTATGCACAATTAGGACTTTTATCTGTTAATGAGAATGTTTTGCATAAGAGTGACATTCTGGTTTGCGCTACGTTGAAGGATAAAAATTGTGTAGGAAATATATAAAGGTTCACCTCTCAGTACATGTAGTCCATGCAGTATGCGTTATGATACGTATGTAGGAACCTTTATTTCCAATTTGCTGTAACTACGTGTGCTACCAGTTCGGAGCAGATTGTGTCAGAGAGAGAGAGAGAGAGAGAGAGAGAGAGAGAGAGAGAGAGAGAGAGAGAGAGAGAGAGAGAGAGAGAGAGAGACAGATTTTATTAGTTGTCATTCAGAGATTTCCAGGGCAGTGCTTGGTTGGTCGGTCAGTTCCTATAATAAAATTCACAGCAATACAGCAAAATTACTATAAAAATGATAAGAATACTTTTAAAAGATAGCTAATCAAAAAAAATAAATTAATAAAATAAAATAAAGCAAAATGCAGAATTTAAGTCACAAAAACGGAAGGTAAAAAGACACAATAAATACACTAGTCAATGAACAAACCAGTAAAACGCAGGCTAAAAACACAAAAGTGAGGTTGCAGCCACATTTCTAGCCAAAGAAGGCTTTATCTTGATGAAATATAGAACTAAAATGTCGAGGTCTGTAGCAAACTGAGCTGTGGTTAAAACAGAAAAATCATCAATATGTAAAGGGTTCTCTAATTGCACTGTAACTAGGCTTTGAAAGATAATTGCTTGTACGAAATGACTTACCTAGATGTCCAACCATCTCATCCAAGCTGATCTGGTAGTTTTTCCAACGTAAGTGGCATCACAACCACTACAATACCATTCACAGATCAGATTGGACCGAAGGCTTGTAGGTATAGGGCCTTTAATTTTAAAGAAGTTACCTAATCTAATTTCCAAAGTGAAATATATTTTGATATCTAGCTGAGGGTAACCAATGGACAAAATAGAAATTAATTGTTTTTTTAAATCGCAACTATGAGTTCCAGTAAAGGTTAAAGGTAAATAAATAACAGGTTTCTTTACATTTGCAGTAGTTTCTGTTTGTTTGTTTACATATAAATTCGAAAGTTGTTTACCAATATTCACGCAATTCAACGGATAGCCATTGTTTTTTTAAAATTCCCCTTATAAATTCCAGTCCTTTATGCAAATTCACGCAACTCAACGGATAGCCATTGTTTTTTAAAATTCACCTTATAAATTCCAGTCCTTTATGCAAATTCACAAGCTAGAACAAATTTTATATGCTCTGGTTACTAGCGTAAATATTAAATTCATCTTATATTTTAAAGGTGAAGCTGATTGAAATTTAGACATACCGCCAGTGAAAGTACGCTTTCTAAAGATGAAGTGTGAAAGTTATTATCAAGATTCTTTACCTGAATATCTAGAATAGCCAGCGTATGATTATCTTCGATTTCACAAGTGAATTCTATATTAATATGCTTACTATTAAAGTACTCCAAAAAACGAGGAATCTGGTCACGACTCTTAAAAATTAAGGTGTCATCAATATACCCCCTGTACATTAAGGGATTAAAATCTTAAGGACAATCGTCTAACCATCTTTTCTCCATAAAACACATAAACGCATTTGCCAAAGATGGTCCTATACTGGATCCCATGCTTACACCTTCAGTTTGCTTAAACAACCAACCGTTAAACAAAAAGTAACATTCGTTGGTAGCTAAGACTAAAAGTTACTTTAACTGCGACCTATTAAACCCACTGACAGTATCACCATTTTTAAACAGCTCATCTAGTCAAATGACAATCGTCTCATCCAGTGGAATTTGAGTAAACAGACTTCACATCAAATGAAGCCATAACACAATGATTAAACTTACAGTTTCTTAGACAGTTAATAAAATGAAAGGAGTCATTTAAAGTATACCCATTTGTAGTTAACGGCGCAAGGATGGGAACAAGAAACTTAACGGTATTATAGTTGGCAGTTCCAATAGCTGATGAAATAGGTCTTAATGGATGATCGAATTTATGGACCTTGGGAAGTCCATATAGTTTTCCCGGTCTAGACCGGGACGCTTAAACGCCATGAAAACCTCTTTAGAAAAACAACCAGATTTATATAGCTGGACTAATATTCTATTGATGTTATCTTCTAAATGCACAATACATTTGAAAGGGTCTTTATTAATTACCTGGAACTTGGTCTGATCATTAAGGATATCCATAATTTTCTCAATATACTCTGTCTTATTCAGGTAAAGAATCTTGGTAATAACTGTCACTTCAGTCTTTACAAAGCTTACTTTCACGGGTCTTATGTCTAAATTTTAATCAGCTTCATCTTTAAAACATAAGATGAATTTAATATTTACGCCAGTAACCAGAGCATATAAAATTTGTTCTAGCTTTTTGAATTTGCATAAACAACTGGAATTTCCAAGGTGACTTTTAAAAAAACAATGGCTATCCGTTGAATTACGTGAATACATATATTATTAAACAACTTTCCAATTTATATGTAAACAAACAAACAGAAACTACGCAAACGTAAAGAAACCTGCTATTTATTTACCTTTAACCTTTACTGGAACTCATAGTTGCGATTTAATAAAGCAATTAATTTCTATTTTATCCATTGGTTACCCTCAGCTAGATATCAAAATATATT